>NC_136816.1:7947931-7967931 GCF_951394365.1 Tetrao urogallus | reverse complement strand
CTAAATCTCTGGCCCTTGTTTAAACAAAAAACATTTTGATAGCCATTACTCATGTGTAAATATTTTCGTCTTTTTTTCTCACAGCACCCATGTGGTGATTTTAGCCAAAAGGAGATAGAGATAATTTTCTTACCTATGTGTAACCTTGAGAGGGATATGAGAATTTCTTTTCGAATAGCTTTATAATCTAAATTCTCCATCTTGTTTTAGCAGCTTACTTGAAGAAAAGCTCCAACTGTGTGCAAGATTAGTGAGATAATGACCATGAAAATCTGTTCATTGTTGTTTTTTATTTGCTTGTTTTTAATCTTTTTTTTTTTTTTTTTTTTTTTTTTCACCAGATGGAATGAAAAAATGTTAATGGAACTCCTTTCTTATCTGTTTAATCATTGTGGATGCCTAACATGCTTACAAATGAGCCTTGAAATTTTTGTAACGCTTTATCTCAACTTCCAAGCTGAAGTGTTTTAGCATAATCTAGATCATAGAATCATCTGGGTTGGAAGTGACCTTCAAAATCAACCTGACTTACTGAGTTCCATCACTAAACCGTGTTTCTTAGTGCCTCACATCTCTTAGAAACCTCCATGGCTGGAAGTGGTAGATGCGCTGTTTCCCTGAGCACTCATTCCAATACTTTATCACACTCTCCATGAAGAAAGTCATCCTAATGTCCAATCTAAACCTTCTCTGCTGCAACTTGAACCCATTTCCTCATGTCCTATTCCTGCTTTGACAATAAAATAATGCAGTGTAAGTAACAGTATACCAAATAAGATTGCATGTATTAAAAAATGGGTAATAAGGCCAATCTACATACTTTGATTTTGAGTAGACTGGAGCAGTTCCTAGGTATCTATTATTACATGTATTCAAAATGAAAAGGGAAAGTGAAAGGATGTTTGTTCAGTATCTTTTATGATGTGTAAATCTTTAATGAAGCACTAAACTGAGTAGCAGAAAAAAAACAGTTAATTTTTTTTTAATCTCAGGTGCAGAAGTATGGATCATTGGCCAATTGTGATTCAATGAATATGCAAAAAAAAAAAAAAAAATTAGGCTTGGTCAGTATGTTACTTATGTTGAAATATGAGTTCTTTTTAAAATTATATTTCATTATATTTCATATATAATATCATTTGTTTTCCAAGTGAATTTAGACTTTAAGCATAACGTCAAAATTTTGAGTATTTTCAAAAAATCCAGGAAGCATATTTAGTGTTTGGAGACCAGGGAATACCATGCTAGGAGCAGCTTAGTTTCAGTAGCACACTGTTATTGCCAGTTAGTCTGCCCTTGACCTGTCCAGAAGCAACTTTACTGATTGTATGGTGCCTATCAGTTTCAGGCTTCCAATCTAGTTTGGCCTCACAGAACAAAATTACTGACAGATGTCTAAGATAATGCTTTAGAAAAAGTGCCAGAATACCCTGAATGATAGCGTACATTTGACCAAGCATCCCCCTGTGCACTTGACACTTAACGCTGTTTTCTGAATGACTGTTCATTTACATCACTTCCACATTAGCAGTGCCATTATGGATCCAATTATCCAAGAGACACACTCTTAAAATTCTCACTGGATAGGCTACTCAACAAGTATTACATATTTCTCATTCCAATTTGAAAATGTTTCAGTCCAACAAATTAAGTAGTATAGGACTACTTCGTTTCATTACCAAATTAACAAAAAATATTCTATGTCAAATGTAGGGGAATAGACTTTTCTCATTTCCCTGGTGTTACCTGGGAATGTTGTGAGCCAACTGTGCTGTTCAGGAACAAAGCTCCTTTACATTTGCTGCATTTTAACAGAAGATTTGATCAGAGTGTTGATCAGAGATCCCTCCAGCTATTCTGACAGGAATATGAAATATTCTGAGCACCTTTTTATATACTTATTATTGTGCAGTCATTGACATGTGTAAACAAGCATAAAATATACCCAAATCAGATAGACAGTGTTTCACATAAATTTGAAAATGGATTTGTGAATCCATTTTCATTGGACTTAAATACATTACCTACAACTTTTCAAATGGAATGTACAGAGCTACAAAAAGACATCCATGTCAAAAATCTGATCATGTTCCTTTACCACACCTTTATGAGCCCTGTCCTAGCAGAAGAAATATCCCTCTCTTCACTGTCACTTCCTATTCATGTTACTGCTTTTTGGCAGCACATACAGTTGTGAACAACTGTTTTCAAAAAGGAAACACAGGAAAAATAAAATTTCATTAAAAATTTCTGATGAACAACTTGAGACCTCACTAAAAATGGCAGTTGCTTCCATCCAGCTGAACCAACAGATTACTTTCACAAAAAAGAGCTCAACTATTCCACTGATTTTATGATTTTGTTGCTCTCTTTTTTTCTGTTTTAATAAAAAATAATAAAAATAAAATGTTTTGTTATGTATATAATGAACTATATCATTTATTTTATAAGAACTGCTGTGAAAGTCCTCCTCCTATTTTGTTAAGTTCGCCCGTGATGTGCATCCAAGAGTGCATCTTGGATGTGTGGCCATAGAGGCTGAACCTTCCAAAAATATTCTGTTCCATTTTGTTGCCATGTGAGAGATGGCAGCAGAGGGGCAGTGTGATAGAATGGCGTCTTTCATGGAAGTGCATATAGAGCAAACACATGTCATTGAATTCTTCCATGAAGAAAAAAATGTCTCTCACTGACGTTTCTCAACACTTGCTGAATGTTTACGGAGCCCAAAAAGTGGATGTGACCATACTGAGGCAGGGGATGGTGCATTTCAGCAGTGGTGGCTCACCTCCACTGATGCAGGTTTTTATGAGCACAGTGTGCAGGCTCTTTGCTGACAAAAATGCAGAATTAACAGTAGTGACTATGCTGATTTTTTAAAATTTATTTATTTTTTTAATATTTGAGAATTTGCTCTATCAAAAAATGCAGCTGTTCTCATTGTATTTGTTGTAGTTTCATGGAAATAAGTAGAATAAGTAGAAGGCATTACTTTCAGAGCAGCCTACATATATGCTGCCTGAGACAATTCCTCTTCACACAATGCAGCCCATAACTAATGTATGATCTGATACTTTGGACAGTCAAATAATGAATCAGTGAGAACAGTTTGCTTGTTTGTGGCAGTCATAATAAAAGGGATCCTGTCTGTCTTTTCCCATCATATAATGCCTCAGGTCAAGCTGACCCACTACTAGAATGACATTTCTGTCTGTTAAGTTAGTATAAGGCCAATGAGCTGCATCTTGTAGGAAAGCATTGTCGACATCTGGAATTTGCAGTAAAATATGTCTGTGTGCTGGTGTTCAGTTCACAGGAGCCATAGCTCTGATTTTCAGCAGAGAAAGGTAACAGAAATCATCCATAGGTTTGTGGATGTTCCCACCTGAGAAGTTGCTCTACCAGTGTTCCTTCTGATCTTCTTTCCTTGATTAACTCCTCCCTGTCAGCCCTGAAATGGATCCTCTCTCTGTGATGGATGTAATATATGAATGAGGGGCTGCATGAAAGTTATAGTTTTAATACAGCAACTGCCTGGAACTTGTCCTTTGTTTTCAGAAGGCACACAGGCACATGTTTTGTTTGAAACACTGGAGTAATGCTGCTGAAGTAAATAAAGCTAGTCACATTTTAAGCAGTACATTTAAGTTTGCTTTTAATGCAATTTTTTTCTCCCTCAAAGAACAAACAGGAATGCATACTCATGAATTTAAAGACACACTTCGGCTTTTGTAATCCTAAATCTCATAATGTTCTGTCCAAAAGACTTAATTAGATCCTACAAAAGAGTATTATTTAGAAAAAAAAAAAAAATCAACTGAAATAACAAGTACATATTCCTAATATTGTGTAGAGGATTATGTATAGCTACAAGTTTCTGAGTTAAGGAAATAGTGAAGAAAATATTTTAAAATAAATTTTAATGAAGGGAACTGCAATTGAATGTTTAATTTATTTCAGTTGAAAATATCTCTGGTACTTTATTGTTTGGAAGAATTCTGTAGGAGAATGAATACAGAATAGTTTTTTACAGAATAAAAGAACTACTGACTAGTTGAGACTGTACCTCTGGAGATGACTATATGGTCCATCTCTGCTCAAAATACATCAAATTACATCACAATATGAGGTGTGTGTCTTTGAATACCTGCAAGGACGGAATTTCACAAACACTCTGGTCAGCCTCCTTCAGAAACTTATGATCCTTGTGGTAAAAAACATTTTCTTATATTCCCAACTATAATTTCTTATGTTACATTTTGGTGTCTGTTACCTACTTCCTGTCACTGTGCTCATCTGAAGTAGTTGAAGTAAGTTGCTAGCATCACAGTTTGTTTTTCACCTTGTTTTTCAAAATACAGCTATGTACTGGGAGCAGTATTGCAATTGATTTATTTATTTGTTTGTCTATGTCATTAGCAATTGGAGACCAAGCACCATTTTTAAAAAATGTCTAGAGAGGAGTCATTATGAACTCACAGTAATAGTGTTTGAAGTATTTCAGCTACGTTACAGTCTGTATTTCCCCGCATTTCAATATGAATGTATGTAGAAATTGAATTACAAAAACATACAAAATGTAACAATTTAATCATTTGTGCATAATTAACAAATTGTCTTGATTTCAGCTGGGATGAAATTCTTGAGATAACAGCAGATCAGACCAGTGTATGTTAACAGAGCTGCTTGGAGCTGGAGTTTCCAGCACACATGGCTTCCAGGGCCAGCAGCTGGGCAGGGACAGGGCAGACACCCAGAAGTGGTAATGGTGACTCCTTGAGGGATGCATTCAGGGGGCTAAAAGGGAACATAAAACCAGTGGGCCATTTCATTGAATGGAAGTGGCTGCAATTCTTAGTGAGGTCTCAAGTTGTCCATCAGATATTTTGGATGAGATTTTCCTGTGATTCCTCCTTGAAAACCGTTGTTCACAACTGTGTGTACAGCCTAAAAGCAGTGATATGAATAAGGCCTGAATGTGAAGAAAGTGATACTTCTCTCTGCTAAGATAGGAAGGAGATCTATGGAGGAAAACTTATTTTACTATGATATCGGAATACAAGATAATATAATACAATCTAATTGAAATTGAGACTAATAAGACAGAAGAGAGAGAGTTCCTGAGACCAAGTCAAACCTGAAAAGCTCCGAATGGCTAGGAAAGCACCCTCAGCACCCATTGCCAGGCAGTAAGAGACTGCACCACCCAGAAGGGCCAGATGCCCTGACTTCTGTAATGTACAGGGGAATAGGTATCCAGAATTGGAATATTAACACTTTAACTCCCAGTGCACTACATGATGTTATGATGCGGAATACTGAAAACCAAAAAAACATAAAACCATGACATTCCACCCCTTATTCTACATCACTACATCATGCTTAATATACATGAATATATACAAACAAACAATGATTAAAATGCATTACACACACATGGCTATATACATATATATTTACATAGAACTATTGACTGCACTCCCTCAGCATCGAGTTTCCTTCCGGAACATCCCCGTTTTTCTGCATTACCCACCAAGTGGATCCTGGTCCCTGGACAAAAACAGTTCCACAGAGAGGTTTGCCCTTTCCAGAAGCTGGACGAACCCAAACTGTGTTTCCCAACATGCTCTTTACACGTACAAGAGGGACTTTATCTCCCTCTATGGTATACAGGGAGTTGGATTGGTTAGGACCATCGTGATTGAAAGATCCTCTGGTATTGCCTAACCAGGTGGCTTCTGCCACATGCTTCTCCCAGTGCTTAAATGTTCTGCCACCCAGTGCTTTCAGCATAGTTTTTAACAACCCATTGTATTGTTCAATTTTACCAGAGGCTGGTGCATGATAGGGATTATGATAAATCCACTCAATGCCATGATCTTTGGCCCAAGTATTTACAAGAGAATTTTTGAAATGAGTCCCACTGTCAGACTCAATTCTTTCTGGGATGCCATGTTGCCACAGGACTTGTTTCTTGAGACCTAATATGGTGTTTCGGGCGGTAGCATGGGGTACTGCGTTTCAAGCCACCCAGTGGTTGCCTCCACCATAGTAAGCACATAATGCTTACCACTGCTAGATCGTGGCAAGGTGATATAATCAACCTGCCATGCCTCCCCATATTTATACTTTTGCCATCTCCCTACCTCCCAGAGGGGTTTCATCCTCTTGGCTTGTTTGATTATGGCACATGATTCTCAGTCATGAATAACCTGTGCAATAGCGTTAATAGTTAAGTCCACCCCTTGGTCTCTAGCCCACTTATATGTTGCATCTCTTCCTTGATGGCCCGAGGTCTCATGGGCCCATCGAGCCAGAAATAATTCCCCTTTGTTCTGCCAGTCCAGGTCTATTTGAGCCACCTCAATTCTGGCAGCTCGGTCTACCTGATGATTATTTTGCTGTTCTTAGTAGCCCGACTCTTGGGCACATGAGCATCTACATGGCGCACCTTTACAACCATATTCTTTATTTGGGCAGCAATGTCTTTCCACAGTTCAGCAGCCCAAATAGGTTTACACCTTCTTTGCCAGTTATTTTGCTCCCACTGCTGTAACCACCCCCATAGAACATTTGCCACCATCCATGAGTCGGTGTATAGATAAAGCATTGGCCACCTCTCTTGTTCAGCAACATCTAAGGCCAATTGGACAGCCTTACCTCTGCAAATTGGCTTGATTCTCCTTTCCCTTCAGTGGCCTCTGCAACTTGTTGGAGATTTCCATCTGCGATGCTTTCCCACAATACGACACAATCCATCTGTGAACAGGGCATATTTCTTTTCATTCTCTGATAGTTCATTATATGGTGGGGCATCTTTAGCTCGTGATACTTCTTCTCCTGATGATGTTCCAAACTTTTTACCTTCAGGCCAGTCCATGATGACCTCTGGGATTCCTGGGCGGCTGAGATTCCCCATCTGTGCTCGTTGTGTAATCAGTGCAATTCACTTACTCCAAGTGGCATCAGTTGCATGATGGGCAGAGGGAACCTTTCCTTCAAACATGCAGTTCAGCACTGGCAGTCGAGGTGACACAAGGAGCCGTGTTTCAGTACCGACTACTTCAGAAGCAGCCCGAACCCCCTCATAAGCGGCTAAGATCTCCTTCTCAGTTGGAGTGTAGCCCTCTTCCGACCCCCTGTATGCTCAACTTCAGAATCCCAGGGGTCGGCTTTGAGTCTCTCCTGAGGCTCTTTGCCACAAACTCCAAGTGGGACCTTTCTCTCCAGCAGCAGAATAGAGGATATTCTTTACAACCTGTCCCATCCGTATTGGCCCCAGGGCCACAGCACAGGTTATCTCCTGTTTAATCTATTCAAAAGCCTGCTGCTGCTCAGGACCCCATGTAAACTCATTCTTCATTCACATCACATGATAAAGGGGGCTTACAATGAGGCTGTAGTTTGGAACATGCATTCTCCAAAAACCCACTACGGCCAGAAAAGACGGTCTCTCTCTCTTGCTAGTGGGTGGAGACATAGCAGTGATTTTGTCAGTCACATCTGCTGGAATGTGACAATGGCCATCTTGTCACTTTATGCCTAGCAACTGAATCTCCTGAGCAGGTCCTTTCACTTTGCTTCACTTAATAGTAAAACCAGCTTGCAAAAGAATTTGGATTACTCACCCTCTTTTTGTGAAGACTTCTTCTGCTGTATCGCCCCACACAGTGATATCATCAATATACTGCAGGTGCTCAGGAGCCCTCCCTGTTCCAGTACAGTTTGGATCAACCCATGGCAAATGGTCGGGCTGTGTTTCCACCCCTGGGGCAAACAGTTTCAGATATACATAAAACCATGACACTCCTTCACCTCCTTCTTTAGTAACCTCTTCCAAAAGTCTTGTAGCCCTTGACTGCAGTGTCACCATTTGTCTCATCACACTGTTGTGTTAGCCATTAGGTCTTAGTATTCTAATTGCGCTGTAGCTTCCAATTCCTCCTTATTTCTCATGTTGCATGCACCAGTGTAGAGGCACTGGGCTATCAGCCTTGTTACCTTCCTGGAGGAGCCATGCCAAATTCTTTGGGCACAAAGTGAAACACAAGAAAATGCATGAAAATATAAGGAAGCGCTTCTGTACTGTATGAGTAAGGAAGCATTGACACTGGTTGCCCAAAGATGTTGTGGAATACTCATCCCTGGAGATCTTCAAAAGATTTCTTGACATTACCCTTGGCAACTGCTCTACTCAGCCCTGCTTGAGCAGTGTGGTTGGACCAGATGACCTGTAGATGTCCCTTCCAACCTTAGACATTCTTTTAGTCTGTGATTCTGTGAAGGAAAAGGCGAAAGTGTAATTCCTTGCCTCCTTCACAGATAAGCTTTCTGAGGAGAAAAAAATGTTGTTGTTAATAATTCTTAAGAGATGGTATAAGTATGGTGACAGTGCTGAGGGAAAAATATCAGACTAGGCTCATGGCCAATGCTTTAATCATATCATAAGTGAATTTTTCACAGTACAGCAATGTGATAAAACAAAAAAGTCCTTCACCCTTCCCTCAGAGACAATAAATTACAGAAGAGGGAGCACATGCAGAATTCAGTACATGCAATGGAGCAGCCCTGAATATGTTTACTGAATGGGGGATGAGAGGTTGGACAGCAGACCCTCAGAAAGGGATCTGGGAGTTCTGTTCAAAACAAAGGGAAAATGAGTCATAGTGTACTCTAGAAGCTAGAAAGGACAACTGCACTATAAGATTCATTAGACCCAGCATTTCTAGCTCATCAAGGGAAATGATTGTCCTCTACTGTTCTCTTCTGTTAGGAAAATGTTCTGCATCAGAGGATGGTGGGCATGGAACAGGCTCCCCAGTGCAGTGGTCACGGCGCTGATTCTGTGGAGTTCAAGAAGCATTTGGACAAAGCTCTCAGAAATATGATTTGAATTTTGGGTGATCCCATGTAAAATCAAAAGCTGGACTAGATAATCTTTCCAACTCAGGATATTCTGTGATTCTATGCAAGAAGAAAGATGTTATCTGAAATAACTGAGAGCTACAGGGGAAAAAAATAATGCTACTGAAACCAGGAGGTATGAGCACACACCTTCTGTGAGCGAAGATACCATCATTCCTAGCTCAGATTCAGCAAGGCTCAAGGCTTTTGCATGGTCTCCATCATTTGGCTTGAAGACCTGCATCTTTCCTCAAGAGTTTGGTCCATGCTGAGGTCTGTGATGTCTTTGAGTAGTGCTGGGGACCATGACCAGTTGTGTACCACAACTATTGTTCACCATTGCAAATACACATTTTAAGTAGATTTTCTAGATTCTTTCAATGCAAATAAAGTGCTGTATCTGTTGGCTGCTTCTGTCAAAAATCACTATTCAAAGAGCATCCAGTATTTCGACAACATCCTCCTCACTGTGGTTTCTGTGGATCTTTGTCAAACAGTGCAGGAAGGATTTATGTTTGCTTTCATCTCTTCTGGTACAACTCAGAATTCTTCATATAAAATTCATATGTAATAGTTTAGCACTCCGTATTATATTGTTCTTTGATTGCGATATCAGTTCCATAAGCTGTTTTTTTCCCCTCAAAAATTTTCTCTTTGTATTCACTACTGTTGGTATACATGGAGCTCTACCAGTTTCATGATAAACAAAAACAAAACAAACAAACAAACAAACAAAAACAACAAAAAACCCAAACATTTTTAAATAAAGTGTGAGCCTATATTGGAAAAATATTTTTCAGAACTTCACACAGTTTTTCTTAAACTATGCATAACTTGCAGTTTATGCTTTGCCACTGCAGTCATCAGTCATTCTTTGGTCCATCTTTTTCTGTCAAAAATTTGATGGAATCCTTTTCTTAAACAGGAAAACAAGGACAGGGGAAGTGATCACCTGAAGCTGTGAGTGATCTTTCTTGTTTCAGTCATTTTCATGGAAAAGGGAAAAAGCTGTCCAAAGATATCACTGCTCACAGACCATCTGAGGCTAATACTTTTTATTAACATGACTCAACCATACATTTATCTGGAACTGAAACTGATGCTAATGAATAATGGATTTGTTGTTGTCATAGTTTTTTAGCTTTCTTATGCCCTCATAAAACTGATGGCAATCAAATTGCAGCAGCTGGAAACAGCCTAAAGTGGTTGAAGTTACATGTGGTAGCATACAATTTATCTTGACCTTTTTTTTCCCCATGTATTTTGTACTTTGGAAAAAAAATATGCATTTCCCTTACACTTAATGTCTTTGCCTTTATGAGTTTTCAGTGATGCTCTTGGAAATTCTGTAGTCAGAGAGACATGTAAATGGATTAACACTTAAAGAGTTATGGGACTCTTCTGTACTGAAGCATCAGTAGGAAACTATAAGTCAGCTATGAAAAATCCCAGCTGAAAACATCAAGGGCTTCATCAATCAGTCAGCTAGCCAATTCAGTTAACTACCTCCAGACTCCTGTCTGTCTACTCAGAAAGATTGTAAAGAAAGATAGCTTTAACCACAGTTAGTAGCAGTTTCCTCTTCTTTTCATGCATCATCTGTTTCATTCAGTATTAATGTTCTCCAATTTAAAAGGCCAACACTATTAATAACATTAAATGTTGGATTTTTTATTTACTTATCTTTTTTTTTTTTTTTTTTTTTTTTTTTTTTAACGGACTTTTAAAAGGATAGATTTCAGGGATGGTCTTTTCCCTCACACTGTTTTTTCAGGCACATGAGCAGTTCATCAACATATTTACTTAAAGGACCAGTATTTTAGTTTGCAGGACTCAGAAAAGTTCAAGTTTTATGGGAAAAACAACCACATATCAGATAACTTGACAAATGATAAAGAAGAGCCAGCAGCATTGAATTTCAGGGAATATGAGAACATTTGTACACCAAATCCTACAATTTCTAGTGTTAATTCTGCTTACATCACCTCTACTTGTGTATTCACTATTAGTAACTATATATGCATCTTTGTTTTTAAGATGCTCTTGAGGCCAGATATATTCCTAGCACAGTAACTTCCATAACTCCAGACACAATTAGCAAATAATTTTTAAAGGATAAGCACTCATAACGCAGGCATAGTTAGTGTATTTACAGTGCTTCCTGGTGAACAGAAGTTATACAGAAACCATCTTGTCCTTATGAAAGAAAGCGATTTTCAACACAAGAATAGCTAAAGAATGAAATTGCCTATTGCTAAGGAATTGTAGGTACTCAACAATTTCCCTTGCATAGTTTGGCTCCAGAAAGGGACTTACAGACATTGAAAATTAGATATGATTTTTCAGTTCGCAGTGTTTCATTATTCTGTTTGGAACTTTTCCAGTTGCAGTGGTTTCATGGAGGATTCAAAGATCAGTCTGTCAGCTTTGTATGCATTAGTCCTATGTTTCTAAGTGCTAAAGGAATATCTTTAAGGTGAAAGAAACATTACAGGTGGTTTGTGCTGAAGATGGAAATCAGACTAATGCAAATCCCCAAAGAGGTCAAGAACAGAAAATTGTCATGTGTGGGAGGAAATGATATTAAATATGTGTATTAAATACATATTAAAGATAAATTTGTAAAGGTTTAGTGTCAGGAGCACGGATCCAGACTTGTCTGAGTAACAGCTGATAAGACAAGGGGCAGGGGTTGCAAGTTGGAACATGGGAGATCCCACATAAATATGAGAAAAAGCTTCTACATAGCGAGGGTAACAGAACACTCGAACAGGGTGCCCAGAGAGGTTGTAGGGTCTCTTCTGTGGAGACATTCCCAATCCATGTAGACATTTTCCTCTGTGACCTAATCTAGGTTCTCCTGTTCCAGCATGGGGATTGGACTAGATGATCTTTTGAGGACCCTTCCAATCCCTGACATTCTATGATTCTATGATTAAGGTTTGCAAGATAAATAGCAAAACACTGGGAAGAGAGAACTATGCCCAGCCTTCCAGCTTCAGGGTTAGAAAGATTTCTCAGTGTCTTGGAAGCTTTCTCTTTCCATTTCATTTCACTTATATTGTGGCAGAAAGAGACATGTTTTAGTGATGGGATTTGGTAGCTTAGGATGACTGTTGGACTTGTTTATCTCAAAGGTCTTTTCCAACTTAGTTTATGCTATGATTTAATATGATTAATTAAGATTCTGTGATTTAATAAGATGGAAAGCTGAAGGTGAGCATACCAGCATATGGGATCAGGAAGTGCTGGTTGGCAGGGCTGTGACTAGCACAGCTCAAAAGCTTAAATCCTATCTCCCAAGATGGTTTTAACTATAACCCAAAGAAAGTGGACTGTCTCTGGAAATGTCTACCAAATAGAATAGGACTTCATGAAATCTGACGAGTAGAAGTGCCAATCCCTGCACCAGTGGAGAAATGACTCTGTGCAGAAGTACAAGTTAGGGACCATCTAGTCTGTCTGTGGGGCTGTCATTCCAGTTTCTAACAGCCCAGGGATCCTATCAGCCCTGCAGCATTTGGGTATCTCTGCTGTAGTTGTGCTCAATCACTTCAGTGACCCAGACATCATAACTGAAAAGCAGATGTGGAATGCTCAAAATAATGTGGCAGTACAAGTTCAGCACATGTAAATTTCAGTTTCCCCCTTTACCGACACTAGTGGGCTGGGATTTTCATGCCAAACCAAAAGAATTAAAGTAAAATAAAGGTACTTTTCTTAAGATTAATTAAGAAATAGTCATTTCTCAATTCTGACTTTGATTATGGCTTCCTAGACTGTTCAAGTGTGCTTTGGAGAACTGAAGAGGAAAAATGAGGAGCTAAGAGGAGGAACTGCATGAATCATGCATAACCAATGCCTCCAAAGTAAGAAAAACTAGCATTCTACCCTAAGGCAGTGCAAATAATTTGCTGTGGTATCTGAATTTTAATGCTTGTTACAGAAATGCAACCTTAAAATGCAGGACAGTGTTTGAGATACAGTATTTAATTTACCATTGAAATAAAATCTTACAATTTAGGGACAGGTGAGAGGAAAAAAAAAAAAAAAAAAAAAGAAAAATTTTAGAATCACAGTGAGCACTATCTGATAAAGTACTATCTTAAATACTTTTTAGATGACAAGATTCAGATAATTCACTTTGAACATTGTAGTGTAGATTGTAGAGGACTAAATTTTATTTATAATTCAAAATCAAACTTTTTTTTTTTTCCTTTTAGACATTTGAAGTTTAAAGTTTATTTTCCAATTTTGTTACAAATCCTTCTTTATCAAGTATCATTTATACAACAAATTTCAAACATATTAAATTAAAGAGGAATCCAAGTGTAGTACTAGATTTCGTGATCATTTTTCATTTCTGACAAAGTTTTTTTGGATCCCAGACAAAACGAAGAGCATACATAGATACATAAAATTAACAAGTATAAAAATGCATCTTGCAGCAATTTTCTGACACTTAAGCAACCAAGCAGGTTTATGCAGCTCTACAAGGGAAACGCTAGGGGATTAAACAGCAGCTCCGCTTTCTCACAGTTTATTTTTATTCCCTCTCTCATTGATTCTCGCGTATCCACTACCCCTCTAGATATAATCTACAAATGATTTCATTTAGCAGAAAATCTGACTTTTACTGAAATTAGACTGTAGGGAAAAAATAAATGCTTTTTAAAAATAATTCTGAAGAAACAACCTTTTGCAGTTGTGCTTTTATTTTAGGAAGTTTTTATTCATTTGGATAGTGAGCACTCTTTGAGATTTAGTGGGATGATATATATTGATGTATTTTTTACACATGTAACTTTGAATAGATAAAATGTCCAATTTTATTGGAATTTATCCAATTCTGGAAGCTTAAAATAAATAAATAAAAAGAATGTGAGAGGAGAAAGTTAAAATCCTACAGCTAAGTCATAAACATATTAATCTACAAGAGTAGTATTCAAATGATATAAGCACATTCACAATTTCTATTAGCAATCCTAAATGAAATCAATACAGCAACCTTTGTGTAATAAAAATTTGACACCTTATACGACAAAGAACTGAGATGGCACAGTTCATGAGTTTCAGAAATGGCAAATAATGTAAGATATCTGTCCCTAAATGTATTAGCACCTGAGTAAGTGCCATAAGAATTTCTCAATAAGCATGGAAACTTTATTGTGTTCTGCCGATATATGTGTAGATAGGGATAGGAAAAGGACTCATCTGGGAAGTATTTCTCACTATTTATGCAATGTTGAATAATAGAACTATGAGAGAAAGAAAGTGGAGTAAAGAAAATGAATGATGAAATTAACATTCATCGCATATCTGTCTTTCACACTTTAAAAATATCTGTTTGCCTTCTAGAGATTTCAAGATCCAATACATGCACCTTCGTAGTAAGTCTTGTCCATACACGTGCTACAGAAATAGAAGAAACAACTAATTACTCAATTATGTAAGGAAAATTTGGCAAGGAAAATTGTAGGCTTACTGGTATTTTCAAGCTTGATCATTGCTACCAAACATAAGGCAGAATGATATTTCTGGGTTCAGTAGAAGGCCAAATTTGTCAATGACTGAAGCAGTGGTCAGCATTTAGATATTGCCATTATGTGGTTTCTATGTGGACAGGGAAAAATAGTAGACAAGAATGTAGGCAGAAGTAGCCAATAGTATCCAATGAATGTGACCTGTTAGGACGCTGAGTGTAAAACACACCCCATGATTTGCATATTGCATTGTCACCTGGTGATTAAACAATACAGCAAAAGTAAAGATAAACTGATATTATGTACAAAATAGAGCAAATTTTTGCTACTTAAATAGACATATTTCTGTAGGAAACAGAGAAATCAAGATCCTAAAGATCATCTTGGTTCCTGCTGTTCTTGTTTTTATAAGGGGATTCTGTGAGTGGGGGCTATTAGCAACTAAGCTGATGGTCTTTTTTAATGTTCACATTCAAACAAAGTGTTATTACTAAATGTGTGGTTCTCTGCTCAATTTTACCAGATTTTTCTGTTCTCACAGATCCTGTGCTAAGCTTTCCTGTAATTCTTTCTTCTTTTTATTTTTTTTCTTGACTATATTTTTGCTATTTGCTTTACATTTACAAAAATATTTGATTTTTCTTGACATTTGGAAATTTACATTCAGTTGCAAGAACATTGGATATAACAGTTAAAACCTGTTAACTGAGGAGCTGATTGTGTGCTGTTTTGCTGCTCAAAAAATAATTTTGGTTAGTCACTTCCTTAAGTTATACATATTTTAAAATCAATTTTACTTTAATTTATCTTTCTTCTCTGAATTACTTGGCTTTTTTTTTTTTTTTTTTTTTTTTCCCTGAAAACTGCTGGCATTTCATTGTTTATTAGTAGTTGTATAAATGCATAACTATTTACTAAACATTTTTTCTTGCTCCCAGATGAAAGTACTGAAATCACCATGGCAAAAGCATTCGTAATGGGAATTGAAAAGAATTCTTATGTATCCAAATTGCAGCTTTTGAATTATATCACTGGAGAATACCCCAGCACAATTCAAAAACTTTGAATGTTCCCCCAGGAAAATAATGAATTTGCATGGTGATGGTCTATGATATACATGAAGTTTACTTCATTTACCAATACAGATCCATCTCAAAACAGAAAGCCAACAATCTTAAAATAGCAATCTAGAAGCAGTCTCCATTTATGGAGAATAATTCAAAAGTGAGGCACTTTATATTCTTCTCTTCTTTGCATAAGTTTCTGTTCATTACACTTAGCTTTTTCTCTTTCCTTCTTTTCTTCTGTATGAAGTATATCAATATACTTTTCTACGAATTAAACGTCCATGAAATGTGAGAAAAGTAAGAGCCACTCTTTATCTTTTACATCTTGTTTTGTTCTCTCCACAATTCAGAATTTCTCGTTTGCTTTCCTGAAACCAGAAAGGTGATTCTTCTTTTAGATCATCCTTTCAATAATGTGCAGTGAGCGCAGACATAATTTCACAGGATGACAAAGTACTATTTGAAGACTTTTCTACTATGGCTTTACAGCATATTAGTTCTGTGCAGACACATACAAAAAAAGGTAAGTAAATAAATATTGGCACTTACTCTAGAAAAAACTGAAATCAGAGGGAGAAGTGTGTGTAATGTACGTGAGGCTGACTTCAGTAAGTTGACAAAGGGCTTGAAATAGGAAGCTGTGTAGGAACTTAGCTGTGTATAGGTGACCTGAATGGCTTTTCAGCCTGCTCATTTCTCCGCTAAGTCATGTATCAGAGGAATATAATGCTAGTGGAGCTGAAGTATCTCTTATATTTAAACAGTCTCATGCTGAACTAGCTTCAAGATATCCACAAATACCTTTTTTTGTGCTGCATGACTTTCTCACCGGCAGACTGTTTCACACAAGGGCTGAAATCAAATTCCTTCAATCCTAAAGTGTTTAAACATAATACTTTCCTTCCACAAGCATCCATTTTACTAAGAGTTTAGCTGTTTATATAACTACTATGTAGAAGCTCTAAAATTAATAAGCGTTGAAAAATTTGCTTTCTTTTTCAAATTAAATATCTTGTTTAGATTCATTAAATTGCAATTATTTTTAAAGCCTAGTAAAGAGGAATTAACTGAAACAAATTTGAAAAATCTCTTAATGAGTAACAATACAATGTGAAAGAGAAATGTTCTGCCTTTCTTTGTACTGTTTTTTTAAACTTAGTGCTCCTATGGCAGGAATCACAGAATCACAGAATCACAGAATCACAGAATCACAGAACTGTAGGGGTTGGAAGGGACCTCCTGAGATCATCGAGTCCAACCCCCCTGCCAAAGCAGGTTCCCTACACCAGGTAGCACAGGTAGGCATCCAGGCAGGTCTTGAACATCTCCAGAGAAGGAGACTCCACCACCTCCCTGGGCAGCCTGTTCCAGTGCTCCGTCACCCTCACTGTCAAGAAGTTCTTGCGCATGTTTGTGCGGAACTTCCTATGCTCCAGTTTCTGGCCATTTCCCCTTGTCCTGTCTCCACTCACCACTGAAAAGAGTCCGGCCTCGCCATTCTGCCCCCCACACCTTAGATATTTATAGACCTGGATCAGGTCCCCTCTCAGTCTCCTTTTCTCAAGGCTGAACAGACCCAGTTCACTCAGCCTTTCCTCATAGGGGAGATGCTCCAGGCCCTTCACCATCTTCGTGGCCCTCCGCTGGACTCTTTCCAAGAGATCCCTGTCTTTTTTGTACTGGGGAGCCCAGAACTGGACGCAGTACTCCAGATGAGGTCTTACCAGGGCAGAGTAGAGGGGGAGGATCACCTTCTTTGACATGCTGGCCACGCTCTTTTTAATGCACCCCAGTAAGCCATTGGCCTTTTTGGCCACAAGGGCACACTGCTGGCTCATGGCCAACCTGTCGTCCACCAGGACACCCAGGTCCCTCTCCGCAGAGCTCCCCTCCAGCAGCTCATCCCCCAACCTGTACTGGTGCATGCAATTATTCCTCCCCAGATGCAAGACTCTACACTTGCTTTTGTTAAACCTCATCTGGTTTTTTTCTGCCCAGCTCTCCAGCCTATCCAGGTCTTGCTGAATGGCAGCACAGCCTTCAGGCGTGTCAGCCAATCCTCCCAACTTCGTATCATCGGCAAACTTGCTGAGGGTGGCCATTATCCCCTCATCAAGGTCATTGATGAAGATGTTGAACAAGACCGGACCCAGCACAGACCCCTGAGGAACACCGCTAATTACAGGCCTCCAACCGGACTCTGCACCACCAACAACGACCCTCTGTGCTCTGCCAGTCAGCCAGTTCTCAACCCACCTCACTGTCCACTCATCTATCCCACACTTCCTCAGCTTTGTTATAAGGACGTCATGGGGGACAGTATCAAATGCCTTGCTGAAATCAAGGTAGACTACATCCACTGCTCTCCCCCTATCCACCCAGCCAGAGACAACATCATAGAAGGCTACCAGGTTGGTCAAGCACGACCTCCCCCTTGTGAACCCGTGCTGACTACTCCTGATAACCTCCTCTTCTTCCAGTTGTCTGGAGATGACATCCAGTACAAGCTGTTCCATCACCTTTCCAGGGACAGAGGTGAGGCTGACTGGCCTATAATTGCCTGGGTCTTCCTTCTTGCCTTTTTTGAAGACTGGGGTGACGTTGGCTATCTTCCAGTCTTCAGGCACCTTCCCCGTCTTCCAAGACTTCTCAAAGATGACCGAAAGCGGTTCAGCAACCACCTCTGCCAGCTCCTTCAGCACCCGTGGATGAATCCCATCGGGTCCCATGGATTTCTGAACATTGATGTTGCCTAGGCGCTCCCGGACCACCTCTTCCCTGACAGAAGGGGGGTCTTCCATTCCCCAGATCCTCTCACTAATCTCCAGGGTCTCAGATTCCCGAGTGGGAGCTTTTTCACTGAAGACAGAAGCAAAGAAGGCATTCAGTATCTCCGCCTTCTCAGCATCCCCCGTTACCAGAACACCCCCGTCACTTAGCAGGGGAGCCACATTCTCCCTAGTCTTCCTTTTACTGTTAATGTACTTGAAAAAACCTTTTTTATTATCCTTTATCCCCTTTGCCAGATTTAATTCCAGGCGGGCTTCAGCCTTCCTTGTCGCATCCCTGCAGACCCTGACAACATTCCTGTATTCTTCCCAAGTAGTCAGACCCTTTTTCCACATTTCATGGGCCTTCTTCTTTCCTTTGAGTTTGTGCACGAGCTCCTTGCTCATCCACACAGGTCTCCTGCCACCCTTTCCCGATTTCTTCCTCACAGGGACGCACTGATCCTGAGCTTGGAAGAAGAGCTGCTTAAACGCTGACCAGCTCTCACAGGCCCCCTTGCCTTCCAACACCCTAGCCCATGAGACAGCTCCAAGTAGGCCCCAAAAGAGATCGAAGTCGGCTCTCCTAAAGTCCAGGATAGCAATCCTACTTTTTGCTTTACTTCTTCCACTCAGGATCTTGAACTCCACCATCTCGTGGTCACTACAACCCAAGCTGCCCCCGACCTTTACTTCCCTGACAAGCCCTTCTCTATTAGTGAGAATAAGGTCCAGCAGTACCCCTCTCCTCGTCGATTCCTCAACCACCTGCATCAGGAAGTTGTCTTCAACACATTGCAGGAACCGTCTGGACCGCGCATGCCTGGCCACATTGCTTTTCCAGCAAATATCTGGATGATTGAAGTCCCCCATAAGCACCAGCGCCTGGGATCGTGACGCTGCTTCCAACTGTTTGTGGAAGGCCTCATCAACCTCCTCCTCCTGATCAGGGGGCCTGTAGCACACACCCACAACGGTGTCAGCCATACCAGCCCGCCCCTTGATTCTTACCCACAAGCTCTCCACTGCTACACCACTCTCCCCCAGGTGGAGTTCAATACATTCAAGCTGCTCTCTTACATAAAGAGCAACTCCACCACCCCGCCTTGCCGGCCGGTCTTTCCTAAAAAGCACATAGCCCTCCATGACAACATTCCAGTCATGCGAGCTGTCCCACCACGTCTCAGTGATCACAATGAGATCATAGCCATGTGACCGCACGCAGATCTCTAACTCTTCCTGTTTATTTCCCATACTGCGCGCATTAGTGTATAGACACTTCAGGGAGGCAGCATTCCCCTGCCACACTCCATCCCTTCGAACTCCACCCTCGTCACCCATCAAATTCACTTTTGAGCCTTGAACTACCTGAACCTCAGCAGTGCTCATTTTGTCCCCTTCCCCCTTCTTACCTAGTTTAAAGATCTTTCAGTGAGGCCTGACAGCTCCTGGGCTAGGATCCTTTTACCCCTTGTAGACAGTTGAGCTCCATCTGCAGCCGTCATGCCAGGAGCCGAGTAAATTGCCCCATGATCAAAAAAACCAAAGTTCTTCTGCCTGCACCATCCTCTAAGCCATTTATTGATGAGGAGGGCCTTTTTGATCCTCTCAGAATCCTTCCCCGCCACTGAAGGGATAGAAGAGAAGATCACTTGCATTCCCGCACCATCCAGTACCCTCCCCAGACCCTTGAAGTCATTTTTGATTGCCCTTAGGCTTCTCTTGGCAGTATCATCACTGCCAACCTGAACTACCAATAAGGGGTAGTAGTCAGAATC
>NC_136816.1:7551788-7947731 GCF_951394365.1 Tetrao urogallus | reverse complement strand
ATGTAAAATGCTAGGAATATTCCAGCATATGTATTTCTGTTTTAGGACTGGTTTAGTCAGCAGAAAAAAAATTACCGTTCTCCTCTTTACCTCTCAAAAATAGAACTGGTTGCAAAAATAGTTGTACACTTTGCCTGTACAATTGCTATTCCCTTTGTTGTGATCACTTACCTGAGCTGCAAAACAATATAGCTAAATCAATCCAGCATTATACCTCAGCTATTTCTCTTCGTTATAATTTTTAGAGCTATTTGGATTCTAACCATGAAATTAGATTCTGCTCACCCAAATTCACGTATAATTTGCTGAAGACTGTCTCAGATTACTTAAATATCCTGGCAGTGACTTTATTTTGTTCTTTTGGTGGAATTCTATTTTACTTCTCTATATCCTTTGCTGTGAAGAAACATATTTCTTAATTTACTCTAGAAAATTGTTTATACCTCCAGGCAAGTAGTTTTAGATGTTTACTGATTTAGTGCTAACTGTTGTAAAAGACAAAAAGTGTTTGATATTTGTACAAATTGTCATTTCTTATAATATCTTCACTGCTTAAGATATGTCCCATCTTGTATTATCTTGTTTTCCCATATGAAAAGAATTGGACAAGACAATTCTTGTGGGTCCCTTCTAACTACTGAAAAATTTGTTCTAACTTTTCTAACTCAGAGTATTCTATGAGAAGGCATTTTGTGGAGTGTCATCAATGGTTTTTGTACAGTTGCCACCTCTGAAACTTGGAATTTTTATTGTAACACTGGGAGGATTACCTTTTCAACAAGCTTGATGAAAAATGCCTGTAATTTTGTTATTGCCACTCTAATGTATGAAAGATAAAAGTGGTTTACTTTAAACCCTATTGAATGATTTAATGATATACTACATATTTAGAGAAGTTAATATTAATAGCAATTATGCAAAAAAATACAGATATTTGTTGGTTTGTTTGTACACTTTCTAACAGCATTTCTAATATCAAATTATTTATTTGCCTTATGTGACTACCTAGTAAACTTTGGCTCTCAATCTGTACACAAGATAACCCCTTCTGGTAAAATAATTCAACTGTAGACAAAAATATATTATGGTAGAAATTAACAGTGCAAATAGAAGCAGAAGCTTTGATACAAAGCTAAAAATAGAACCTATCCTTTCCTCCAAAAGAAGACAAAAGCCACAAACTGAAGATTTTTTTTGTATTTCTAACTGTAAACTTTATGACTTTGTCACAAACTCAAAGCTTGCACAACTTTCTTGAAATGACATGGGTGGAACAATGATTTCTAATTTTCCATCTCTTTGTCTTCAGTGGTTCATACTCACAAGCAGAGATTTAGGCACTGGTGAATATCCTCACTATGCATCTGCCTAAGACACCACAAATGCATGAACCTTCTTCCTCACTGATTTGAACCACTGAAGTGATTATTAAGTCAGTTCATGACTTGGGTGCTAGACAGAACTTCATGTGGATGTGTTGCGCATTCAAGCACTGGGAACTGTATGATAGTGGTGAGCAGCGTTGACAGAGACAATGCAACCCAGAGCAGCAATGCAAAACATCTGGTGGTTGCTTTCTTCTGTGAATTTGTTTTCTTATCTCACCATTTTTATCTATTTAAACTGTCATTTTTTGGCCACAAAGATAATCAGAGTGCTGGAGCAGCCCTTCTACAGAAAAAGGTTGAGGGGACTGGAAGTGCTTAGTCTGTAGAAGGAAAGGCTTTGGTGAGACCTCATTGCAGCTTGTCAGCATTGAAAGTGTATATAAATAAGATGGAAACAGACTTTTTACAGAGTCTTAAAGTGATAAGACAAGGAGGGAGAGCACTAAACTAAAATAAGGGAGAAGTAGGCTAGATTTTAGGAGGAAATTTTTCAGAGAGTGATGAGGCACTGGCACTACTGCCCAGAGAAGGTGTGGATGCCCCATTCCTGGAGGTATTGAAAGCTGGGTCTCATTCAGCAGCTGGAAACTCTGATCACACAGCAGAGGTTGAGAAACTGGATGATCTTGAAGGTCCCATCTGACCCAAGCTATTCTATGATTTTATGAACTTATCTCTTATCTCTGAATGTTTCTGTTCTTTATTTTGAGTGGATCTGTTATGGGCATTTTCTCACTGAACCTTCTTACTGCGTTTCCCTCAAAATTCTGAGATATGCTTATGTCTCTGTGCTGCATCAAAGGTAGGCTTCGTCCAGGTCACAGACCGGTATGCTCAGAAAGACAGGAAGGTTGAGCATGTAGAGAAAAGCACATTTATGTCAATAGATTGGTCCCTTTAGGAAAGTGAAAGCTGCAGATTAGGGTCTGCTTATTTGATAGATTCCTCGTATTTGAAAAACAAAATGAGATCACAGAAAGATGGAAAATCAGCGACTGGAATTTATACAGCCATCCCTGCTACTACTGACAATATTGAAAATTTATACTTGGCAAGAAAGTTACTCATTTTCCCAAGGTGCTAGGTTGAAATCATTGGTATACATCAGTAAGACGCGATAGACAAATCCTTACATCAGGAAAAGGAAGGAGTAAATCAGATTATTAAAGGCAGAAGTTTGTCGTACAATTATTACGATTAATTTCATTATGTCCAAGAAAAATATCAATTATTTCAGATTGTTAAACATGTTACTCTTATTGTTTCTGGTATTGATGGGATTAAGTGTGAGTATTTGTGAAATTATAACACTAAAAAAAATCTTCTAATATGGGCGTTCTTCAACCTAATATTAATCCTCACAAGCAATGGCTATGACATAGAAAACTGTAATTTGACTGCTCTCCTGAAAGGATGCAAGATTATTACACAGAAATATAGGAAGGTAAAGACAGGCTTGTACAGATTTCAGTCTTGCAATAGCATGCCTGGATGATTCCTTTCTGTTTCAGATTACTGCTGGTATAACTTTGCAGTGTCAGCTGGTTTATGGATGATAGAAAAGGGATGAAATTGGACTCTTACACTGCTGCCATCCTCAGTTGGGCTGTTGCTGGAAAAAAAAAGAGGAGATAAACCTTTCAACTGTTACAGAAATGTCCAGTAAGAACTGTAAAATGTAAGTGTTTTGAACTTTAAGAGTAAATTTAAACCTTGGTAAAATCAGAGTGAAAGCAGACAGAAATGGTCAAGCAGCCTCTTGAACTAAGCTGTTAAATGTGAGAGAAGTTTGCTGCAGGTTCTTCTGGGGCTTCACTGTTGAATTTCTATCAATGTGATAATGACTGTAACTCATTGTTACATTCACTCATCTTAGTTAGCATTTCTAAATATGTGAAAAAGTCTTTTGATTGAATCACTTTTGATTGGGTCACTCCTGCACAAGTTAAATGATATGGTGATTTCTTTTTCTTCCTATAAATTCCCTTTTCAGAAGAAAATGTAAAAAAAAGAAAGAAATTTCTACATAATTTGTAAATACTAAGTTTTTTTATTATTATTTTCTTGAAAAACAGCAGCAACAAAACAACCACTTGGCAGACAAAACAAAAAATATTTTTCCTACAAAAATTATTCAATTCAAGGTGTCACTTTATTGTGTTAGAGAATTTAAAGGTTAAAAATTCAGGAACCTGTCATTTTTATAAAAGTAGTATTGACTGATGTGAACAAGAGAAATTCACTTACAGTTAAAAGAAAATCTCATTTTCAACTATAATTTTCCTTGAGCCCTGAATGTCTGAATTTGACAAAAGTAATGTAAGAATATACCTGGTTCCAAACTTGATCTGAATTTTTGAGGAAAACATTTTTAATGAGTCTGGTGTTGCTTGGGTTGTGTAACCTTGAGAAAAAGAGGCCCAGATGTGACCTCACTGCTTTCTATAACTTCCTGAACAGGGGAAGTGGAATGGGGAGGTGGCAGGCTCTTCTCCTTGGGACCTGTGCAATTATTATTGGACATGACTCACTGATAAGTCTGCTCTTCAGAGAAAGTACAGCGCTGAGAAATTTTCCAGGGTAGAATTCAGTGAATAATCTGTTCCATTATAGTTCAAACAACACAACCTGCAACCTTAGATGTTGGCAGCACCAGGGGTTCTGGGTGCTGACTCTGAGAGGAACAGCACTGTAGGTGAAGCTGAGTGAAAACACTGCAGCCAGGCTCTGTGATGACACAGCAGAGCTGGGAGCTCGGTGGACCTATGGAACTGATAAATTGCACAGTTGTTACCCTGAGCCATCCCTTACCCAACAATTTTCAATTTTGTGTCAAAAATACATCCCTGGGTGATCTTAGCTCAAAAACACACCTCCATCCCAGAGGCTGCCATCCTCAAGGTACAACTACTACTCACTGAGAATACACTCTGAATTTTTTTGCCTCTACCTTTGAAAACAAAGAGAGAAGAATTTGCACAATTGTAACAAAAGTATGTTTGACTACAGTCAACCAAGCTCTACCTGAAAGTAAGAAATTAGTATAAAATATCTTAAGAGAGAATAAATTTTAGGGAAGATACTGTCATGGACAACTCAGGAGGACTTTTTTGCTGGCTGCGAGCACCAGCTAACAGACTGTCTTCCCCTGAGGACTTCTGCTGGGTGAGATTTGCACACCTGGTTATACTGAGTGCTTTCCTGTAAAACTTAGACATTTCTGGAGTTATACCATGATTCAATCCATCTGCAGTGGACTGTATTAGTCACATTCTTGGTACACAGACATGCTCTGCTTGCAGTATATTTATCACAGTTAATCCAAAAAACTGCAATCTGTTTCTTCAGTAAACAGCACTGTTTACTAATTTAGTTGTGAAAGCTCTCACTGAACATGGCTATTAGGAAAGACTGCGTTAGTTCATTGAACACGACTAGTGAATCTATTTGTGCATCCATAACCATGATAGTTCAAGATATTGGACTTTCAGTGCCAAATTGGGCATCATTCAAAAACTAAGCCCAGCTGTCCTCAACCTCTCTGATATCTGAAGACACGCTAGAAGACAAGCTGGAATTTGTTTTGTGCCAAACTTCCTTCCCTTCAGAGTAACTGAACTAATGGCAGGACTTGAGGGAGTAGCACAGAACTGCAGGAGATGTTCAGACTGAATATTAGGAAAAAAATACCGTGAGAGTGGTGAAATGCTGAAGCAGGCTTCCTAATGAGGTAGTTGATTCTGTATGCTTGTCAATGTTCAAGAGGTTTTTGTTTAATGCCCTTATTAATATGCATTAACTTTTGGTTAGCCCCGATACATATGATCTAGAAGATCTCTGAAGTTCCCTTCCCTTCTATTCTATTCTGTTCTGTTCTGTCCTGTTTTGTTCTGTTTTGTTCTTGTTTCTGTTTTTTTCTTGTTTCTGTTTTCTTCATTTATAATCTTAATGTACTCATTCTAAGGAATTTTTTCTCTTTGTACAAATACTGTTTTTTTCATAACATGGAATTTCTTGGGGATGGAAAAAACAGTAACAAAACCACCATCAAGCAATATCATAGATTAGCAAAAATGTGGAATACATTTTTCAAAAGCCTGCATCAGAAGTTAATAAATCTAGTTGCTAGATGTGTTGATGTTAGAACTGCGTTTGTAGCACTGTAATGTTTTACTTTTCATTGATTTCCTGCATGACACTGAGCAAATACTCTTCCTACTGCTGATCCTTTCTCTCTTGGAATGATGTCTGTAATAATAACCCTGACCTGAACAGAAAATGTGAAGCAGGGAGGGAAGCTTACCTGAAGCTATGCTTTTTGAAGGCAATAGAATTGCCATGGACTATAAGTCAAATTTCACATTATTCAAACGGATATTTGCATGTACGTTTCCTTCTGCTATTTTAAGTAAATGACTGCAACATGCTCAAGCAGATGCAAAGAGGTCTATCTAAACCAATGTCCTGTAACTCTCTTTAACAAGGGTTTGATGAAGATCTCCTATAGAGCATGTTTCCTCCAGCCTGTGAAACTCCTCATTTTAACTGATTAGTAGCGTATCATATTGAGGCCAAACAGGAAAAAGGGTTTTAGCATTTAGCACATAATATTTTTATTGGAGTAGAGGAACAAAATGTGCACTTGCCATTTTAAAGAAAAGGAACTATTGTAATCACAATATGAAACAGTGACTTTTAAACATAGTGTTTCTGCAGTGATCAAAATAAAAAAGACCTCTTGACTATTGCTTACCCAAAAACTTTTCTTTCCCTCTTTCCCCATTCCTTTCATTTTTATTTTTTTCTTCTCTGTATTACCCTTGAGCATTCTGCTCTGGTTTCATTGAGCCCAACTACCTCTGCTGGTGAGCTTTTCTGCTTGAAATTCATGTGATAATGTATTTTGGAGGCTGATCCACTATAGACTGCAAGCAGTAGAATCATTGTTCTCTTTATGACACAGCACATTTCCTTCTTTAAGACTTGCTTTGTATGATCACTAAAAACATTAGTAAAAACTAAACACTAAAAAAATTAGTAATTTTTTATGTGTACTTCGTGTTTGTGTTTTGAAAGTACCAAGTTGAATCTGGGGCAACAGAGAGTCTTTTGTGGCTTCATTATCTCAGTTGCTATCTAAATCCCCTCTTAGCTTGTTGATATTGCTCCTTTAACTTGTTATCATTTATGATGTAAAATACTGAGGAAAAATCTCTAGGGTTCCTTATTAATAGCAGCATAACAAAAAACTTCATCTGTAAAATTGTTTATGATGCCTCTACCTATTGTAGGGAACCTGTTTTAGCAGCAGGGTTGGAGTTGATGATCTCTTGAGGTCCCTTCCAACCTCTGTGATTCTGTGATTAATAAGCTGAGAAGGGGCAGAAGAAATTTTCTGATCATGATGAATTTCTGAGAGAAGAAAGAGCATGTGCGTCTATTTGAATACAGTGCAGTGGCTAAAACAGAAAAGAGGAGAATTTGAGAATGACGGTGGCTTGAAAATGCTGCAAAATCTGGCCTCCACCAACTAGATCAAAGGCTTTATTACTGAAAGATTTTGGAAAAATGTGTACTTTTTAGGTTGCAACTTTCACCTGCTCTACTAGTAGTTTCTTCCAGTATTTTAGTATAAAAATTGATACTAAAAGCCTAGCATGAAGTTGATGCTAGCATCACAGAAAGCAGTCGGTATTACTAGTGTTCCTGATTTATTTATTTATTTATTTGTTTTTTAAAAAATATAGCTCAGTAATTTTAATCTGCTCAACTATCGACAGGATGGATAGAAAAAACTGTGATACATTTTTAAGCAAATTCTCCTAACCCACTGTATATGTAAATGTACTTGTTGTATTGTATTGTATTGTATTGTATTATATTGTATGTATTGAGTTGTACTGTATATGTATATGTATATGTATGTATATATATATGCATGTATATGTATGCATTGTATTGTATGTGTGTATGTATGGTATTGCATTGTATTGTATTGTGTATGTAAATGTATGTAAATCTATGTATTCTTTAAGACATGTTTAATTTTATAGCTCAACTCTGCTGGCTAAAATCTCACATTTTGATGATAAAGTTATTAAAACCATTTCGTATTTTGCTTATCTGATTGTCCAGGTGTTGTGAGACATTCCTGCTGTCTGTCTGCTTTGGCTGTCCAACATAAAGATATATTTTTTCCTGTAATTAATTCATGCATTCTTCATATTTTGATTTTCAAGCCTACGGATTAAAACAGAACTTTCTTCTTTAGTTTGTATCTGTTGTTTGAAACCAATTCCTTAATTTTAGTAATATAATAATCCTGAAGCAGATCTTCTTTGCATTTCTGACTGCAAGAAAGAAAAATTTGTGAAGGAGAATATTAGAGGAGACAGTGTGTGTTTGAGATCATGACCATAAAATGTAGTGGATGTACAGACTTCTGAAGTAGATCACAAACTTTCTTTAAAACAAAGGTTGGTGTCACAGTGTGCTTGAGAAGCAGATAGTTGACAACGTATGTTTGCTCAAATGCAGTAATAAGAGCATGTGACTGCATCATTTGCTTTTTGTCTGCACAAAGTTACTGGAGATCTTAGAGAGATCAGGCAGCGAATGAGAGGACTGCTCCAATAGTAGTGCCTCTCATTTTATTATGTGTGTCCACAACATATAAAGCCAATGTTGGTGGTATAGCAGTAGAATTTGAACTGACCCACCAATATTCCATTACATTTTGTTGCTGTGTGACAGATGGCAGAAGAGGGGCAGTCTGAAGAATGGTGTCTGATGTGGAAATGTGTATGGACCAAAAGTATATTGTTGAATTCCTTCATTCAGAAAAAAAAAGGCACCCACAGGCATTCACTGACATTTGGTGAATACTTATGGAGATGAACCAGTGAGTGTTAGCACTGTGAGGAAAAAGTGGTGACATGAAAGGCAAAACAAGTTCTGGATGGCCATGCAGATTTTTGTGAGTACAATGTACAGTTTCTTGTTCATCGCTGGTGAAAATATATAGCTGATGGTGGTGACTATGTTGAAAAATACTGTTTTGTAGCTGAGAATTTTCTGTATGAAATAGTATTATTCTGTTCTTTATATCTACTGTAGTTTCAGTGCAAATAAATTGGAGGCATTACTTTCAGAGCAACCTATGTACCAACTAACTCGGCGTCTTGGGCAGAGTTTTGCCTAAGTGTCACCAACAGTAGTGGGAATTTCAGTTGCATTTTCCATCAGATTTGTCTCCATCGTATGTGCTACCACAGTTCAGTGTTAGTGCAGGAAACTCCAATTTCTGCCCACAGAAGTGTAGCAGTATATTTCCTCCCTCAGAGAGGAGTCTGCCCCTGTGGATGGCCAGCCATGCTCTTCTGCAACCAGAATCTGCCTGAGGAGATTAGGGGAGATGCAGATACTTCAGCTGCAGTGGTGAAAGCTGAACAGAGTTCATTACTAAAAGCCAAGTCAAATCCCTCAGACTTTTTCTATGCCTGTATTTCTGTGCTTGTGTTTCTGCTGCCTTCCTGCATGCGTCATGAATTTGTTCATCAAACATGTATTCCTGTAACTCTGCTATCTACAGTTTTTAATTTGAGGCACATTAAACAGCTGCCATTTCCCTCTATCTTCTGGGTTTTCAAAAAAAGGAATGATGCATCAATAGAGTGATAGTAATGCTGGTCTCCCTAATGGCTAAACTGCCCGTCATCTGTAGCATTTCTCTTTCTGGAGCCCTGATGTCTCAGAGTCCCATGTAACTCAGTCCCCTGAGGTACAAAACAAAATGCTACTTGTATTCTTACTTCTGTTTCAGAGCAAACATTTTGTTTTCTCTACAGGATTGAAAAATATATATTGGATTGTTTTCAAGCTGAAAAATTTTCCTCACTAATGATATCCTTTCACCAAAAAAATGTCATACATCCTTTAAATTCACACCATCACTTGGGAGGCTTTTACTTTTTTTAGCCTTTGTTATACATTTAGCTCTCCTAAATGCCTCTACCAAAACATTATTTATATTTAGTGACACCAAAGCTCTTGACTTTATGCTCTGCTCCAAGGCAGTGTTTGCCTAGATAATATGTCATTTGCTTTGAAAAATCTGTGATATATAGGATGCAATTCTCTGAAAAAAGTAAAGGCTTTAAAGACTTAATTTGCAGGAGCTGATTGTATTACTTTTAGGTTTCCATGGACAGCAAAAGTCAACAGCTAACATTAAATGCCTATAATATATTGTTGGCACTGAATATTAAACTTATTAACAGCATATGACAGTATCTTCAGGGAAGAATTTAAATTTGAGATATCATTCTGATTTTGAAGTTTCTTTCTGTGATGTTTGTTTTCAGATGCTCCTGTTTTCTTTCAAGTTCTTCTTAGCAGGGAAGAGAAGAACTAGAAATAATACAGAGAAAAGGGAAACATTAGCTGTAGGAAGCGAAATGGGCATGCTGTAGCAGCTTTTTTCCTTGCTTCATGCCACACTAGAGAGGTTTTCTCATCTCTGCTTGCAGGGAACTTCCCAAAGGTTCCTGTGGACATCTGCTTTTCCTTACACTCCAGCAGTCATGGAGGTCTCTTTGCTACACTTTTTTTCTTTCCTTTTTTACCAAAACAAAGGAAATTAGACTTTAATCTGAGGTTTGGAGAAGGACTCACAGAGCTTCTGAAACAAAAATGAAGTTCGGCTTTTCAACTTCTGCTATTGAAATAATTTTATGTGGTGCTTCATAGTTTTCCTGAAATTACTCTTTTTTTCTGTCTCAGCTCTGGAATCAGTTTCCTTTTGCATTATATGTAATAATCATGTGCTCTTACTGGTCATCATGTTCCAGTTCTGCCTAAACTCTGGTAATGTTACTAAACTGGGACTTAATTGGTGATAGTGGCTGCAACATAAATTTGGGATCAAACTATTCTCTGGATATGAGAATTTGGGTTCTGTTTTGTTTCAAATAACTGCAGGGCTTTTCTTCAGCTTTGTAACCCATTATTCAAATCCGGGAAATGTATAAGCAAATATATATATGCACAACACATCACAGAATCATAGAATTGTAGGAGCTGGAAAGGACCTCCAGAGATCGAGTCCAACCTCCCTGCAAAGCAGGCTCCCTACAGCAGGCTGCACAGGTGGGTGTCCAGGCAGGTCTGAAATATCTCCAGAGAAGGAGAATCCACAGCCTCCTTGGGAAGCCTGTTCCAGTGCTCTGTCACCCTTACCATGAAGAAGTTCCTTTGCATACTGGTGCGGAACTTCCTATGCTGCAGTTTCTGTCTGTTTCACCTCATCCTGTCCCCACAGACCACTGAAAAGATGTTGGCCATGTCTCTTAGACTCCCACACTTAAGATATTTATAAGCATTAACAAGATGAGTCTGCTTTTCTCAAGGCTGAACAAACCCAGGTCGCTCAGCCTATTCTCATAGGGGAGATGCTCCAGGCTCTTTGATATCTTTGTGACCCTTCTCTGGACTCTTTCCAGAAGATCCCTGTCTGTTTTGTACCAGAAGCACGGAAGTGGATACAGTACTCCAGGTGAGGCCTCACCAGGCAGAGTAGAGGGGAAGGATCACCTCCCTTGACCTGCTGGTCACGCTCCTTGTAATGCACCTCAGGATCCCACTGTCCTTCTTGGCCACGAGATCACAGTGTTGACTCGTGGCCAACCTATCATCCACCAGGACCCCCCGCCCCCATGGATCACAGTTAAAATAATATGATCTGAGCATATCTATTACAGCTAAAAGACAAGAAGACTGTGACTTACTGCCTGTAGACCTCAAAACCAAAACTTAACTGACATATTACTGAACAGATTATAACCCAAAGAGTTTATTATGGAGACATTCATTATCTGTATGCCATGGCTTTTGTTTACTCTGTATCTGACACACAAGATGAGCAGAGAGCAGAAACCCCATGTTATGAAAAAAATATTGCATTTGCTGTTCTTGGGCAGGAGTAAGAATAATTAGATACCTCTGGGGAGAGTACAGAGAAATCCACTTCATGTTTACAGGCCTGGATCTAACATCAATCTTATTGGATTTTTTTCCTAATTTTGAGCAAGAAAATTGGCAGAACATGTGTAGGCATGTTTGTGTGACAGTTTCTAAAGTATGAAGTATTGTGCTTTGCCAGTGCAGCTGAACTGTCTTAAGATTTTGGAGGAATATATATTTTCCTATTTTTATTATATTTTAGTCATTATTGTTGTTTCTAACCTAATTCAAAGTGACAGACTCATGGAATAGCCTAAACAGGGAGGCACAGAGCATGGAGTGGAGGCTATACTTGCAAGTATTGCTTCAGTACTGTAAAAATTATAAAAGCATTGCAGCCTAACAGTGGAAATGCTCTGTAGTACATGTGCAGCTAAGTGTCTGAATAACACTGGTGCACACCTACATTAGGAGCAAGGATAAAAATGGGTCTCAGATAACTTCCTGCCTTACATATCCCACATATAGATGCAAACTGCATACGCAATTGTACGTGTAAATATATATAAATACATACGTGTATATATATGTATATTTTGTATTATAAATACTATGGTACTTAGAGAAACCTCTGCTTAATCACATTTGGTTAGACGTGCTTTTCAGCAGCATCAAATAAAAGGAAGAACTGTGGTTTACCATGGGATCCACTACACTTAATTTGCTGAGTAAATAATTTTAAACAGGAAATAAATAGCCAAGCATGAGTGATTGCTTATACAGGGGAGAAGATGAACAATTCCATTATTAGGCTTCAGCTCTGAAGAAATTATGATACTTGAGAGAAAGCAAGAGAGAAAACAAACAAAAAAAGAAGAACTTGAAATTTTCTTATCTGTGAAATGGGGGATCAAAACTAATTTTACTGGGTTAGGAAGGAAAAGAAGTGCTGGGGAAAAAAAACCCATTGGCAGTGAGTGCATAGTGTAGATTTCTGCATGTAGTAAATCATGAAAGAAGCTGCACAGCGATCTGGTGATGCATCTGTAGAGCCTGAACGCTTGGCTGTGCCCCCGCTGGCACCATTCAAAATGACATCTAGCACTCTCCTGTGACACGCATCATGGCTAATTGACCTTATTCACTCATTTATATGGGAAAGATTATTCATCCACTGGCATGTAGATGATTAAATTTATTTCTGCTTTTACTGTACAAACATCAGCTGAGTAAGAACAGCAATAAAGATAGCAAAAAAAATTGCAGTGATTTTCCACATGCTGTACGATAGGACTTGCTTCAAGGCCTTGTTTACACTTCAAAATAAATTTGTTCTTGATCCCATCATCTTTAAAAATATCTGAATCTATTTCTTAAAAGACAAACAAACAACAATAAAAAAAAAAAAAACAAAAACATCTTTTGCAGAATATATTGGTTTTATTTTTTCATGTAAGAAGTATACCAGACAGAGAAATTGATTGATTACATATTTTCCTCCTCTTGCTAAACTTTGTTCAGTATTTCCTGTTCTAGCTTTCTGGCATATATATATTGCAAGATGCTGTAAGCCTGTGTGCTATTTTAATATACTGTTGCTGTTGCAGTTTGCTAAAAACTTTATACATGCACAAATAGACAATATTGACAATCTGTAAAATCTACATGTGTCTCACAAATGATGGGGACTCCAATTATGCCACGTGTTCAGAGCATGGTTCCCTATTTGCTTTGATTCTGGAGGTGAGGTGGAAAGGATCACTAGTATTCATTTATCCACAGCTTAGTGAGGGATTGCAAAGTGTGCAATAAAATAACACAGACCAGTTTATTCAGTGAAGAAAAACTTACAATTAGTAATCTTAATAATAAAGCAAAAATATAATTCACATCTTAGGCAGGAGAAAGAATTAATTTTTCTTTGTTCAATTCAGATTAAAAATCTTTGTAGAACCTCAGAAAACTGTTTGCACTGAGTGCAATGCAACCCTTTAGTAGATAAGGTGCTTATTATTTTAAGTTTCCAAAATATATCCACTACAATTCTCCTTACTTATTCAATGGTCATTTCAGTCACTCTCACGTAATTACTTTGTCTAAATTAAGCTTAGTCTCCATTAAGTTTCTATTTCACCTTACAGTAAAAGAATAAAAGCATTAATTGCCTTTTATTTTCCCTTCTTTCCCCTGAAGTACAGTCACTGTCTTGGCCACTGTATGCTAACTGATTTCATGAAATACTTCAGTATTCAAATAAAATAGACACCTACTGTAAAAGTGACTTATTTTATAATATGATGTATAATTTTGAGAATGTATTTGTACGTGCATGTAAAAATGCAATTGAAAGCAACAATGAATCTCTGCAGACCAGTCAAAATCTTGAGGTCCTCCGGAGAAAATTCATGCATAAACGAAGGGTTGTTATTTTTTTCTTCAGGCTTCCAGGTAGATAAATTTTGCATATTTAATGAATTGAGTAATTAATTGATTAACTACACAAAAAGCCTTATTTCATACTGCCATCATATTTAGACTAACTAAGATTCTAAGTTACCTAGAAATCCCCCTGGGAGTACATACTTAGACCACCCCTCCCTCTGAGCCATGCATTCATTGGCTCCTAAACTACTTGCTTCTTTGCTTGCAGATTTTGAATCAGTTCTTCCCTTCAACTGGAGTTCAGTACTACTGCCAGCATCGTTGTTGTACACCAATAAAGCTGAGAGAATGAGAAGAGGACAGAGGCTTAACTTATTATTCAGACAAGCTTGTGGATAGCTTTTGTACCATTAAAATGAGAATTATTCTCATTTTCTTTAACATTCCTGGGGACTTTCTAAATTATTCACCTCAATGGAAAAGACTTTATGTAGTTCAGAATAATGTGCTTCTCATGCACATCTGAAATTGACATTAGTAGCCTTTCATCAATAAAATTCAAGATGCTTGTTATACACCATTGGGAATTTAATTTGTACATTTCCTTATTTGTTTTATTATTGAACCGTGGTAAAGTCTTAGGAAGTGGTCAAAAATATTTAACACATATTATGTGGCCAGAGAAAAAAATTTAGCACATAGCATTTCTGAAGGCATTTCTAGATATCTATATTAAGATTTCTCTACATTTATTATAAGAACTAACCCCTTTTCTTATCTGGATTGCTGCTCAGACTTTATTTGCAGAGGTCACAATAGGATGTAGAAATTTAAAGTGTTAGTTGTTATAATTACCAAATATCCGTGCAAAAGTTTCCAGCTGGGAAACTCATGTCTTTGAGTTCTATAAAAAGAGAAATTTTGCTGAATTAGAGTTAAGAAAAAATATTTCACACTAATCTGTGATCAACTTCTGAATTTCTTCCAATACTTTTTTTTTTTTTCCTAATGTGTGTGTTTAAAATTAAATAAGAACAAACTAAATATATTTGCAGATATTTGCACTGCAGAGTTTCATACAGTTTCGTATGCAGTTTTTGGTGACCCTTGTAATTGTGTTAATTTCTGGCCTCCAGAAGCAAGGAGGAGGGAAAAAATAATCCTCTTTCAGTAAATGGACATAGTTCATCCTGAGGATAAAAAGTAAAACTAAAATAATCTGAGCATTGTTGATACAGGCAGAACTCCAGACTTTAATGGATCTTCAACAAGAGCTGTCTGAAAAAGTACCTGACCATAAGATCTGCAGGGGAAGCTGGACTATGAAATGGCAGAAATTGTCTTTTTCATTTCATTTGATGGAAAACTGCTGAAGCAGTTGATTTATGTTAAACATGCATTTTTTCAAACATGCTTTTACATCACCATACCCCGTTCCTCCTCAGGAGAAAGTTATTAGGAAGTTGTAGAAACAATAATGCTTTGAAGAAAAACCCACATTTCCTACTTTTTTGTTGTTGTTGTTTGTTTCATGGATTTTAATATGGTAAAAATACAGAAACATATTTTCATTTATATTTCAATAATGTAACTAGAATAAATAGTCCAGTGTAAATTACTGTGACTATAGTGCCAAGTGTAGGGTCTTTTTAGATATTGTAAAGAGAGTAAGACTATATGTGCATATACTTAATTGGTGAGCAACTGCTAATGTTTGCTGTCAGAGGCAATTACTCTGCTCTGAAGTGATTACCTCTCTTCAAGGTGAGTTTAAAATATTTTAAAACAGATAACTAGGATATCACATTTTGGAGCATGTGGTGTGTCCCTCACAGATTTGATTTGGAGGATATCAGCTAATTTAAATAGATTCACTGAAGCTAAGCAGACTAGCAAGTTCCAGCAAAAAATACTTGTGTCTACACAGATTGTTTTGCTGGCATTTCTAACAGGTATGATTAACAATCTCATATTTCTCTTAAGGAAAGATTACAGTATATTTGCTGTCGTATTTTTTATAATTATGCAGCGAACAGTATCTTGGGACTCTGAGATTTCTGATAGACTCATTTCTCTCACAGCCAGAAATCAAAATTTATTAAAAACTCAGGAGTGAATGTTTGTGTATTTCTGAAATACATGTACACATGGGAGAAATAAAAAATAGAAGAAAAGGTTTCGAGACACCCTAAAGCTTCAGCTAATTGTGAAAAGGTGTTGTAGCCTAAGGTTGCCTGTATCTGAAAATCCTACTCCCTAGGGGCTATGTGATATTTACACAAGACTATGCAAACTGCATGAAATCATTTTTGACATTTAAACTTGCTGAGCAGTGGGATGCTTGCATCTTAAAGACTGCAAGGGAAAAACAGAAATTAGTCAACGAATAGTTTTGATTCTTGAGTACAAGACTGCTTAATGAGTCCCTTTTTTGATTTCCTGGAAAACCATGCCAGCACTTGTGCCTGTCTAAGTGTGGGATTAGAAAGAAAAATTTAAAGCTACTTAAATAACCAGAAATTTATCTGTTACTTTTAATTATTATTTATTTACATCTATGTTGAAAATTTGAATATTTTGGCCTTTTCATAGCCTATTCTTTTACTTAGCAAGCAAATGAATTTCTTCCTTTTGTAGAAATCTTTCCTTAAACTAGCCATATACTTCACCTGCATGAGTAAGGGTAGGTCTGTCAGAGGTGTAGTATCAGACATCCAACACATGGTGAAGTCGGCTGGTAGATGTATTCAGTGTCACTGAACCCTTGTCAAACTGAATCAGAGATCTTTTGCCTTTATCTGAATACCACTTAAAAGAAAGCAGTAACATAATCTTCAGAATTCCAAAGGATGTCCATGGAGAATGATTTTTGTTCATTTTTCATTCATATCTGGAGCTCCTCATATAGATCTACAGCCAGTGCTAATTAGCCAAGCTGCACCAACTTAAAAATAAAGCTAAAGATACAGCCCACCTGACAGTACTTCCAGGCATCTGTTGTTTGCATAGGAACTGGCTTGGCACCAGCAATTCTGTTTTTACTCTCAGATGGTGGGAACTTCTAACATTACTGACTTGGCCTTCAGCTGAAGTTGTCAAGTTAAAAATTTAGGTAACACAACATGTTCCTAAATTTTAGGATGCTTTTTCTTGGTCAAAAGCCTTGTTCAAGAAGTCGAGATGAATCACATTTCATACAGTTCTGGCTTTAAAATAATACAGTATGATGCACCCTGGGGAAAAACAAAACAAAACAAAAACGAACAAACAGAAACAAACAATAATCAGAGTCAAACTAACGTACAAAATGAATTACATGCCTCCTCTCTGTGTCTGTACCACAGAAACAAGTACAGCATTCAGCCAGTACCTTGTTGCCCAAAGCATGGAAGTCAAATATCACTGACTGGTGTTAATTTGAATAGTATCACTCATTCCAGAATGAATGAAAACTAGTTTTCCTTTTAGAGGTAAAGACAACTTTTTAAAGAAATAGATGGTTTTCATCACATAGTTCATTGTTGTCATGGTTTTATGATTTTTGTTATCAGTATTCCACGTCATAACGTGATGTATTCACTAGGTATTAAAGAGTTAATGTCCTGTTTCATGGACTGTCGATAGTTCTGGATACCTGTGTCAGAAGAGAAGAACTGCATATCTCAGAGGACTGTTCACATTTTACATTTGGAGGGAAAGATAAAACTATTCACAGCTCATGAGATGTCCCTTTTCCCTTTCTGCTCATCTCTGCAGTTTGTGTGCTCCCCAGCCATCTTGCCTTCAGCATTAGAGCAAGGCTTTCGGTTTGGGCCACTCTCTCATTTTACTTGATTTGTTAGCTTCAATTCCAATTATATTGTATTATATTGTATTACCTTGCATTCTGATATCATATTTAGTAAATTATCTTTCCTCCTCAGGTGTTTCCTGTTTTGTTTTTAGGCCTATCACCCATCTCCCTACCCTTCCCCTTTTTCACCTTTCCGCTTTCCCAGGGCTTGAGTCCATGGGTCCCCCTGCCCTATTAGTCACAGAACTGAGCTGAACCAGCTTGTAATCCATACACCAAAAATTGTGCTGTAAGTCACCAGTAACAATCTCAAATAATCTGCTTTCAAGGTCTACTTGCACACACCAGACTTTGCTCTGTTGTCACAAAATGAATAAATATGACATTTCAGTCATTGTTCGAAGACAACAGTGAGCTTATGTGATGACAGAACTGTACACATTCTGTGCAGTTCCTTGAAATGCTGTTCTGAATCTTCTGTTCTTTCAGGATTCAGTTTAGGATAAAGCAGATCTTTGGAGAAACAACAAATGTAGAAAAGAAGTTCTTACATTTCTTCTTGTTGATATCTGTTTCCAGTAGTTGTGTGTCTGGAACAGTATGTTTGAAGTTCAGATATTGTCTTTGCATCCAGCTGTAACAAAATGATTTTTTAGCTTAGTGTAAACCATCACTCATGCAAAGATTGAGGACAGTGTATGTAAATGACTGCAGTATGATGTTTATTCTCACCTTTCCTCCCCAAGTTTTCTTTTCTATTTTCTATCTGCATGTAAATATAATAGAGTAATTAATCATACAGTATTCCAGGTTTGACAGGTCTAGCCTCTTGAATGCATTTTTATCAGCCAGAGCTTCTTTATGCTACATGCTTTGGCTTACTGTAGTTTGCCCACTAATTCTTGATACCATCTACTATTCACCTCAGACAGCATTATACAGCCACTCAGGAATGATTATCTGGGAAATCAATAAACTGAAGCTCTATTAATAACACACATTATAAGAGATATGCCAAAATGACTGTCATGTTCTCTTGTGTGAGAACTGTCTTAACATAGAGGAAACTATCAGAAACCCATTAGAAATAAATCATTCTGACACCATCATTCTACTTGCTAAATAGCGGGTTGTCAGCACCTCAATATTTCCCTGTGCTAATAGATTTCTACAGGAAGAACTAAAGTCCACTGTCACCAGCAGCCGACTTTTGAAACTTAAGTTCTAGTGTGACATGAAAGGAAAGCAACAGACTGACTTATTATCTCCTGCCCCAGGGTCACTGTAACAGAGTAGGGACTCAAATACATTGATTTGGGAGCCATTTGGAAGCGTATCTGCTAAGATCCAGTGAAATCTTCTTGAAAAGATTCGTACAAGAATAAAATTGAAAATTACCAACAGAAATCATAGAAATTTAAGTTAATCTCTCTCCTTGGATGTTGTATGTTTGCTCACAAAACAGTACCATATTGCTTCCTGAGTAGGAGAAGCTGTCTCCATCTGACCTTTGTGGCCAAGCATCCTTATTTGAAAAACACAGCTCCTCATGATCTACACCTCCATTATTCATTTCAGAGGATGGTACAACTGAAGTATTATGATCTGATGGTCTACTCTGAATATTATATGCCTCTTACAGTAGCCAGCTGCAATCAAGGATGTAGGATTTTTGAAGACAGCACTTAACAAGTGACCCAGGTTGCCCTTTAAAATAAGTGGTATTGGTAAAGAGGAATGGAAGGAAAGTAACTGTATCACTTCCTAACATTTCACAGTGAATGACCGCAGCTTTTCAGAATTGCAGTGCTACTCTTCTGCTTTTTGTGTCTGTCTTAAAGAGTGATTGATGTCCTACAAATCTGATGGAAGAAAGAATGTCAGCCAGCAGGATCTGTATATGAGGGCTGCTCCAAAAGTAATGTCTCCTATTTTACTATGTTGTCCTACAATGTCAAAGGCAAATGGTAGTGGTATGGCAGTAGAGGTTAAATCTTCCCACTAATTTTCCATTATATTTGTTTCTATGTGACAGATGGCAGCAGAGGAGCAGTCTGACAGAATGGTGTCGGAAATGAAAGTGCTTATAAAGAAAAAGTGTTTCAATGTATTCCTCCCTGCAGAAAAAATTAGACCCTTTGACATTCAGTGACAGTGAGGTAGTGAGTGGTGCATTTCAACACTGACAACAGTAACAGTGGGTAACATCTGCTGGTACAGATGTTTACAAGTGCTGCATGCAGGCTTTTGTTCATCACTGGTGAAAATGCATAGCTAATGGTTGTAAGTGTTGAAAAATAGTGTTTTCTAGCTTAGAATTTATGTTATTGTGTTCTTTCAATCTTCTGGTATCTCCATGGAAATAAATAGGGGACACTACTTTTGGAGCAATCTACATAGATTACATTCAGGCGGTTCATGCATAGGAAAAAAAATGATTACCCTTCAGATTCTTAGGTAACAGAAGGTTGAGCACTAGTGTAAAATGCTGAACATATGCTCTCTTTCCTGTGAGGAAAAGATGGCTCCTTAAGCACTTTAAAGAGAGGAGGCAGACACAGCATTCACTTATGATAGGAAAACCTACCACTCACACATGGAGACCTGGCAGGTAGATGTGTATGCAAAGCCTTCTTGCAGGATTTCACAAAGTGAATAGAAAAGAAGAGGCTGATTCTAGCTGAGGAGGCTTAAGCCAAATCTACCATATAACTGCATGTTCCAATCCTTTAGTGCTGTCCTATCCCCACATTTTCTGAAATGAAAATCCAAGGTTTCAAGGGTTGGATGTAGTTTTTAAAGAGTTTATTTGAAGATCTGTGTGAACCTGAGCTTTCAAACACTCCTGAGGATTTGAGGTCTCTGACAGGTTTAAAATGAAGTGCAGAAAGATATCTGTGTTTACAGTTAGCATTTTGTACAGAATTCACTGCTCTTAGTGTGTCACAAATAGACAACAGGCATTTTTAGCTATTACCTGACAATCCAAGACATGCTGAAACCTAAGACTATCTGAGATACAAGGCAATTGAAACAAAAAAGAAAATGAGACATCCAGTACCTGCACATAGAAAACATGAAAATATATAAAGCAACTAGTACCACATAAGCTAGTTAAATAGCAATATGGAAATATAGCTCTAACTCAAAGTTTTGAGTATGTCATCCCATGCAGTCTGGAATCCTGGAACTTTAGCCCCTTAAGTGTTAACCCTGTTGCAACAAGCTGTCTCTGGTGTGGCAGAGATGAGCAATGCTTTCCCATTGTGCTGCAATAGACTCTCTCCAACTATGTTAGACATAGACTATTGGCTTGGAGTTTAGGAATGCAGATTTTCGCAGTCCCAGGACTAAAAGCAAAACCTGTAATTCTGTGGAAAGGCAGGACAAATACGCCTCTTAACAAAATGAGAAATAGGACTGAGAATGTGGAATTGACTAATGGGCAAACTTATTTTGGCATTCATAGTCTATTCTCCTCTGACTAACATGTTTCTGTGCCTTCACTCACTTCAGCAAAGAATCATGTATTCTGGAATATCACAGAAGAGATTATGTCAACCCTGTTTGGTCACCTGTTTGTACCTTGTAAATCCTGAAGTAAACAAAACCTTTCATTTATGAATTATGAATTTTTAGGCCGTAGGACTTATTTAATATGCAAGGTAAATATTGAGACCTTTTTGACTTATAAGACATTTTATATAACTTTAGCAGCCTGGAGTGAGGGACATATTGGCTGTTTAAACTGGACGGAAACTTTACAGGTTTGCTTTTCATACTCTTCAATATCTGGAGGAGTGTTACAATGCCTTGCAGTTAATAAAAAATTCACATAAATCATGCTACATTCTCTCTCTCTCACACACACACATACACTATTTGCTGCATCCCATTAATATTCCTGATACGAAGAGTTTTAGTGGAATGCCTAATGCAACAGATTAAAACTGAAGAATTTCCTTCCTTTCCTTCCTCCTGCCCTCCAAATTATCACTGAATAATATAAAACTGTTAGAAGACTGACTAATTCTTAACCTTCTTGAAGTTGTTTTCATTGTCTGTTGTGGTATCTTTTCTTCCTTTTACTTTTTTGTTCTTTTTCTTCTTTTTTTTTCCTTTTTTTTTTTTCTTTTCCTTTTTTTTTTCTTTTTTTTTTCTTTTTTTTTTTTTTTCCCCTGATTTGTCTTTTTTTGTTTTATTAGAAAACGTAATAGCAGAATAGGAATTCTGTCCTATCAGACAGAAGATCAGCACCCTCTTGGAAGAACACAGCAGGAAGTGAAAATGGACATGACGAATTAGAGGCAAGCTGCAGCTTGACAGCAATGAGTAGGATGGCCAGTAAAATGGAATTAGAAGAATCTGTGTGACTGTGTGCATGTTTGTATATGAATGAATGCACCTGTGATATCATTAGAAGTAATGTTTGTTTGCAGCCCTAATTAACTGCTACAATTTTGAAGGAAGAAAAAGAGGAGATAGGCCTTTAGTCTGGCTGTTACTTAGTTTGTGCCATTTGTCACTGTGTCTTCATCGGGAAACTGACATTTTGCACAGTGTCATAGTTTGTAGGGAAAAGTGCTAAGTTTTGTTAGTCCACTTGATAGAATTGGAAAGAAAGCCTAAGCTTTCCTGAATGCTTACCCTTTACATCTTTCATAACAAATATTTCTATGACATCCTCTTCCATTAAGAGCAAGCACGTTCAACCCATGGCCTACAGGGTGCATGTTGCCTATTCCAGTGTATCCTGTTACTCAGGTGTTAGCTGTCCTGCAGCTGCTCCCTGCTCAGCATTATCATAGTAGTAGCTTTTCCCTGCAAAGTCGCATGGCCTGGCCCCCGGCACACCACCATCACTCAGCAACAACCAAACTTGGTGTGCAGTCAGCATTGTTTGGGCTGAAAGCAGAACACGAGGAGGGCATAGGACAGAGCTTGCTCAAGTTATGACAAATAGTTATAAAAATATACAGCCTTGCTTTTTGTTTATATAAAAGAACTGGAGGTTTACAGATTGCTGAAAAAGTTGTAAATCTTATGCTGTAGTTGCCACTCCAATTTCCGTCAACACAAGTACATGATCTACAAACTGTCATATGGAAGGTATACAGTTGCAATCAGATGTTCAACTCAAAAATCTGTTTGTATCTGTTTACCAGAGTTTATAAGCCTCATCTTAGCATTACTTTTGTCTGAACCTTCATTTTTTATATATGGCCTTTGACAATTCCTCTTCACTCAGTGTTGCCCAGTCAAGCTAAAAGTTTGGACGTCTATGGGTTAGAATTGTAGAATCATAGTGTGGTTTGTAGTTCAGCCATTGATCTTCAGTAGTGGTGGGTTGTCAGGCATTGTTGTTCTGTTGACGACGACGGCGATGATGGCCACTTTTCAATGGTAGTACCAACTTACTTATAAGTCAAGTGTCAAGTCAGCTGCCTTTGGAGTGACAGCTCAAATCCAAAGTGGTTGAGTCAGCTGCCTTTGGAGTGGCAGCTTCTGGCTCTGGGATCTCAGCAGAAACTCCTTTGTTTCCATCTTCTGGGCCTTTTCAGCAGATAAGAGGGAGCAGCGATGCCCACCTGCATCCTGTTTTTCACAGGACATAATGGTATCATTCCCCATACCAATCCGGAGCTATTTAGTCACAGGCCAGATCTTCGGCCAGTAAACACTCCTGAGCACTCTCTTCCAGAGGCAGACATCTCTGGAGAAAGGTGCTTTCAAATGTCTACAAAGTGATGTCAATTGTCACATGGTAGCACCCATCGCTTGCCTCCTCAATAAATCAATCAGAGTCTTATAACAAGAAATAGCATGGAAAGCAAGATTTGAGCCAAAAAAAAAAAAAAAGGATTCTCACAATACTTCAACCTTGAGCAATCACAAATGAGGCTTATAATTTATTATTTAAAGCAAAATTTCTAAAAAATGTATTTTAACATTTGGAACGAAACATTGAGAGATGGCATGCAGTTTGTTACTTATCAGTTATTAAGCAATAACATAGAATGAAATATTTTTAAAAGAAATAGCTCATACAAAGCTGCTAAATGAGTAGCAACTCTACAGAGTTATTGTCAAGTTACTTTTATTTATTTATTTATTTTTAATTTTTTTAATTAGCAGGGAGGTAGAAGAAATGAGCGCTATTTTGGATGATAATGGCTGTAAAGGACTCCTTATTAAATAATTCAAAAAAGTTTTATGATGCTGAATGAGGAGTTTGTGTCAAAAGTTCCTGTGTACACAAAGATTGTACAAGTAGAGTGTTGTATGTCTCTGCCTCTATCATGCTTTATGAACAAGAGAAAAACCTTGGAAAGATCTCCCACACACACAGGCAGCTGCTTGAATAACTAAGCTTCTCAGAAGTGGTATGACTTTGCTCTTCTGTAGTTAATTTAGCCATGGATCTCAGATGTTATTAAAAATGTGGAAAGGATTATTGAATTTATTAAAAAGATGGAAAAACTAAAATATTTAGCTAGTGACTTATCCATGGTCAGCACAAATACTTAAAAAATCATGAATTTCCCACTTTTACTTGTAACCTGCTCTGTCTCCAGAGGGAAGAGATGAGTTTCATTTTACAGAACTGAGATCTTCACAGTTGGTGGACCATTTATAGTACATTATTAACAAAGAACATGATTATCTTAAGTCTGTTTCCCTTCTCATGCTAGGACTCTGTATTTCAAGTTCTTCTTTATTTAAAGTGTTTCTGCTTCAGGCTCCACATCCAGAACATCGTTGATCTTGGGAAAAATGTGCGTTTGATTAATTCAGGGTGACTGAATTAGAGAAGCAGGAGAGCTAAATAAGAAGAAAAGAAGGACTTGGGATAATGTTGAGACCTGATAGATTATTTTCTATTGCATACTTATGTATTGCCATCAAAGTCCAAACATTTTTTAGGGTCGCATACTTCACAGATGTAAATTAGTGCAGCTCTATTGATACTGACAGGGCTGAGTTGATTCTATGCTGCCTTAGGATCTAAGTCAGCCAGTGCTGCTACAGAACTAAACCACATTTCAGAGCACAAAAACTGGTAGGATGCAATCTTATATATAGTACACTTAAGAAAGTAATAAAAACCTCAGCATGTAAAATGGAACTTTGAAAGAAAAAAATACTCAAAATTTTTGAATTTTTTTTTTAAATTGCCTACTTTGTTTTGATTTTACTGGCTTATACTGGTCGCTTCGCAATACCCACAATGACTTGCTTACTATTTCAGAGCAAATGCTAAAAAAATGGGATGTTTTGCTGCGTTTTGTTCTATTCTTCTTTGGTCAGTGAATGATCTGTGTTTTGTTTTCTATCAGTTTTTTAGATATTTCTCTGACAATGGATTGATTCAATTTCTTCCATCTAACTATGTGCTTTAATGATGGGTATTCCATTTCTCTTCTGAGTGTCCTTGGAGTGGCAGGATGTTATGGCCTTTTTTAAGAACAGCAATTGAGAACATAGGTGTTTTTTTTGTTTGTTTGTTTGTTTTTTTCTCACAGCACATCTACGTCCATGTTGTTTATAATCTTTACCTGTATTTAACTCCAGCTATAAGGGGAGTGTTTAGTTTAATCTTCAAATAGGTGCCTATTAATTCATATTGTACTCTAGAAAACCAGGAACTCAGATGCAATACTCTCTACGAACCACTAGCTAAAATAAGTAGGATGCTCTGAAAGGAATGCCATGGAATCTACAAGAAATACAAAGAACACAATAACACTGTCTGATAGAACAAATTCCCAGTTACAAAGTGCTCTGTATCAAAACAGTCACCAGCGTTAGCTATGCATTTCCACCAGTGATGAACAGGACACTGCACACCACACTCATAAAAATCTGCACCAGTGGAGGTGACACACTATTGCTGTCACCACTGTTCAAATGCAGTCACTCTTCGGTCTCCACACATATTCTGATTCAGTGAGTGTCAGTGGGTGCATGGATGAATTCTGTTCCAACCCTTTGCTCCATATGTACTTTCATCCCAGCCACCATTGTATCAGACTTCCCCTCTGCTGCAACAAAGTGTAACAGAATACTGGCAGGAGAGTTGAACTTCTAACGCCGCCGTATCTCCAACATCTGCCTTTGACGTTGTAGGCCAACACAATAAAATCTGAGGCATTACTTTTAGACCAGCTTGTATGTTGATCAGCATTGTCAAAGAAATTCAGAGAGGAGGGAATGGGACAGCTAGTCCAGCAGCGTCCCACTTCCTTTTTGGTGAATGAAGAAGCCATGTTCCTCTCCACCCACTGGTATCCATGGTACTGCTTTCCAAAGGAAAAGTACTCTGGAAAATTTTAACTTGAGGTGTATTTGGATAAGAATTTAATCTCCTCTTTTGGGTGTTCTACTGGTGATTTCATTACCTTTAAATGGGTATCGGACATAAAATAGCATTTCTTCATATTCTAGTTTTGGATTACTTACTGGTTTTCTTGCATACATGCTTCCAAACATTATGGGAAAAGAGATAGCTGAGGATGTGATTGTCATCACCCTGCAGGATTCCTAGAAACTATATCAGAGGGAAGGACCTGAGATGCACATGGTAATTGTCATCAGACTTACCAAGGGATATGACCAAACTAGTGCCAGGCCATCAGTTGGTCTGGTCCTGGGCTCAAGTTCAGCTTAGACTTTCTTTACAGAGGCTGCCTCACATCAGAGCTCCCACTCACCTCCCAGGCACAAACAAATCTGTTCTGATTAAATCAACGTTGTGGCATCAAAAGTAGTCCAACACTTACAGACTCCTTATTATCTTGCAACAGAGTTTTTTTTCAATAAGCAAACACGAAGGGAGAAGAGGTGAGAACTATTGCAGCAGACAAGATTACATTAACTAAATTTAATTAATATACGCTTGCACTTCGGTACTTTAAATTCAAACTAATTTAATAAATACATTAATCATATTAGTTAAATTGAAATGAATAGGTAATTCAGCATGCCCTTCAGTTTCAAGAAAAATATTAACTCTTTTACTGAACTGAATAACCTGGATAGAGGAGACAGGAAAATTCTGGCATTTGTTAACATTTCTGTCCTCTCAAATGCCCTCATGATTAAGAATTTCTTCCCTAGAGCATTGTTACTCAACCTTTTATTATTGATGAACCACTTCACTGGAACGTAGCAGTATTGTTAAGCAACTAGAGGGATGGTAATTTATAGAGTATGTAGCATTTAGGTTTAGTAACTTGTGTTTTGCACAAAACTCAAATGTGCTGTTAGAATTTATAATGTTCTAGTTAGAAATGCTGATGATCAAGAATAAACAAACAAACAAATAAAGGCATAACATGGACATATACACATCTGTAAATAGTGTTACACCTTGACAAATTTCTGTACATATATATTTTTCTTATTTTTTAATTAATTAATTCCTAGGTGATTCCTGAGCTATTCTGTGGGTAGTTAATTAATTCATTAGACCCTTTAGGTGACCATTATAAGACTGAAAAGTGTTTTAGACTGCTGAACTCTAGTCATTAATTTTATATGTGAGTCTGAATCCAAACACTGAATTTAGGCAGGTTACTGATGCAGTGAATGTATGATAATATGTGTTAATCCCGCATTCTAAGCCAACCTAGATATCTGGCTCCAGCTTGTCTTCAGACAATACAGATAACTAAATCTTATTGATTTAATGCTATTCATGAAGTACTTCTGGCCTATCAAATTATATTTTCTATCAAAAGCAGGAAACTATGCCTATTCTACTCACAATGCATGTTCTATTTTACCATCCTTCAGCCCTTTTACAGTATCCAAAACAGTGGACATTTTGGCTAAATTCTGTGATTGTACTTTAAGTTTCTTTCCATGAACAAGGCTCACATCCTGATGTGCAGTCAACATGTAGTCATTATGTCTAGGTTGGAAACAGTTTTCTGGGGCACACTATATCTATCCCACAGAGTGGATGCACCATCTAGAAACCCAACTGCTAAATAAATGATTTGGAAAATGTTATCTCTGATATATGATACTCAAACTATTTTACCCATATTATATTTCAAGTATACATAATTGGGAGAACATGTTCACATATCCTGAAAAGAGTACATGCACCCGCCAGGAGCTCTGAATAAAGAGTGAAGAGCAAAGGGAAGATAAAGCACAGGGAACTTCCTTTGATTAACTCTTGCCTGACAGTAACATGGGCAAAAAGAAATGCTCATATACTTTAGTAAACAAGCCCTCTTGCTTCAAGACTAACTGCACCAGTGAAATGACTTCAATAGCAAATACTCCAAAAATCACCTAACATGTGATAATATATCCACATGTGTGGATCTATCTCCATTTCATTGGTACACCTTTTAACAGTGTTTTGTGTCTCTTTATCTATTGCCTATATAATTTTTTTTCCTATCTATTTCCTGCAAAACATATACCTGTTTGAAATATCTCCCTTCAAAAATGGAAGCGTGTAATATACATGAACCTGAAGAGTGAAAAGTTCTCCATGATGCAGACTACTGAGACCTTCCTTTAGAAATGTTTCTTTCATAAATGGTATGTTCAGCTACATCTGTTTGTTACATGTCAAATTTCATTCCTTCTATAGAACACCTCTATGAAAGATTTACAAGTATTTACTATACTAGAAAGGTACCTGCTAATTATTTTTAATTAAGACTTTTGCGAAGTTTTCTGTTTTAAAATTGCATTGAAGACTTTTAAAATTAATTTCAGATCCTAAGAATGTATCATGTATGTTTACAGTTGAGCACTTCTAGTGTAACCATTAAATATAAAACAGTCTTGAAATAATTTATTCTGGGATTTTTTACTTTTTGTAATCTGGTTAAAAAGGAAAACCATTTGGCATGTTTCCTTTAATTCATATTGCATCTTGTTCTATGTGTTGTTATTCTTCCTCTTTTAATTTTGCATTTCATTTTTCTTTTTTTCAACTTTTTTATTTTCCCTTTTTAATCTGGCAACAAAAATCTTCTAAGAATATTCTGGCACTTTTTTTTTTTTTTCTTTTTTTTTTTGAAGGCAAATGCCAATGTTGTGAGAATAAATATACTAATCTCAAATAGGAAGTGTGTAGCAGTATGACATTCCCTGGATCATTAGTCAATCATCTAGATAGAATGATAGAGTCCATTAGCAAGAATATTTAGTTCTTCTTGATAGTCTCATTTTTAAATGTCTTAATGTGTTTAAAATCCTCTCTACTTAAACTGAAGTACTCAGGAGACAAAACTCTTTTTCCAGTTTTTCTTTTTTTTTGTCTCATTAAATGGCTGTTTGACACAAGAAAAATGAGCAAATGAAGTAACAGACAACAGAACATTGGACTCGTTTCTTTCCAAATCATGGAGTGATGCTTATGCTGGTGTATGTCTCTTAGCTACCTCAAAAGGAGATATATAAATAAATAAATAGATAGATAGATAGATAAATAAATAAATAAAATAGATAAATAAATATATATCTATTTTTTTTTGACTAAGCAGAGCAGTAAATCACTTGTTTTTGGGAATGGAGAGAATGAATATTACCTGACAGTCAGGAATAGAATTACAGGAGAGTAAATTGAAAGGCATGAGTATGTCTTTTTTACAATCAGAGCTAAAGATGAAGCCAAGCTTTTCCAAAGGCATTGATTTGACTTGGGACCTTCAAGATCATTTCCAAAATAACATAGGAAACTGTTTAGAAAGTAATAACTCTCAGCTTATTATTGACCTGCTGATTTTAGTGAGAAGTACTAAAGTTCATCTTATGGAATTTAATCTACTACAAGGTACATTTATAAACATATCTTAGGTGTAGAAAACCTAAAACAAGCTCTTGAGGCTAACACAAATGCAGACTCAAGTCCAAAGTCTTGGACTAATGGTAAAGCACATTTAGATTTTTATCATAACAGAAAGACAATTCTCTTTTTTACTCATGACAAGAATAATTTCTTCTATATGCTTTAAGCTCCCAACTCCACCTACAGATTTATCTTTTACATAAAGCATAAGCATTTGGATTTACTTTAGTGCTTTTTAGTCTGTTAGGAATATTGGACAGAAACAAAAAAACTGGCATAAAAATACTGAATTGTTTAAAATGAGAAACTGGTATAAACAGAACACACAGTTGCACAGTTGTTCCAATGTTATATTTTCCTCTTAAGTAATTTTTCCAGTACTGAGGGTTAACAATGCTGGGTAGATGCACGTTTCTTTAGTTCATTGCATTACAGACTGGTGTTTGTATAGACTTAGCCCTTGCTTTTCTGCAGTTATTTCTACTGCCTGAGAGATGTGCATGACAAGTTTTGTATAGCTGTGCCCTTTTTCTTGTCTTTGGTGCAGGCTGGAGTCTGCACAACCATCCTTCCACACTGCTGTAAGAAAGAATGTACACACTCATTGCATGTACATCTGTGCCTCATTACTCCATTCTAGAGAGCCATGTATACAAGCTCAACAATGAATGGCTTATGCTTACCATGAGTATTTGGGGTGATAACCCACACAAGTTAAGGCTTTTCACATAAGCATTTTCCTTAATCATCTATTTCTCTCCTGGCAAGAATTTATTTAGGACATTCATATACGCCTCTCTTTAGGATTTAGGATTTTATATTCTGTGTGACATTAAAAAAAAAAAAAAAATTGTATTCTCAGACAGAGCATTATAAAATGTTTTCTAATGAGACTTTAGGCTTAACAAGTCTTTTGCTTTGTTACTGCATTCAGCAAACTTTTGTGCTAATAATTCTATTCTGATCTACTGTACTTTAGATTGAGAAACTGTGTTCTGTTCCTATGTGTTTGTGAGTGGATGGTTGCATGTACAGGGAGAAAAATCAGTATTAAAAGTCTGCATTTTGATATAGTTAATATCATCTACATGTATAATATCACTTATAATGCAAAGCAACGTGATTGGTATCTCATTTAGCTTCCGTAATGAGAGATGTTATACTTCAGTCTTGGTAAAATACATTGGTAGATTTATTCCTTTGCATGGGTATTTGGGGTGGGATATGAAGAACATATGGGTCAGCAGTCCCCAGGAAGGAAAACAGCTTGGGGATTTACTGAAAACCCAATTAATAGCAACTTATTTTCCAGTGATAGATGCTCTATCAAATATTAATGAATTTTGCTATTTATTGAAGAAATCATTTCCCAAGCTTACGGCATAGACATCTATTATCTAAATTAGTTCAAGTTTTTCTGGTGCCTGTAGGATTTCAAAGTTCTTTTCTGACACTTTTAAAGGTAAGCACTTTTTAATGTACATCAGTGATTACCATTTTATATGTTCATTAGTAAATTAAAAGAAAAGGTGATTAAAAAGTTCAAACATCTATGTGTCTTCTGTATTTCAGCCATGACAACCTTGGATTTTTGATCCTCAAGATCCTGAGCGTTTTTTGCTCTACACATTTTGAAGGTTACTCAAGGAAAGCTGAAGCCATCTGTGGTCAAGTAGCAGGGGGAATCCCAAATCCGGGGGATTGCCTCAGACACTGTCTCTCTGGAATTCATGGAACTGCTGTTCCTTCTAAACCCTGTTCTTCCTCATACATTCCCTATGCTTGTCTCTCTAAAGTAAGTGTTAGAAAAGAATCATGGTATCATAGAATGGCCTAGGTTGAGAGGAACCTTAAAGATCATCTGGTTACAACCCCTGCCATGGGCAGGGCTACCATCCATCAGATAAGTTTTCCCTGGTATCCATCCAACCTGGCCTTGAATGGGGCATCCACAGCTTCTACAGGCAGCTTGGGTGCCTCACCACCCTCTGGATAAAAACTTTTCTCCTAATATCTAATTTGAATCTTGCTTCCTGTAGTGGAAATCGTTCTGCCCATGCAAAAAGACAGTCTCCCTCCTGTTTATATGCTCCCTTTAAGCACTGTAAAGCCACAGTGACATCTCTCCAAAGTTTTCTTTTCTCCAGGTTGAACACTCCCAGCTCCCTCAGTCTTTCTTCATAGCAGAGTTGCTCCAGCCCTCTGAGCTTTTTTGTGGACCTCCATCTTCTGGTTGGCCACTCCTCTTTTTTGCAACCAGGATACAGTTGGACTTTCAAGCTCAAAGGGCACAATGCTGACTTATGTCCAGCTTTTCATTCACCAAACTTCCACGTCCTTTGCTGCAGAGTTGCTCTCAATCAGTTTTTCTCCCAGTCTGGGATTACCCTGACCAAAGTACAACACCTTGCACTTCACCCTTCTGAACCTTGCTAGGTTCTCATGTGCCTACTTTCCAAGCCTGATCAGGTCCCCCTGGGTGGCATATCTTCCTTCTGTTGTGTCACCTGTACCACGCAGCTTGGTGTCAACAGCAAACTTGCTGAGAGTATACTCATTCCCACTATCTGTGTCATTGATACAGATGTAGAAGAGCACGAATTCCAAGACTGAAACCCTGGGGGATACCACTGATCCTGGGACTCCTTCTGGACATGCAGCAACTGACCAAAATCCTCTGGCTGATGCAGAAATTAAATATTTGCTCCCTGATTTTTTTAAGTGGCATCAATGCATATTCCAATACTTATATGGGAATAACATATTAACTCTGCAAACTGTTTTAGAGCAGTCAGGCTTTCCTAGCTTCTTTTAGATGAGCTTTTTAAAACTTGCCAGGATGATAAATCCTGCACGCAGACAAGTTGCCCTCTTCAGCTGGAGCTGCTTCAGCTGCTCCAGAGAAGAAAAATAACAATATTAGTTTCCTTTCCTCAGGAGATTTGAATTTCAGGTGTTTATGAGTTTTGATCCCAACTCAGATGCCATTTCCTCTTGCACATTTCAGTAAAACTCTGTCCTTCTCTCCATTTGCATAAAAGCAGCAAAAATTGATGTTGGCTTTGGGCAGTGGGAAGACAAATTAGCTGACATTTTTTTAAATGTTTTCCAGAGATTATGCTTACATGTGGTGTTTTTTTCAGGGCTGCAAAATATTTGGTACAGGTCTATATCACTAATGCAGCAGGATATTTAGTCAGTGGTAGGCTGGGATAGGAATAGTTTAGCAAGTGTTTCCAGAAAAAAAATGGATAGTATTATATTAAATACTACAAGTAAATAAAACAAAAGTACTCCTAGTAATAATGTTTTTACTAGATTTTTGCCCTGAAAAAGGCATCCTACTCTTTACATACTGCAACTAAGTAGAGCTGCAAGCCACAAGCATGAAAATATTTGTCTCTCATGATAGAATGTATGTTAGCATTGAGAGAGGAATATTCCCTAAAGAAATGGGAGATTATTTCAGTTTAGTTCTCTCTTCCATTAAGCACAATAATTAATAAATTACCTATACTGACATAACAACTATCAATATCAGTTCTGTAACCTTTACAGAACAGCAAAACATTAATTATTCTGAAGTTAGGTATTACCAACACCTGTGATTCCTTTATGAGTATTTTTAAAATAATAATATATATATAAAACAGCAGCAATATGTAAGTAATTATAAATGCAATTGGAAATCTGGGACTGATAGCCTGGTAGCAGCTGGGTAATACCAAGCCAAATGTCAATGGGAATGCGCTCAGGACAAATGCTGCTAAAAATAAAAAAAAAAAATAAAAAATCTACAACATCAGCAAATAAACCAACAAGCAAATAAAATGCCAGATATAGAAGAAAAAGATTTGAAAACAGATTTTAAAAAAAATTAATTGCAAATTTGCACTTTGATTTTTTCATCCCAAAAAAAGGATGAGTTTTATACTACCTGTTGGCTCCTCTCCTGATTTCAGTAAAATAGTATTGAAGTATATATTGAATAGTACTGAAGTCAAATCAGCTGAGAAAAGAAAGCAATGCTTGGGCTCTGAACTCTCCTGAGTATTTGCACTTGGCAAAATTGTGTCCTGGATGGATGTTCTTGCATTACATTTGCTCGTGTGCTGAGTCTCAGAGATGTGATGAGTTAGGAGGACATTTTTGGGTAGTTAGTGATTTTTCTTTATTTCTACACATTTCCTTTTCATTTTTTTCTTCTGCAGCACTATCTTTTCTTTTGCAGCACCTGAACACCATGTCATCCATACATATTTAATTAGATCTATACCTTCTACTACTGACAGACAGTAAACAGTATTTGTGAAAACGAGGTGCTGGAAACTATTTTTCTTTTTTACAGAATAGTTTTAATAAAACTAATATTCCTTTTGTAAATCACGAGGCTTTAAATATGTTAGAACCATTTAAGAACAGTGTTAAACACTGAAGAAAATACTATATTTTCTGTAGGTTCGTAATTATATGAGGTGATGTAGAATGTGCATTCATCACCATATCAGGACATGAGCCAGCAACATGCCATTGACACAGAAAAGCCTAATGACATCCTGTGTTACATTAGAAAAGTATTGCCAGCAAGCAGAGGTAAGTGAATCTTCACCTCCACTCAGCACTAATGAGGCTACATTTGCAGTGCAGACTTCAATTCTGGTCTCCTTGGTGCAAGACAGACACAATGGAGAGAGTCTGACAGAGGGCCTTATGAGGAGAGGATGAGAGAGGTGGGGCTCAGTCTAGAGAAGTAAAAGCTTGGGAGGGATCTTATCAAGGTCTAAATATTGGAAGAAAGAAAACAAGATGATAGATGTTAGTTCATCTTGCTTCATCATAGATAAAACTGACAGAGGTTGCCCAGAGAAGCTATAGAATCTTATACTTTGAGCTCTTCAAATGCTGCATGGATGTGGTTTTGGGCAATCTGCTTTGGGTGGCCCTGCTTGAGCAGATAAACTCCAGTGGTCCCATCTGACCTCCATGAGTGTATGATTCTGTCATATATCTTCAATATGACAAAATTTTGATGGAAAGTTTTAAAGTATATTCTAAGTCACTGTATTCAGAATGGAAAATCAAAACACTGTTGATTATGACAACAAAAGATCAATTAAATGGTTTTTAAGTTAGAAGAGTGCCATACATTTCAATCAGTTCAAGTTAGATAAAATCCCTCATTAAACATTTTACAACATGTTTGAATGTTAGCGGGAAGGCTTTTTATACTGAATTCTCTGCAGATGCTCACTTTCGCACTACAAAATGAGGCCTATGTGCCTAACTTTATGCATTACTCACTGAGAAATGCGTTGTTTTTTTTTAAATAAATATTAGATAGATAACTCTCTCAGAGATTTACACTGCCTGGTTTCCAAAATCATAAAAACATTTTGTACGGAGGACATAGCATATGCTTACAGTGCTTGTGCAGAGAGTGAACTAGCAAAATGTCTTCACTGTTTATTTTTAAATTATGCTTTTCAGAACTATGAACACATGGGCATGTAGGCAATTTAATTCCACTGTGACAAATGCTTTTTCCAACAATCTTTTCTGTACTAAGAACAAAAATAAAAAAAAACTGCTTGAAAAAGCTTGGGTAATGACTCTAAAATGTTATCTGCTCAACTGAATTTAGGAAAAATAGCTAATTTTTGCTATATTTTACAATTGCAAAAGCATTACTTTGCTGGGACTGAACCAACAAAAGTACTGACAAATATCCATGGCTCACATTGTCAGTGTAACAAAGCTCCAAGCACTTCTGCAGTCACTGTAAGGTGTGTTCAGTTGGCTCTGCGCTGTGCACAAATAGCATTTTCACATTCAATAGCGCTGAATTAGATTTGCACTTACAGATGGTCCTGAGTCATAAAATTCAAGCATCACCTGAATTTTGACTGAGAATGTTTTGGACTCAGCCTAATCACTGTCTAACTCTATTTCTTCTACCTCATTATAAAACATTTGTTAAATAAATTATCCTGCTGAGAAACTATCTGTTCTAATCTAGCTTTGACAAAGAATCTGAGATGTGTCATTCTACTGTTCTTGTCCTGATGTTTCCTAACAGTGGTTTTAACAGCTGAAACGTACCATTCTCTAAAGGGTATCAAAATTTTGTATGGACATTACAGATGTTAGCAACATTCACCGAGCATGTCATTGTATTAGACAGATTCTACTCTCTCAGTATCTTATGTGTAACATTCAAGTTTTATAGAAAAACATTTAAACAAACTCTTCATTTCACAGCAGTTTCCTATGGTGAGAACAAAGATTAATTACGTGCAGTCAGGCACAACACTTTTGTAGAAGGATCTGAATCATGTGTGTCCAGTCTTTTTGTTTGCCCAGGCCCCAGTGAATGATCAGGAGCTGTCTTGGGCTGCACATACATTGGTTGCTCTGAACTTACCACCCCCTTTTTATTATCATGGAAACTGCAGCAGATACAATGAGCACAGCAACACTGCTTGACAGGGCAGATTTTCAGATACTAAATGCTGTTTTTTCCACCAGAGTAACCACCATTAGTTCTGCATTTTCACCAGCAATGAACAAGAGCCTGCATAGCATGCTCATAAGAACCTGCACCAGTGGAGTTGACACACTGTCCCTGTCCCCACTGTCAAGATGCACCATGTGTCCCTCTTTGGCATGCAATATGGGTTGGACATGCCTGAGATAGACTGACATGGAACAGATTATATAGCTATCAAGTTTCCTGATAGTATAATGAAATCTCAAGAATTAAATAAACATTTGCAGTTTATTTTTTAGTAAATACTTCTAAGTACCAAATAGCACATGTGAACCTGATTTATTCAACCTCTCAGATATCCTTGTCTCACATATATGCATTGTGGTCTAATGCTTTGAGATTTCCACCAACAGGCATTGAATCATTTTATCTGTGCAGCAAAAATTATGAGCTACTGCCATACAGACTAAATGAACTGAATTCCCTACCTGAATAAACGTTGTAAACTATCCTGCACAGTAGCCAAGGGTAATAGGTGACAAAGGAACATGTTGCTGCATATGGATTATGTCTATCTGACATTTTCTCCTCTTAGAGATCTAAACACAGGAGCATAGATAACTCTGCATAGAAGCAACCTGCATCTCTTGAATAGTTTTCTGAGCACAGCTATTTTCCTGAAATATCAGGCTTGAGAAACATACTTGTCTTGGATCACTAAACATTGTTCTTTATTATATTTTGTCTTCTGACAGAACATTTGAATCAGGAAAGCAGTTATTATTGATGATTCTGGAATATGAATGTTTGATTCAACACTTCAGTTCCTTCTAGATATCTCCTACCCTATAAAATAGCCAGTTTGTTTGAAAATGCATACACATGATTTTCTTTGTTTCAGGAGGAAGTTTCCAGCTGGTCTGTAGTGAAAATTTAAGGAATTTCTGAATGTAATACCTATTTGGAGCCGAATTGGTATGTTATGCTGTAAATCAAAGAATAGTTTGATAGGGCTATGGTTCATGCACAGATCTATGTATAAAAGGAATCTCAGGCTGTTCAGTGAAGGCATGGTTTTCAACAACTCTGTTCTTTGCAGATAGCTAATAATTTTGTTATTTTATATATATATATATAATGTATATAGTATATATTATATAAATGATATATAATATTAATATAATATATATAAATAATATATAATATTAATATAATATTATTATTAATATAATATTAATATTATATATATATATATTCTGAGCAGTTTTAGATAGGGCTCCAGAGAAAAAAATATTGTTTCATACTTTGACAGTTCATATAAGGAAACAGTCTTTCAGGGAAAATGTACAAGAATAATGACATAATGGGAATCAGAAAGAGAGCAGGTATGGCCATCTTGTCATTTTTTTGTTGTTGTTATTTTGATCATGTTTTGAATTTTTTTTTTTCTGAAGTGAAAAACAATTATTTCATAAACAACCTATTCAAAAGCAGAATTGAAAGATATCAAAGATACTGTGCTGTTGTAATGAATAGCAGTTTAATGATCTTAATTCCAGATACTTAATTCCACAATCTTAGAATCATAGAATCGTAGAATCACCAAGGTTGAAAAAGACCTAAAAGATCATCCAGTCCAACCGTTCACCTATTACCAATAGCTCCCGCTAAACTATGTCCCTCAACACAACATCCAGTCTTTCCTTGAACACCCCCAGGAGTTCATCTTCCCAACAATAAGAATTCTTTTTCACCTTGAAAGGATTAACAAAAAAAATCTGCCAAGTTGCAGTTGCCCAAGGTAGCTTTGTTTTGTTTACACACTTCATATAACACTGAATATTCTATTTGGATGAGTATAATGAAATTTATGCACATTGATACCATATTGAAGGTTTGTGTGTATTTTCCATTAATTTAAGCTATTTTTTTAGCTATTTAGGTTGTTTTTATTTTATAATTTTGTTTTACTAAATGAGGTTTTTAACTGCAGTTTCCAAAATGTTCTTCTTGATGTGGTTTGAGAGACGAATCTACACTGTATGCCAAACTGTGTATACAGTGAACATGAGTAAACACAGCTATTTTGGAAAACTGTAGCTACAGCTACCATTGGGCATAACCTATGCATGCATCAGTAGGTGACACCATTACTCCTAATGAGCACAAATGCAGATACAAAGCAGAAAATACAAAACCAAAAATCCATCATCTGAACTGCTACTTTTTCAAAAGTTAAAAGCAGAAGAATTTATTAGCCACTGAGAAACTGTTTTGTAGATACTGTAGAATCGGGTCTTATGACTATACTTGAATGAAGAAAAACACATACAGAGCTGATATTTCTCATTTGTGATTAATGCTCAGGTCTGGGTATTATTTAACCATTCTGTGACTCAGAAGTAATAAATTTTATTTTGATTTTTGCATTATGCAGACTTGAAAATTCTCTACATTGTTCAAAACAGGCTTCTCATATGCAAGCTCCTTGACATAGCTCTGTTCAGGGTTGAAATACTGGTTTAAAATTAATTGAGATTATAGCTTCTTAAGCTATAGCCATGAAAAGACACCTGGATTTACTTGGATCAAGAATGTGATCCCTCTGGCCTGAAATTAAAAAAAAAAAAAATACTTAGTATTCTACAATTCCTCTTTTATATGCAAATAAGCAATAACTCTGAAATGAATATGGAGAGTAGATCTATGTTTTGCATGTCTGGAATTGGACTGTAAATGGACTTTTCAGCCTGCAACTAGATCTTTCTCTGATTTTAATCATGAATCTGTGTCTGCACCATCATTGATGAAATCATTGATTGAAGCAATATGTCATGTTTATTCAACTTCAAGCATCTGGCATAACAAATCCTGTAAAGCTGATAATATAAGTGCAAGCAATGGAATATATGGAAATAAGACTATGCTCAATAACCTGATTTTTGCTTCTGCAGAGACATTTTCCTGGATGATTTTATCAAGAAAGATTTCTAGAAGTTTAGTTTTGCAAAGCAACTGTTGGTCTTTGTGAAAGTTACCCTTTTGTCAACTGAGGAAAAAAAAAAATAAAAAAATTCTCTTCTCCCTCCTGAATGAAACAAGTTCTCTTCTCCCTCCTGAATGACACAGATATTGTGAAAACACTGGACATTTTTTTGTTCTGTCTAAAACCTGATGCCACAGAATGCTTGTTCTGATTGGCATAGTACTTACAGAAAGGAGTGATGCTGTTTCTCACCAGGAGGAGGAAAATCGCATAATGCAAGAGATGTATTCTATCTGGGGAGGGAGGAATCAGGTGAAACTAGATGAAAACTATGCTGTAAAATACAAATTAATATTCTTTAGTCATTTTTAGAAAAAAAAGTATAATATTTAGTCTTTTGGGCATCAGGTGTTGTTTTTATACCATAAGGAATGCTTGAAAAACAATATTGTAGAAAGAAAGTTATTGCAAAGGGGTAACTTAAATTCAGTGCCCTTTTTGTGCAGGCATGGCTTTGTTGAACTGATTTTTCTTTGTACTTCTGTGGAGCTGAAGACCTACAAAATATATGGTTGTTAAGAGCAACTCGTGGCATTAAGGCTTATAACAGAACTAGTAAAATTAACTCTTACTTCGAAGTCTTTAAATGTCAGGGGCACCTTGACATGGTTGTGAGTTCTTAAATATGCTATAATATAGCAAATCAAATGTGGTTTTCATTCTAAGCTCTTGCCCTCCTTCAGCACTGTACTGAGTCTGTCTGGAATAGGGTTATTTTTTTTCAGAGAAGCCTGTGTTTTGGATTGTTACTAAGCCAATTTTGATAACACAACAATATTTTCACTGTTCCTACACAGTTGTATGCAGTTTCAAGGTTTTCTTTTTCCCCCATTGCCCTTAAAGGGTGTCTGCTGGGGATGCACAAGAGGATGGGAAGGAGCACAGCCAGGTCCCCCAGGGCTCTGTCTTGGGACTGGTGCTCTTCAACATCTTTATCAATGACATCGATGTAGGAATTGAGTGCACCCTCAGCAAGTTCGCTGATGACACATCTGAGTGGTGCGGTTGACACGGTTGAAGGAAGGGATGCCATGCAGAGGGACCTCAAGAGGCTAGAAAGGTAGGCCCGGGTGAACCTGATGAGGTTCAACACAGCAAAGTGCAAAGTTTTGCACTTGGGCTGGAGGAATCCCAGGCATCCATACAGGCTGGAAGGAGCGGTCCTTGAAAGCAGCCCTGTGGAGAAGGACCTGGAGGTCCTGACAGATGAAAAACTTAATATGAGCCAGCAGTGTGTTCTTGCAGCTCAGAGGGCAAATGGTATCCTGGGTTCCATCAGAAGAGGGGTGGCCAGCAGGGACAGGGAGGTGATCGCCCCCCTCTACTTTGCTCTTGTGAGGCCCCATCTGGAGTACTGCATCCAAGTGTGGAGCCTGCAGTACAAAAAAGATAGGGAGCTGTTGGAGAGAATCCAGAGAAGGGCCACTAGGATGATCAGGGGACTGGAGCACCTCCCCTATGAGGACGGGCTGAGGAAGCTGGGCTTGTTCAGCCTGGAGAAAAGAAGGCCGCGGGGCGACCTCATTGCAGCCTTTTAATACCTAAAGGGAGCCTACAGAGGGGAGGGGAATCAACTCTTTGAAAGGGTTGATATGTGTAGGATGAGGGGAAATGGTTTTAAGTTGAGGGAGGGGAGATTTAGGTCAGACAACAGGGGGAAATTCTTTATCATGAGAGTGATGAGGTACTGGAACAGGCTGCTCAGAGAGGTTTTGGATGCCCCGTCCCTGGAGGTGTTCAAGGCCAGGTTGGATGGGGCCCTGGGCAGCCTGGTTTAGCATTAAACGTGGAGGTTGGTGGCCCTGCATGTGGCAGGGGGGTTGGAGATTCATTATCCTTGAGGTCCCTACCAACCCTGGCCATTCTGTGATTCTGTGTGATTCTGTGACAGCTGACACAATTTAGCAAAAGGAATGTCCCATATTATCAAGCTTATCATTAAAATCTGGGGAAAAGGGAGGAGTGATATTTCTGGTTATGGAAATTGCCTTGAGAAGTAAGTTTACAAATGATGAAGCCCTGTTCCAAGAAGTATCTGTAAACATACCTTCTGAGAATCTGTAAATAAATTCCTTAGTTTGCTCTGCTTGCATGAACAACTTTTCTGCACTTATTATATTGTCTTTATCTTGACCCACATATTTTCAGCTTTTGCTCTGATAATTCTCTCCCCCATCCCACTGCAGGTGTCAGAGTTACTGTTGTTTGTGTGCCATAGCTGATGGCCAGTATCAATTAATCAGAAATACCAAACGCAGACAGCACCTGCATCTGAAAATTTGATCATAATTTTGATCAGTATGGACAGTGGTTAGATTTTATACAAAACAACTTTTAACATGTCATACAGGAAGCAAAAACCTGTGAGTATTCATAAGCTTGTTTAATTCTCTACTTTGATAAGAAAATAATGTTATCAATTTTTTTATATCGCTGTTAGATCATATTCCAAATTTCAGAAATGTATGTAAACCTAATCAGGAAGAAGGGGAACACACAGTTTATTAAATAATGTTCTTTTGTATAATAATTATTTTTTATTGATAGCATCCTTGTTTTTTAACTCAACTGTAAATTTTCACATAGTGTTATCTTTTGTTTTTCTCCTACACATCCACTTAAGAAATCATTTTCTCTAAGATCTGTTTCAGGTAGAGGAATGACCATCTTAATTTTTAATTATAACAGTTACAATGGAAAATTAAAATATACAAAAGATTCTTAACATATAGGTGTAATTGAAGTATATGAAAGAGACAAGATGTTCACATACTAATGTGAAAAATAAGCACTGTGAATTATTTCTTGAATTTTACCCTGTATCAGAATCACTCAGCGTAGTGAACTCATTTGAATAACTGCATAGAAAATATTTTTACAGGAAAATAGAGAAACTGTTAAAAATTCTTTCCATGTATATTCCAGAGAAAAATCTTTGCCTGCTTCCCACTTTGGACAAAGACGATTAATAAATACTAATGTTTACTTTCAAAATCCGACCATTAGTCTATACGTCAACATAATGTACATAATTTTTATCCCTTTCTTCAGTTTCAGAATTGTGGATTTGTAAATATCTTGAATTTTTCCACATATATAGATCTGATGTCTGCTGCCATACTGCTTTCTGGATTACTCAACAGCATCACTTATCTTACTTTCTTATTCACAACTTACTGCTATTGCATTGCATACTAGAAAAAGACATGGAAGAAGCTGAAGTATTGTGGTAAACCCACAGATTTATAGGAGAACTGATGACTACTAGGAAATGCAGTACAAGTTGACAGAATGATAAATAGGCAAGAGTAGAAATCATTTTTGTTTTTATGAAAAATTAAGGTTTACTTCTTGTTTGCTGCACTGTTTCTTAGCCTCACGGAAGTCAAATGCATCTCTTGTTTTTTTTCTTTTTTTCCATTTTGTTTCCTCTTGTCATAGTACAACACTTGAAAGACTGAGTGTTATTCTAAGCTCAGACTGTGCTGTATTCTACTGAACAGTCTTTTGCCATTTGAGTTCTATGTTTAGGCATTTTACTTATGCAGTGACCCTAAGTTTGCTATTAGTTTCTTAGTCTTCTCCTGCTTTGTATAATACGAAGTTTCCACTGCTGGCCTATCAAAGCCTCTTTATGCCTGATTCCATTTGAGGGTAATCAAGCTGCAGAAAAACAGAACACATAATTCATCATGGTTGTGTAACTATTCCCTTCAGAGCTGGGACGATCTGAGGAAATATGCTTTTGACTAAAGAATAAAACAAACAAAATAAAACCAAACCACCTAGTCAGAGTGACCTTAATTACTTTTTTCTTTATTGGTGTCAGATTAATAATTTGCATGAAAAGCAATCACAGTTCTGTTTTTCTTAAGTTTAATCATAAAAGCTGTAAACATGGGAGCTGTAAGTGCCCAACATTACAGGTGAGGAAAGAGGCAAAGCAGGTAATTCATTTTTCACAAAGTCTGCATATTATGTTGTGAAGTGATTGCCATGATCTTCTGGAGCTTAACCAAATTTCTTCCTTCAACAAGAAAAAATGTAAGCATCCAGAGATGTGTACCTTCTTCCTGGAAATACAAGTCATTGCTCTCCTAGAACTTAAATGGCAGAGGTTTTTCTGCTGCATTCATTTACAATGCCTAAATCTCAAAAAGCATTTTGCTTTCAAACCAGAATCTGAGTCAGATACCCTCAGAACCATGTCCCCGAGGATTTAGCTGCTGAATAGTTGCTAAAAGTGGAGAAAACAAAGGTGAGTTCATTGCTATTATGAGAAAAAAGGATCCATGTAAGAATATAATGTACAGAAGTTTAAAATTTTGTCTTCAAAAATTTCATCAGGGAATATGGCGAAATTTCTATAGGATACTGGACCAGATGTAATAAAATATAGCTTTCTTCCTAGGTCTTTAGGGATTGAACATAATCTTGTCCATAACACAAGTGCAAGACAGATTTATGGATAGAAAAAAATAGAGGAATGGAGCACATCTGTCACGAGTCATATGCATATGGTCATAAGTGAGGTTTGCTGTGATCTCATTAGTGTTGCCTGTCTTGAATAGAGAACTTTATTCTCATTTCAGAATGTAGCTGTGTAAGTTTCAAAATTCCTCTTTGTGAGGCCAATTCTTTTCTGATAATAGAGACAAAGAAGACATGAAAACTAAAGTGTATCAGAAGCCCAATATATAGGAAAATATAAGACCCAGTGTAACAATTACAATTCTCTCTGTTTATCTTATGCTTTAATTTTTGGTCACAATATTTTTAGATAGGATTCCTTATTACTCAACAAAAACAATACTTACAGCATTTATCTTGCCCTGTGCAGACAGAAAGAGAAAACACACAGTAATAATTTTTTTTACAAATCTTAAGACATCTACTTATCTCCTCCGTTCTTGCTTGTCCCCCCAGTTTGAAAACGGATGGAGTTCTTAGCCTTCTAATTTCATTGCAGTGGCTTTCTTTAAACCACAGATCTGTACATATCTTAGTTGGAAAATCTAAAGTAATCAATATCACATGCTTGTGAGGAAAAAAAAAAGGCTTTGTCTGCAAAATGGAGCTTACATGATCATAGGTTATGTTAAAAATATGTTAAGAGAAAATAAGATAAATATGAAAAAAAAAATCCTGAGATTTTTAGCTCATAAAAATTTAATTCTGAAACTGGAAAGAAAATGGTTTGAAAAGTCTTAAATTAATAACACTCAAGTTGATAAACAGTATAAAAAAGAAATATCAAAGGAAATACTATTACAAAAAAAGACCAGCTTTTATTTATAAATTTCTAAGACTAGAGCATTCACTGTTGTGACAACAATGTTGATCTTCACAATGGTAATCTTCATCAATATAAGAGATTATTTCCGTTGGGTTTATTGGATTATTTATATGTATATAACCCATTGGATTATTTTCTACTCATGCACACATAGCAAATTGTTTTGTATTTCTTCTCCATTTTGCATTAAACACTGAGAATCCTGAAATTGTTAAAATGTCTCATAAGGAGTTATGAAAGCTGAAATGGCTTTGTCTGGACATTTATATAGTATTCTGGAAGCTTGGTAAACAGTGTTTTTTTGCCAATATTGTTTTGATAATCTCTTTATATTCATGTTCCCTGTTTGATATCACAGATTCACAGAATCACAAAGTTGTAGGGGTTGGAAAGGACCTCCAGAGATCACTGAGTCCAACTCCCAGCCATAGCAGGCCCACTACAGCATGTTGCACATGTAGGCATCCAGGCAGGTCTTGAATACCGCTGGAGAAAGAAACTCCACAATCTCCCTGGACAGCCCATTCCAGTGCTCCATCACCCTCCTGTCTCCCAGCCCTTTTTCTCTACAGATATTAGGCTCTCTGGATTAGACATTCTCTATTTACACAATTTATTTCTCATATACCTTCTTGAATATGGCTATTGCGTACACGGTTCATGTTCTCATGAGCGGATATGTAGGTTACTTTGAAAGTAGTGCCTCTATGTATTGCCATGGAAACTACAACAAAGACAAAAGAATTAACTATTACTACAGAACAAATTCTCCACTGCAAAACATTATTTTTCAATATTGTCACGGCCGTTAGATTTTTTATTTTCAGTGGTGAAGAACAAGATGCCACATGTTGTGCTTATAGAAATAATTCAAATTGTTCTTGCAAAATACTGCTTTCTTTTAGATCTGATTGGAGTGGGCCCAGCTTGTTCTGGTTCCTTGGGTTGTTCTTATCCAGTTGCAAGTGTATGCATTAGCCTTTGTGGAACTTCAAGAAATTCCTGTAAGCTCACTTTTCCACTCTGTCCTGTTCCCTCTGAATGACGGCACATCCTTCTGACTTATCAACAAAGCCCTCTAGTTTTGTATCATCAGTGAATTTGCTGAGGATAAACTCTGACCTGCCTTCCACATCATTAATGAAAAGGTTAGGCAGTGTTGACCCTAGTGTCCACTAATGACTGGCTGGCAGGTAGACCTTTTGCTCTTTCAGCACGAGTGTTCAGCCAGTTTCCAGTGTGCTTGAATGCTCACCTATTTATCCCCTGCTTGATCAGCTGGAAACCAATCTAAAGAATATAGGAATAGCAGGTACAGATTTTTGAAGTACTGGATCGTCTTTAAGATTCTTTCCTACTCAAAACTATTTTATGAAGAGATCAGAATCAGATACAATGATCACCACGTTAGTACAAATAGGACATGTAAATGAATTTTTGGAAGCCATTTTCCCTGGCTTTCTAAGAGTTCCCAAATCCCAATTCTATACTTCAGTATAACAAATAATTTTTACAGCAAAGTCTCTAGCCTTTTATATCTGTATGTTTTTCAGGAAATGCAGTGTATTACCAGTGCAACCAACAGACACAAAGTTAAACTTTGTATTGCATTGACTTACATGATTAACTGTTAAAATAGCTAACAATGGAGCCTTTAGCATGTGCTTTACATCTACAGACACTTTGTTGAACTTCTGCACAGAAATTAATGTATAATATATTGTCTAGTGCACTTAAGTCCCCGTCTGTCATGGGAAAATAAGCATTAATCTGTTTGGATAGAAATGTAAATTCTCTAAATTACCATATATTTGATTGAGGTTGTCAGTAATTAATTACTTTGCAAGAAAAAATGAAAGAATTTCCTGGTGTGATCTTAGTTGGCTTTGTGTGGGGTGTGGACAAGTGTTTGTATTTTAAAATTTAGAGGTACAATTATTTTTCTCTCAAGTATTTGCTAGATTGAGATTGATTTATCCATATTCATTTTCTCCTGCTGAAGCACTTCTCTCTGGACAAAGCAATATGACCTTGCCAATTGAGAAGAACATAGTGTTCAGTGTAAAGTCTTTCAGAGCTTGTTGATTCTGAAATTAAATTCCATAGAGCATATGAGAGAGTTGTTCTCACACATATTATGGGGCAAATTTTGAGAGAATCAGAGATACTTTTATTTCAACTATAAATTTTCAAAGACATTTCTGTCATTGTTATTGTAATCTGTACTTTATGTCTTGTTTCTCATTTTCCTCAGAAAACTAGAAAGAAATTACTTATGGGTATATATTAAAATATATATATCTATTCCTCACAGCATGTTAAAAAAGAAAGAAAACTTTGAAAAACATAAGCTGGCAGGTTCCAGTGGGAAGTGGTTTTGATAGGCAGAAAAAACTTGGAACTTTAACATACTGATAAACTTAATCCAAACTTATGATACTGGGTCATGTGATTCAAATTTCTGTCAGTATTTGAAACTGACAGTGCTGATTATATTTTAGAAACTTAAAAAAGTATTTCTGTCATGCTATTCTTTTTCACTGGTAAATTTGTTTAGTGGTAGAATTTTTCATACTAAGAAAAATAGGTGAGATGGGTGAGGGTGAAAGGACATAATTTTATCCTTATGTCTGATGGAAACGTTTTAGTTAGTTCTGGGGAGTTAGGGGTTAAGATTTCCTGGATTTTGTTCATGTTCCAGCTATATGGCAATGTTTCTATTATAGGGCACTGTAGCAACCAACTTTTACCTATTATACTCTCAGACTCTAATCTAAAGAAGTATGATGGATTCCATCAGTTTGTATCAATAAAATTGGTTCCATAACATTTTATAATGTCTATATACAAATATTTTTTTTTGTCAGGTCAATAGGACAAATTCAAAATTTCATGGCAAAAGTGAATACACTAATGACATCCATTTTTTCTCTGACACTGAAAAATTGGATGGAAGATGGATATAAAATAAGCTGCAATAATCAGAGGTATTTGTTCATTTTCTATCTGGAATTTTAAGTTTCCGGTTTTGTTTGATGATGTGGCATAACAACTCTTGAAATAAATGTGGAAAGAGTCTCAGCAGAATGTATTAAGCACTTACTTGGTAGGAACCAAATATTTAGGGATTTGTGCAGTCCTGATTGTCTGCAGTGCACTCATTTGCTAATTGTTTTTGTTGCAGATATAAATCAAAATTTATTTAATGCTTGCACTGAACTTTACCTAATGTAATAAAACAATGCTATTGACTTCACTTTGGCTGAGACCTAAGAGCACCTAATCAATCATAGCAAAAGTGATTGTAAATCCATCTTAAATTGGGGTCCACTCTTTATTTATTGGCTAAGAACATCAGCCAATGATTTGTGTGAAGTAGTAATTTCAGTTTTTAAGTGTCTGTGAATAGCAGTAAACAAGAAAAATTTCTTGTGAGGTGAAAACCCAAAATGAATATTGTGTCTATAAAAGGGCATTATTTTTCCACCCCCAAAATGAATCTGGTTAAGTAACAGTTCGGTTTTGTTGGTTTTTTGATTTTTTTTTTTTCCCCTGACATTTTCCAAAATATCTTCTTGTAATTTTGTGAGGCTAAATCTAGGTCTAGCAAAGCATAATTATCTAATACACAGACTGTTTCATTTTCAGTGCAATTAGTGAATGATAATAAGATGTGCGTAGCTTCTTCCTAATGCAAGAAATATCAGGGCAGACTTCTGAATGTTTTTATGCTTTGTCTGATGCTGGTATTGTGGAATAGGAGTGATGGAATGCAAAAGGAAGGAGGTGACGCACCAGAAAATGACAAGACTTACACTATTTCCCATGTCTTGACTTTTGGCAAATGTCTAAGACTATTAATCAATATGTGCAGCTCCCATTAGCCCCTTAAATATTCAGCTGCTTAAATTTAAGAACTCAAAATCAATGTAGCCCATCTTTCCTACTGTAAAATTAAGGAAAAAAAACCCAAAAATCTCTTTACAAAAACAACAGGCAGAACTAAACTGTTCCAAGGTTTGGAATTCCAGCTAGCAGTTCACTGCTATCTATCCAATTGCTCGTGAAGAAGCTCGAGCATTTAACTGATGAACTTTTGCATAAAGAAAAAATATGAAATCTTAAATACATGCCAAAACTTTTGTTCTTAGTTAACTAGAATTACAAATCTTTATTTCTTTTTTGTGTCTACAGAGAAACTGACAATTCTATGAAATGAAATAAATGAAATTCTCTCTTTATTATTTGTGGTATGGATTTAGTGACAGAGGCTTTTTTTTTTTTTTTTTTTTTTTTTTTTTCTCCATGGCATTTCAAATGAACTCCAGAAATTTTGTTATTTTGTTTGGGAAAGATAGTATATATTTATATTTTCATTGAAGTGATTGAGATTAATAATTTATCTCTTATTATAGTAAGCTTTAAAACTGTTTCTGTTATGGAAGTTATGTTTCTAGAAAGGCCTGTCTAAAATTCGTTCCCTATTCTTGAAAAGGAGTATCTGTAATAATTCTTTTTCTCCAGGCATCTTTAAGATCACCTAGTTCCAACCCCCTCCTACAGTTAGGGACACCTCCCTCTAGATCAGGTTGCTCACTGCCCCATCCAGCCTGGCTTTGAATATTGGATTTCAGTATTTGCACTACCCTTTTTACTCTTTGCCCCATTAAAGCCATGTGCTTTATGACAAGGAACTCTTCTGATCCATCTTAGACATACTAGAATTTCTGTAGAAAATTGTAAACAAGAGGAAAATCAGGAAGGATTCTCCTCTCCTCTCCTCTCCTCTCCTCTCCTCTCCTCTCCTCTCCTCTCCTCTCCTCTCCTCTCCTCTCCTCTCCTCTCCTCTCCTCTCCTCTCCTCTCCTCTCCTCTCCTCTCCTCTCCTCTCCTCTCCTCTCCTCTCCTCTCCTCTCCTCTCCTCTCCTCTCCTCTCCTCTCCTCTCCTCTCCTCTCCTCTCCTCTCCTCTCCTCTCCTCTCCTCTCCTCTCCTCTCCTCTCCTCTCCTCTCCTCTCCTCTCCTCTCCTCTCCTCTCCTCTCCTCTCCTCTCCTCCTCTCCTCTCCTCTCCTCTCCTCTCCTCTCCTCTCCTCTCCTCTCCTCTCCTCTCCTCTCCTCTTCACTGCAGCAGTTTCACTGCTACAAGTTGTGTAAATCACAGTTTGTGTGCAGCTGATAATATTTACTAATGAAGCTGAAAATATTTACTAATATTTTAATAATATACTAATATACTAATATACTAATATACTAATAATATACTGAAAAAGCTGAAAATATTTACTAATAGGCACACAGACAACATCTTCCTTGCAATAGTTTGAATAGAATCTAGAAATTTTGATCTTGGTTATATTTCTGTGATAATATCTGACCTACATGTGTGTGATGTTGTGTCACACTGATTTGCTAAATGTTTCAGAAGTACTCAATTGACTTTCAGTCATCTACCTGAAAGACTTAATAATAACAAAAAAGCCTTTTCTACCTTTTCTGTTTCTCATTTCTTACTAGTGGTCTGTAAAATGGCATTTTCAGCAGTGCTTTTCTGGTTGCCATGAAAGCTGTGTTTGATTTATGATAAATGTTAATTGCCTTCATATAGCTTCCAGGCTGTCCAAATAAGTGCAGTTGGACAATAAATGCCACGCTCATTCAAGCACACTATGTTCAGAATATTATCTATTAAAGCCACTGTGGATTAAATGAAGCAGATAATATGTGATGAAATGTTTATTCTCTTCTTTTGGCTCACAAGACAAGTATGCATTACTACATTGCTAGATGTCTTGCCTGAAGGAAGAGAGTTCCTTTGCAATTGTATGGCTCTAATGCACTACTTTGTTTCCTTACACTGCCTCTACATTACTTTTTTTGCTGATGAAGCAGGAAGGCCAGCACGGCACTTATTTAGCTGGAGAAGAACTGCATTTTCTCAAGGCAAAATATTATTGTAACCTGAGGTGAATCAAACTGGAAAAGCATTAAATTCAAATGAAAAAGTCACTTTTAAATACTACTGCATTGTCCCTAAAACATGGAGTAGATATTGTCAGAGAATTTTCTGACCCTTTGCCATGGAATAATAATCTATTACTACATTTGACTGAATACATTAAATGTCCTTTCAGAACTGTGAAAACTCTTAATATGCTTTCATATTTTTTTTATTTTTTCAAACATTGTGTCTCTAGAGATTTGTCTTCAAGTAAATCCATCACAGCAAAGCATCAGCAGTGACACCTCCCTACTGCACTACATAATGAAAAATTATAGGCTGAGATAATCACAGCTTCCTCACCATGTAATTATCAACCTTCCCAAGGCAAACTCAGAGTCACTCTTTTACCTCATGAATCCCTATAAGGATTTCTTAGAATATTTTAATAATCAACGAGCTGAGGAACTGTCAGAATTTCTATATTTACATCTGTGTCTGTGTCTGTTGTTGTGTCTGCATCTCTGTGTAATTGCATCCACTTACCCAACCTATCCCTATCCCTCCCAACCGAAGTCATTCTCTGATGCTATGAAATTCTGAGAATTCAGTGGTAGACGCAAAATTGACAAGTGTGTGTATGAGAGAAAGTAACACAGAGAAAGTCGTTTATTTATAATGAAGAGATCAAGAGCATTTGCTGCTTTTGGAGGGAGTACTTCAGTTGAAATGTACCTTGATTTCTGCATTGAAGTTTTTCCCCTAGTAGAAGACAAGCAGTGTGGGAATACAAGAAAAACTGTTCAGAGCAGAAGCTGTGAAGCAAGATAAACTGCATGGGAACCAAGGACAGCTCTAGAAGAAGAAAGAACGTCTCATGGCTCTGATTGGATAAGCGCCTGTGTGAGCGGCTGAAGAGTGTTTGTAGAAAGCTCTGTTGACGTGGAAAGGTTGATGGAAAGTTGTAGGGGTGGATGAGAAAGCTCAAAAAAGGAAACGTGTGAAGGAATATAAGTGATGTGAGAACTTCTTATAAACGGATCATTCACATCTGAGTCCATGCATCGGATGCTGCAAGGCAGCATTTGCATATATGTAGATACAGGTGTATGCATGCATATGAACATGGTAGATTTTTTTTTTGTATTTATGTTTTATTTCTTTTCCAATTCTGTTTTACTGACTGAGGGTAACCTTCCACTTTCCAAAAAAGGAAAGAAAGAAATACAGTTCCCCAAACCTCATATTGTGGTATGCTTCATAAGATTATTACCATAAATATTATTTAAAAATATTAAATAATTAATATAATATAATTAAATATAATTATAAATTATAAAAATAAATTAAATAATATTTAAATATTATAATATATATTAAAATATAATTATAAATTATAAAAATATAATTAAATAATATTTAAGTATTATTTATTTCTTTCTTGTCAAGCTTGTTGACATGATTAATGACATAATGATGTTTTAAATTCTGTTGTACAATAAGCTAACTTTTCTGTGGTGTGAACTGAATGCTGTAGTCAGTCTTTTCTTAAAGGTGCAACATATGATGGGAGGGTTATAATGATAGATCTGAGCCTACGCCTCATCCGTTGCAAGTTTTGTTTGAGCACTGTGTTAATATATTTAACTACATTTTTCTGTAAGGCAGAGAAATTGCACACATTCTTTTAGAAGGTCAGACAGAATGCCATTTGATCTTATCTGTCAGAGGAGAGTATTATTATTATTACATTTTTAAAATACAGACATGTAACAACTTGTGTGTTCTTTTTACTCTCTCCCACAGTACACAGACTCAATTTGTGGTGGTTTCTTTTCAGGTAAAAACGCTTATTTAATTGTGAGGTTTGGAGATTTATCTAATTTTCACTTTTTCAATGAAAATGTGTCTGGTAAAGGAACATTTTCAGCTAGAGAGGGTATGCAGTGTGGCTCAAAATGCATCTGTTTCTTTGGCCCTCACAATCCACAATCATTATCAATGACAAAGGAGAGATCCTGGCAGGCTTACAGTGAAGTGCACTGGCAATTTTTCAGTAAGATTTGCTGTTTAAGATTTTTTTACTACTGACAACCTGGTTTTTGAGGTTTTGGTCCATCAGGATTTCTATATGAAGCCAATAATTTTAGAAAACATACCATTGTTTTTGAGCTTTATATCGTGGTCTGCCCATGCATGGTTATATGGCAAATTTATTTCTCCATAAATCAAATTTTTCTGTACATCTCTAATACACAAATGTTTTTAAAACATTCTTGCTATTCGGTGTGACCAAAAGGCCATTCAAAGAATTTCATGTAGTTTTTGCATGTATTTGTGTGTGCAATGTTTGCATATACAGTTCAAAGATTTGCCTTAATTTCTTCTGATTGTGTTATATCAAAAACTTATTTTCTTATGATAAGATTCAATTGTGCTGACATACTTGAAGACAACTACATTTGGTATACAAATGTTTCCTGACTGGCTGACTATAAGTCAAAACATTTTCTTTCATTTCCAACATCATCTCAAAAGGTAAAGCATGTGGTTTTTATTAAGACTTTTGTTTAGATTTGTTGGTTTCTCTTAGCATTCCATTCTGAACTTTGTGAGACCTCAATATTATGTGCTTTGGTGGGTTTTCTTCTTTTTATTGCTGTTGTTTGCTACTTTTGTTGTTTGTTTGTTTTCTGATTTATTTATTTTTTTTCCATGCCGAAGGTACATTTTTCATTTCTAATGGAAGAGTTATAAGGAAAAAATGCACTCTGGCCTACTAAAATCTTCACCATTATTTCTCTGATACGAACTTGAGTTTTTAACCCAACTCAAGCAGCAGAAGTATTCCTGTGTCCCAGTCACAGGAAAACTAGCTCTGACAGTTTCTTTAGGAGCATGAAAATATTTTAATACTTTTTTTTTTTAACAGTTGACATGAATTTTTTGCCAAAAAACAAACAAACAAACAAAACCAAAACAAACAAACAAACAAATCTTTTAAGATGAAGGGAATGAAAGGATATTTGAAAAGTTCCTAGCAAATATAGCTGCACTTCTACTTAGAAAAATTATTCTGATTACTTTTGTGCAATTTGGTTTAAGAAACTGCCTGGCCATGACAAATATGAATATGAAATCCTCTACAAGTAGGAGGAATAACAGCATTCACAGGTCCTGTTTCTCATGGGAACTTTAACTTGGATCTCATATTTACCAGCAATAAGGGGCTTGTTGGGAATGTGAAGGTAAAAGGCACTGTGTTTTTTAAGTATGTCAAACTGTTCACTTGCTCATCTAATAATCAGTTATTACTCTAAAGGCCTTTTTAACTTCCAATAGTTGCTACTTAGCATTTATTTTGGTATATATATATTTTTTACTAATGTATTCTATATTTTGTAGTACAGATTTAATTCTGTACTACAGAGAAACCCATCCTCTGTGTAATTCAGCTATTTCTGTATCTGCATTTGAGTATCACTCTGATTTTTCTGTATTGAAGAAATGTTCCATTTCGTTAAAAAAATTAGTCAGCATTTACCATTTTTATCAAAAGGATCCTAACGAAGTTAAGCAAGGTTGGTTCTAAAGCAAATCCTGAGAAACTCCACAGCAGACTTTGTTCCACTTCCTTTACTTCACTTCTCAGTATCAATTTTATGATCTCTCCTTTTGTTCAGATTCCTTGCTACTCTGAAATTACCTACCTAATGTCTATTTTCTTCAGTATGTTTCAAATATGTTTCACTGAAGGTACTGAAAATGTAGTTTTGGCTGCACTTCTTAGACATATGAAAGTGCTTTCTATCTAGGACATAAAGAAATTGAGTGTAAGAGGGCTTGTGATGACACAGTCATAATTGGTATACCCTGAACATTTGTTGGAAGAAATAGGTACATTAACTGAGTGTCTGAAAAGGCTGTTCCAACCCCACCTGAAAAGTTATTAGATTGAGAATTTATTTCTCAGTGGAGAGATGATTTTCTCCTGCAGAGATCTGGTGGAAACAGGAAAGAAGGGAAAAACAGGCCTTGCTAATTGAGCAAGAGATAATTTTAAGAGTTTTACAAGCAGAACAAGTGGAAATGTAAATGTTGGTAATTGGGAGCTAATTATTCCCAGTAGCACTTTATGTTCTCTTTGAATTGTATGCATGAAAGGAAAGACTGGAATCAACAGTTCTGGTTACTTCATTTTTACCACTAAGTAAAGGTACAAATAAAAATATTCAAAATAGAATGCAAAATATCGTTTAATGGCTCTGTTTCTGATGGAATATAATTTAACTTTTATTATAGTAGGACAAATGTTGATGATTTTGGGCATTGGGTGTAACTTCTTGCTCTTTTTCACTACCTTTGTGTACAGGAAAAACAAGAGTCTCTCCAATCTTCTGAAATGTATACTTTTTTATAAAGTATTTCCTACATGTAAGGAAGGGCTATTCTGAAAGTAATACCTACTATTTTATTATGTTGACCCACAGTGTCAGAGGTGGATGTTGGTGGTATGGCAGTAGTGGTTGAACCTTCCATTAAATTTTGTTGCTGTGCAACAAACGGCAGCAGAGGGGCAGTCATGACATGGAAGTACATATGAAGCAAAGCTGTGGAATAGAATTCTGACAAGTGGAAAAAATGGCATCCATTGTAATTCACTGACACAAGTTGAATGTTAATGGAGACCAAACTGTGGGTATCAGCACAGTGGGGTGGTGGGTAGTGCATTTCAGCAGAAAAGACAACAGTGTGAAAGACAAGCCACGTTCCAGACAGCCATGCACAGCAGTCACAGCACAAAATGTTTTCACCAGACATCTATGGATCCATACTGGATTACAAGCTCAGAACTTGAAGAAAAACAAATATTGGCTTCAGCAAGTTGGAAAAGATGGTGGCAACACTGGAATATTGTAAAGTTTGTACTGGATTGGTCCCATGAGTACTCACAGAAGAAGAGGAAGAACACCATATGCAGATCTGTCAGGACTTATAGAACCAATATGAGGATGAAGATGACAGTTTCCTGGATTGCATCATTACCAGTGATGCAGTGTGATGACATGACTATGGAGTCAAATCAATAGTGAATGGATTGGTGACATTTGAATTCTACTATCAAAGAAAAATTTCAGGATGTAACACCCAGCAGGTAAAATAATATACAAAGCTTTTTTGGGGTAGTAAAATGATTATCCTTCTGGATTTTCTTGAACCTGGTCAAATCATCAACTCTGACCGCTAGATCTTTACTTCATTTTTACCACTAAGCTATAAATACAAATATTAAGGCTATGACTTAGAAAAATAAACTAGTCTGACCAGTCTGAAGACCATGGAGCCCATTGTGAGTTTTGGCTAGACCGTCCTACCACAATCACTGTATTGTTCTGATTTGGTGCCTTTTGACTTCCATCTGTTTGGACCAATGACACACTGTGACTCCATGGGCCACATTTTCCAGCAAAGCTACCATCATAGCAGTTGTGAAGAAGTGGGTCACCTCCGCTGATTTTTGCAAGGGCAGCATCCAATCTCTTCTTCATTGCCAGTGAAAATGTATAGCTAATGCCAGTGACTATGTCGAAAAACAGTGTTTTGTAGATGAGAATTTCCTCTACCAAATAGTGTTATTGTGCTTTTTGTACCCATTGTAATTTCCATGGAAATAAATAATATAATAAATATAATATAATATAATATAATATAATATAATATAATATAATATAATATAATAATAATAATAGTATATAAATAATAAATGAAAGACCTACATAGCATTTGGTTTTGTGGCTGTTGACTCAGTTCACGACATGTATATATTGATTTATTTTCTCTCGGAAACTGTGACAGAAGTCCCAGAAGTGTCAGAGGGATTTGCTTAGGAGCTAAACATTAAGCTATAAGGAAATTTACTCTATTACTTGGAAGCCTGCCAAAAAAAAAAAAAAACAAAAAAACCCAAAACTAAAAAACTTTCTTTATTAATAATTTCCTTGCTAGCTTGTATAATAGCACCTACAATCAATTGATGTTCTGTTTTCGCCTTGATACAAAGGAAGAAAATGGGCACAGCTCATCTCAGCAGTGTAGGACATGAACTGAATAGTATCGAGGTGGAACTGCTGTGTTACTTTAGAGGCCAAAACATTTCCATTGAACCAGTAGTAATTATCCAAAAGGAAAAATCAGACAAAAAGTTAGGAAATTACATTTTTAAGAGCAATTTACATCAAAGGACTGTCTAAACTGGCATATATTCTATACCAAAAGTTAGTAGATGCATGGATAAGTTTTAGTACAGGCATTCATCCTACCTGCATTAGATTTCTCTGGTACTATCAATTTCATTTTGTGAGATTCTGATGTTATCACAAGTATTTTTATTGCATATTCTTTAAGAAAGAAAGCACATAAAAGAGACAAGAATCTACTCCATAGCAGTCACCTATGAAATGGCTGTTTCTGCCCTGACAGATTGGAAACAAATTAGTCTTCCTCTTTCTTTTACAATCGTTTTACTTATTATTATTATTATTATTATTTTTCTACCATGTTCATTGAAATAATTACATTAAATGAAAGAGAGAATTGATTCGGGATAGAAAGTAGAGGTCTTCCACAACCTCACAGAGCAACCTGCTCCAGTGTCTCAACACCCTCACAGTACAGAATTTCTTTCTAATAATAAGTCTAAATTTACTCTCTTTCAGTTTAAAGCCCTACCATGTTACTACATGCTCTCATAAAAAGCCTCAGCTCTCTCTGCCTTCCCGGCAGGAGAGGTACTCCAGCCCTCTGATCATCTTTGTGAACCTCCTCTGGACCTGCTCCAACAACACGATATCATTCTTGCATTTGGGACCCCAGAACTGGATGCAAAAGACAAAAGGTAGGATTGTCTGTATTTGATGTCTTGATTGAAGAGCTGAACATGTAAAATTTGGCAGAGGCAGCTATGTGGTGCCTAAGGCTATGTGACATATTCGCATTTTGCAGTTCATTTCTAAGATTCTTGTTTCCTAGTCCCTTGATATTTTCATTGACCCTTTTCTCTAGGAGAATTTAGCAAGTGAAGTTTTATTTTGCGTGCGTAAGTAAATATTTTTCCATCTGTTGATTTGAGATGAAAAGCACTTTATCATGGCAAGGGATATTTTAAACCTGACATTACAATCAGGAAGAAAGAAACAATGGGAGGCTGATGACTTCTGTTTCAAAGGTGGTGGTAATCAGAGAAATCAAGGTGGGAAATGATTTCATTTTCCCAAAGTAATAGAGATCCTTCTTAGAGGACTGGAGTCACACGATAACAATTTGCTATTATGCTTTGAAAAAAGTGGTTGAACTGTTCTTTCAGCCTGACTATGACAAGCAGATGCTTCACATCTTTTAAGGGCAAGTCTTAACTCAGAAATTGAATAATTGTCTGTTTTTTTCATTCTATACTGCTGAAGAGCAGAGTAGGGATGTGAAATGAAGAAAGGAAATGAAGACAACGTAGCAACAGAAATTAAAGGAGAAAAAAGATCTGAGAATTTATACATTTAGCTAAGTATCAAGGCACTGAAAATTTAGCACACTAATTTTAGGACACCACCAGAGAATAAAATACACGTTGAAAACATAGAAGAATCCGGAAAATAATTTTTTTGTCATTGTATGAACACACACACATAAACACATAAACAAAAATGTACCACAACATCTTAAAACTTTATCTATATTCTTAATCAATTTATTATTTTTCAAAATAAAAGTCCTATGACAACAAATGCATCTAGTAGTTTCAATTTTTTAAAATGACTCGCTAATTTTGTGAGTTCAGAATTTATTGAAATACTTCAGTTTTCTTTTTTTGAAACTTTTTTCTGCCTTTTTGTTGTACCAAAGGAACCATTTAAAACAAAACAGGTTCAGAAAATCCATATCTCACCAAACAAAAGTCTTCAAGACACATGCTGAAGACAACAGTAAGATCTTCAGCTAAATGTTTCTGAATCTGTCCATTTCACTGAATTCATACAGAGCAGTAAACAGACTGAAAATATAAGAAACGGATAGTGTTTGCAGTCTACCTTTGCTAGCATTATTTATGTGGAAAATGACTCACAAAAAAGAAAATGTCAAAAATGACAAGAAGTAAACCGAGGTTTTCACTCTGCACAGCTTTTAAGAAATCCTGAAATACAAAACCATATGCATTTCAGGCATCCACACGAATTTAGCTTTCCATTCCAGGTTCAAGCCATCGATTTTAAATGTTTTTGTCTATTATTGTGACTTATATATACTGAAATATAAACCTGTGTGTATCTGATATACGTATGTGTGTATGTGCATATGTATGTACACACAATCCAAAGTAAATTTTTATTGAAATGTTTATTTTATGCCATGATAAGAGATAACTTTCCGTTTTCCAGTGGAAAATGCATGCTGCTTTAAAGGCTGAGATCACATTTAAAATGAGAAAAATGCTGCATTTCTACCACTTAGATATTTTATTAATGTCGACCTTTTCTCTGAGTCCGAGATTTCCAGCCATGGCAAAAGGGAATAATTCATTTCTATTTAGAAAATTCCCAACTACAATATATCGAACTCTAAAAGCAATTTAAAAGCAAGTATGAGAGTAAGAGATGACAATTAACTATAATAATGGCACATCATAACTCTTTCTGTCTTAAGTCTAAATGTTATCATTTACAGAAAACGAGGAAATATTTGGTTTTACAGTATTGCACACTTTCAGCATGCATAGAAATTGTTCAGTCTTTTTGGATAAGCCTAAGAAACTAAAATGATGGAAGAATTCTGGTATCTTCAACCAATGTTAAAGATGTATCTTCACTTAAAAAGCTAAATAATAATCTTTTACATATACTCCTGAAGTAAAAAGGTTAAGTGACAACAAATAAACTCATTTTGTCAATGAAGATGGCTGCTAGGTGGCAAAATCTGCTTTCTATTTAACAGGCAAAATAGTTTTATGAATAGAAAATCAGAAAGTACTTGTGACCTGGTTGTAACCTGAAAGAAAGTCTGCTTTGCACTTGGCTGTTTCTGTCTCTGGTAAATATTCATGACCACATTTACCCATTATTGGAAAGCTCACTCATATCATTATGCTGCATAATGAAATGCTTCTCCTGTTGAAAGTACTCATTATAATTTTGTATCTCATCCAGTTTCCTATCAAATTTCCCACCATTCCTCACTTTTAGCCTTCCCAAGGCTTTTTTTGTTTGCGAAGGGCTTTTCTGAGAAATAAATGTAAGAAAGATATTTTACTGGATTGATTACAGACTGTATCATAGTCACAAGTCCCTTACATTACTTATGGTAGGCCATGCATGTGGCCAATCACAGCTTGAAGTGGAGACCAACCTCTGCCCCACCAAGTGAATCAGCACAGACAGAACACTGATGATCTATTAACCCTGCCTGGGCTGAAAGAAGGAATTGAGACACAGTCTAATACCATCACAAGATATAGTTAATTAATTAATTAATTAAAATAATGAAAAATAATAATAATTATAAATAATTAATAATTTTATGCATTTAGTACACTGGCTAAACACAGTCCTAAGAACTGAAAAAAAGAAAAAAAAATGCAATCATGCTTTCAATTTTTATGAAGGAATCTGAGAACAGATTACAAGATTATCAATTTTTTTGTTTATTTACAACTATTTTCAGTCAAGAAAAGTAAATGACCTGCAGATTTTCAAATGGAAGGTATAGGGTTGCAGTCTACTCAAAAATGTGATCATCTCTCCCTACCAATTTTATGAGCATTATAAAATATCTCTTTTTTTTCACACCTTATTCATGTCATCATTTTAAAAATTATTTATTTTGTTGACAATCTCCACTATAAATTATGTAAAAATTTGGACCTCAGGCTTTCTTTTTTTGTCCTTTCATGTCCAAAGAAATCATCCCTTGCTGTTTGCTTTTAGAAAAAAGCTAATCATTTCCTAGATCTTGGCTCAGAAAAATGACAAGGGGCAAAGAGTGCAAGCTGGAACATAGAAGGTTCCACGTAAGTATGAAAAAACTTCACAGTGAGGGTGACAGAATACTGGAACAGGATGCCCAGAGAGATTGTTGGGTCTCTTCTCTGGAGATATTCATGACCTTCCTGGACGCGTTCCTGTGTGACTTGATCCAGGTGTTCCTGCTTCAGCAGGGACATTGGACTAGATGATCTTTCAAGGTCTCTTCTATTCCTGATATTCTGTGATTCTCTGATTCTGATTCTGAGATCCCAGAACCATGTGGGGACAATAGGAAGAGAATAATTTCAGAAAGTGATGGATTGTCCTCTTTCCCTTCATTCCCAAAGGTGAAGCTCCTGGCTACCATTTAATGGATGTTGCTAAACATCCTCTGGGGCACAGAAAAATGCTAGTAAGTTACTAATAAGTTTGAGGAGAAAGTAACCCTTTAAAGTATGTTTCACTTAAGCTAAGAGTTGCTGAAGCTACTGGAAGCAGATGTGGGTTTGAATCCAGGTTTGGATTGTAACCCTTTGTTCTGGACGCAGGCTGACTCAAGTTTACATACTCAAATTTATGTACTCCAAGGAGAAATGAGTTAATTCTGCTATTTAACTAATTTTTGTTGCCTTATCTTCCCATTACCCCAGGGAAAAGAAAAAAAAAAGAAAAGATTTGAATGGGTTTTCTCACTTTTAACAGAAAGTACAAGCTTTGATCGCTGATATATGTTGAGAATGACAATGCTGATGATTGATAATAGTCACAGATTAGACAAAGAGTCGTTTGGATTGGAAGGTTTCTAAAGCTTATTTAAGTCCAGCCCCCTATCAGGGGCAGGAACACCTTCCACTGAATCAGATCGCTCAAATCCCCAGCCATTATGAGCTTGATCACCACCAGGGAAGGTACATCCACACCTTGTATAGATAGCCTGTTCTAGTGCCTTATAATCCTCATAGTAATGAATTTCTTTCTTATATCTAATCTTAATCTCCCTCGTTTTTGTTGAAAGCCATCCCTCCTTGTTCTGTCACTACACTCCCTAATAAAAAGCTATCCCCTTTCTCTCCTGTAGCCCAATACCAGAAAGTTGTAGTGATGTCTCGCTGGAGCTTTTTCTTCCTTAAACTTAACAGTTCCAACTCTCTTAGCCTCTCTTCATAGGAGAGGTGCTCAGCCCTATGATCACCTTTGTGGCCCTCCTCTGGACTCACTCCAACAGCTCCATGCCCTTTTTATGTTATAGGCCCCAGAACTGAGTGCAGTATTCTAATTAGGATATTCTAATTAGGAACTCACAAGCACTCAACTGCAATCAACTGCAACCCTCTGCTATTATTGCTAACTTGATTCCACTATTCTTGTCAGAATCCCTAATTGATTAGAATTATTAACTATTAATAATATATATTATATATATATATATATATTATATGTATATATGTATATATGTATATATATATATATATATTATATGTATATAATATATATTAATATATTAACTATAGAATTAGAAGAACTACTTCTTTATTTAGAAATACTTTAAATTCTAATCAATTAGTGAACAAACTTGGACCAATATAGCCCTCAGCCTCCTTCTCCCATGTGTGTATACATACCTGTATGAATGGCATCTCCATCCCTCCTCACATCTTCTCAGATGAAGCTAAAGTACACACCAGATGGAGAAGCCTGAAGCATGGCTTGTTACTAATTTTGCTCACCACAAGAACATAGTTTACAGTATTACTGAGATTGAGTATGGACAGATGTCATGTTTTAAGCTTCCTTTCCTTACGTGTATATAGAAATTTACAGGAGCCCTGCCCATTTTCATGATCAGACTGTTTATGTCAATTTTTTTTTCTTTCTTTTTTTATCTGCTATGAGAGTTTAGAAAGGAAGACTTTTTGGAGGAATCTCAAATACCAGTACATTTTCTGGCACAAATAGTGATCCGCTTCATGGATAAAATAGTTGCTGTGGTATCTGTTTGACTGAGGTGTCCATAGTCTGGTTCTGTTCTAGCTGAGTAGATGAATGGAGACTTTTTCCCCAATGAATAGCAGTCTGGCTTCATCCATTCACATGGGAGTGGGTAGGTTCTCTGGATGACTGCAGATATGGCAGTCTGAAAAAAGAGAAACACAGAGACCACAGTTGAGTAGATAACGTGCTCATATCTTATTTTTAGAAGTATAACTAATGTTCCAGTGGCAGCTTTTCCAAGGAAATGCTTTTTATTCAGTAATAGAATATTATTGAGCGTATGATTGTATTGTAATGGGTGTATATATCACAGAAATTCTGCTAGATTTATTTAAAATGTAGATGTTAATAGTGTTTCATATATAGCACTGTTCATTCACAGATTTCAGAGTATTATACTAAACAAGTTATTGTCACAGGAAATGTTGCAAATTTTCTCAAGGGCATGACAGAGATTATTGGCAGAGTGAATGCCTGGAGCAATCTCCTCTCTAGTGCCCCATTTAGCTGCTTATGCTATTAAACTTAAAGGAGTTCACCTTGACTGCATATGTCAAAAGGCATTTGCAGGTTCATTAACTTAGCCTGAAATAAATCTTGAATCAGAACTTTCATTTTATTAATCTGCTTAGCTCTTTTCACTGGAAGAACTGTGTTTTACAAGAGATAAAATGTCATACATTTTTTACTTGTTGCTTACTCTTGTTAAAATATTGTACCCTAATAAAATTTTTGCCATCTGTCTTGCAATTTCATTTAAAACGAATTTTCGAAAATAATACTGGAATAAGAATTTTAAATGGTTGGCAAATTGATGCATCATTTAACAGACTTGATCCTCAGCTAATGATAAATCATGGAAGTTATGCCCAAAGTCAAGACTGAGAATGCAACTCTGTACTCCCTAGAAATACAACAGATAGAACAATCCAATGCCTGTAAAAAAAGTACGTCAGAATCCTCAGGTGTTTGAGGATGCAGTTAGATGTGAGAGAGTTGTGTAGAAATACAACACTTACATATTTGATATCCCAGTGTAAAATGAAAATGAGACCTTTCACTCTCATTAAGAAATGATTCTCATGCTTGATTAGGTTATTTAGTAGTTCAAGAACCAATAGATGCAGCAACCTTTCCAGCACATAGGCAGTACACATGCTAATACAATTCATGTCAACATAGATGCTTTTGCTTTCCCACTTTGTATGCTGCTAGGATAACAGTCATTATTTAAGATAGAATTACAGTCAGGAGCATCCTAATACACGTCATATATATCCAGAAGATATACCTGGATTATCATGGCTAATAATCTTATGTAATGTTAGATCTGGGACAGAGGAGAGTTATCAAAATTGTTTCATGAGTTGAAACATGACAAAGTCGATCATACTAAGTGAGCACTTTAGTATTGTCCTATATTATACAAACTCATTTGTATACTTAATAAGTAAAACATCTCAATTGAAACTAGAAATAGAAGTTAGTGTGCAAAAAAATTTATAAATTATCTTATTTCAAAATAATACAAGTGTTTATTTACTATTGTTTAGAAATATGTTCTCAGTATATCCAGTTATGTGAGATAGTCTAGATTGCTTTACTCATTCATAAGAAAAAAATTCAATTATTATTCTGCTGCTGTTGTTTCCATTTGCTCATTTCTTTTTATTCACATGTATTAATGTCTTACAAAAGCAAAGCCTAGGTGACTTAAAATGCAAAGGCAGTAGAGCAGAAATGTACAGATGTACTATTTTGCATACTTGATGGTACAGTATAAATTCAGAAGCCTTTCTAAGCAAATAACAAAACACTGTTATTATCTCCTACTTTGAAGGAACTGACTTTTTCTCTGGAAGAAACAGAAAAAGCAGAAAGCAAGAAGTTCCCATAGTTTTAATATTTACTGGTCCTGGTGTGTCTGGACATATTTCAGTGAATGAACTGGACCTTCTCTCAAGACTGGGCAACAGAAAAATGTGTATAACCTTGAGAATGAGATTGTTGCTATTGCCTCAGGACCAATCACATTACATGGCTAGGAATTCTTGCCACTGTCAAATGTAACATTCTTCCTACTGATCTTTTAAGGTTAAATTGAGTGATATGAAGAGTCATAAAACACAGAGCAGTCCTGTCCAACACTGTATTCACTAAAGATGATGGAAGTGCATCATGTGAATTGAATTCTGTCAGGAAGGCATAATATTTTAAACAACGACAAAAAATTTAATGAGGTTGAACACATTAGGGTGTGTTCACTCTCAGTATCCTCCAGCAATTGTAGGCAAGTATTATTGTGCGAACCAGTACAGTTTCTCCATCTTTCACCCCACTGATTTTATTTTTATTTAGTTTTATTGGCTTAAGATTTTTGTTTTTCTTTTGTTGGCTGTGCCATCACTTTGAAATTATCTGAAGCAGTTTTTGTCATAATCAGCAACCAATGCCATCTCTGAGATCTCAAGAACCAGAATCGTGGAATAGTTACAATGCTTTGTGTTGGAATGGATTGTTAAGATTATCCAGTTCCAACCCTCCTGCTATAGGCAGGGACATATCCCACTAGACCTGGTTGCTCACAGCCCCATCCAGTCTGGTGTTGAAAGAAAGGGGCTTTCTACATCTCTCTTACTCATTCGTAAGGTGATACTGTGTAGTCAAACTTCATTACTATTTAGTCAACTCTATTTTTGTCCATTAGAGTTCATGACGGTTGTCCCAATCTGTCTGAGACAGAGTTAATTTTCCCAACAGCAGCCATAAAGGTCAGTAGGCTTGGGGTGGGCAGGAGTTAGGGAGGGAACGCAGCTAGGATAGCTGACCGAAGAGACACTTCTGAGTGTATGACATCATGCTGACAATAAAAGGGATCTCTTGAAATCCACAATGAATATTGAAGACCTGCTTTCCAATAAATAGGTAAAAATCATTTGCTGATGGGAAGAGGATAGTAATTTTTCCTCCTTTTCTTCCATGTGTCCTTTTTTTTTTTTTTTTTAATACTGCTCCTTTTCCAAACCCACAAGACTTCTTTCATTGCATTTTCTCATGCTGAGAAAACAGCTATTTGTACTTAGCTGTACATTAGTTATTAAAACACCTAACATGGTTCTCCTCTTATTATCTTCTACTCCTGATTTTATATCTATAAAATAGGTTGGTTTATGCATATATCACACTATGAACAAAGGTGTAGTGTACTGCATGTACCAAAGACTGAAAGGCATCATAAGTATGAACACAATTCTGACTTTCTCCGTGCATGGAATGATTCTTAAACATTGAAGAAGTCTTTATGCCACGTACAGCGAAAATTCAGCAATCAGCCAACTCAGCTTTTATACAGCTTGGACCTCTCTTTGGACCTGTCTTTCATCTAGCATTATCTAGAATTCTCAGAGAAATTGAGAAATTTTCAAGAAAAACTGTTCCACTGAAAAAAAAATAATCACTTGACAGAGTAGGAAAAGATTGCCTATAAATCTCAGTCTTACTGAGATACTGTTCTTCTGTGTAATCAGGGAGAAACAGTAGGAAACTTCTATCACTGCAAGGACCTAAAGAATGAAACATGAGATGTATTCATCATCCTCTTGTATTTTGGAAAGGTTGTCCAACAAAGGGTACATTGCATTATTAAGTGTGGACAAAAATTTTTCTGTTTGTGACAAATAATTTCAAAAGTGAATTATTGCCCATACCTACTTGGATAACAAGATGTGCTACATGTTGTTTCTTGCATGTAGTCATGTATCTATGTTACATGTTGATCACTACAATTAAGAAACTGAGATTTAAGTGGATTCCTTAATTCTTTTGGAACAATTTACTGATTTATTCCTTATGCTTTCTACAGAGTCAGTGTTCCCAGAATTTTCACTTAGAAGAACATCCTCTCAAATCCCCATCAAATCTAGAAAAAAAGCTCTTCTAATCAGTCCAGCTAGGTAGCTGTTGAGAACATTCTTTCCCCATCTTTCCCATCCCAGTCAGTTCTGTCCAACATCAGTGTTGCTGTTCAGTCTATCAAAGGCGCATCCACGATTGCAGAAGCCAAAACCTTAACCTGGTCCACTCCCCTCCTTGTTCCTTGCTCCCAGTCTCACATTGGGGGGTCAGAGAAGAGCACTACCTGCATTTCTGATCCTTTTAAAAACATTCCAAGGGATACAAATTTTCTTTTTGCAGGATCACAGAATTGTAGGTGTTGGAAAGGGCATGTGGATGTCACCTGCTGAAGCAGGTTTCCTAAAGTAAAGGCACAGGAAAGCATTCGGGTGAGTTTTGAGTATTTCCGGAGGAGATTCCACAGCCTCTCTGTGTAACTTGTTCCAGTGCTCCATCACCCTCAAAGTAAAGAAGTTTTTCTGTATGTTCACATAGAAATTCCTGTGTGCCAGTTTATGCCCATTGCCTCTTATTTCTGTCAATGGGCATCACTGAAAAGAGCCTAGCCTCATCCATGTTAGATATTATCTAAAGTATAGATATTATCTAAAGTAATATCCACTGCCACCCTTTAGATATTAATAAGCATTGGACCCTTATTGATAAGCTATTTTGCAACCTCCATGCTGCAGCCCTGTGTGATCCAACCTGAAGTAATAGGAATCACTAGTAATAGTCTTCTGGTTTTATCAGGCATAGCAGCCTCTGCTTGATGTCACAAATGTGGACCCCTGGCAGGCAGCAGCATGTTTTTCTCACAGTCTTGGAACTTCTTTATGTAGAAGGTGAATGTTACAGTTGGAACTTTGATAGGTATCGTGGGAGTTGGTTTAAGTACTGTCAGTAAAATTTCCTTCAAACTATCAAATTTAGGTGGTGTTTTTGACAGGGCTGGGAGTCACACTGCTCAGTTTCTGGGAGTTTTCCTGTCACTTCATATCAACCAACTGTATGTCAGCTCCACTTAAACAAAAAGACAAATGTTCTCTAGTGTCCCGTTTTCAGCTTGGACAAATTTGACTTCCTTAATTGTATCTGGTATGATGCTGTGTTTTACCTTTAGGGCAAAAACAATGTAGATAACACACTCATGTTTTAGTTGTTGCTGAGCAGTGGTGTATAGAGCCAATGATGTTTCAGTTTTTTCACTTCTTCTACTGTATTGTCAGTGAGGATATGGGGAGTCACAAGGAGCTGGGAGAGTACGGAACCAAAACAGCAGACCTGAACTGGCCAAAGGGATATTCCATGCCATGTGATATCATGTGGAAAACTACAAAAATGAGAGGAGTGAGCAAATGGTTGTGTGGTGTTCAGCTTCTTTTTGAGTAAAGCCACAACATCCAGGTGCCTATTAACAGCTGCAGAGCTAATCTTTGAAATCGACTGCAGATGCTTCGCCACAAAGTAGAACTCAAGGATGTTAACTCAGCCTTATGCATTACTAATAATTATACTGTTATAGTCTACCTTGTGGAACAGTTGTGATTTGCAGATAGCATTCAGCAAGAAGTATTGTTACATCAGTGAAAATCACTAGAAATAACCAAAGATACTTCTTGAAAGTAGAAAAAGGTCCCCAAAACCATAGTTTTAATTGCCTCTTAGCCATTTCTGTTTATAATGATTGCTCACACTTTGCACCAGTTTTTGATCTTTATGCTGGCTGCTATTATTACTGTTATTACTACTCCTACTCCTGTTCCCGATCCTGTTGCTGTTATAGATATGTTTAAATTGTTCAGTGATAAACTCTGGTTCGGAAACTGAAAGCAGTATTTTATCATTTTGCTCAAACTCATCTTTAAATGAGTCTTGTGGCTTTAAGACTACAAGGCTGAAAGCTGCAAAGTCATCATATTTCTTTGTGTTATCCCACATTATATATTCCTCGCCATATTTCATCACTTTTATGAGCTTTGTGCTCTCTTGAGAAGATATCATCGGCAAATCTTAGGTCGAGATGCTTGAAGCACATTTATGTCCTTGACAAATGGGAAGACTCAAATTGGGGAAAAACCATGCTTAGGAGAAACTATAGCATTGCTGCTGGACTCCTGGCATATGAGGTTCTTCCTCTGTTACAAGGAGAACCATAAGACAAGTGTTACAGAGACTGCACACACTAACTGAAAATGTATGTTGAAATCAATTTAAACAAAGCAGTATTCCTAACCAGAATTTTATGTCTCTGCTGCAAAGAAGAAAAAAATGGTAGTTCCTTAATGATATATTATAAAAAGTTTTGATTAATATGTGGGAAAGAGTTACATTCAATTATTTTAAATTGTTCTTTCTGCAGCAGTAGATAAGTGGATGAGGGAATTAATTATAATGTAGAAATACTATCCCAAATCTTCCCTGTCATTATTGTCTTACAGTGGTCTTTGGCGAAATTTTCTCAGCTTTTGTTGGTGTGACTCAGGCGAATTTCTCCAGCTCTGTGATAGCACCTTCCCATGTTCATTTTGCCAGTATGCAGAAAACACAACATATTTCTTCATGTTTGTAAGTTAAAGTTAAGGCCTTATTGAAAATTACCTTTCAAATGACATCAGGCAAGGCTTTTTGAATTCCTAATAACCTAGGAGGAGATAATGTTCTCTGGTTTATTCATTCAGAGACTTGATGTAAAATTATAATTGGGAATTTGCAAAGACTAAATTGTTCTACTCATATATGATTGCATTCATTAGTTTCAGAATTAGTGAAGGAAATAGCTGATAGTAATAGCCAAAAATTTCTCTCTGCCAGAATTTTCTATTATTAAATTACTGGTATTAGTGAATTTAATCTCTAGTTCAATATAAAATCAAACTAAACAATAATCATGAAAGAAGACTCTAAGCACTCTCTTTTAGTAGATGTCTTCATTGTGAGGACATCATTCTTCACTGAATATAAATTAATTGATATTTGAAACATAATCCATAGTACTTCCAAAACAATCATGAAACTTAGAGAGATGAAGACTGACTCAGTGTATGTGAACAATTAGAGATCATCTCATGGTACACCTGTATCAACTTTTTCTTTAATCCTGTACCATCTTATGATTTCAAGTCATAAGTAGTGTTGATTTTCTTAAGCATCTGCTATTAAAGATATGGTCTGTGAAGGTGACCATATGAAAGTAAATAGTTTCTAGATTAAGTTAAGGATGGACTGAATGTCTTATCACTAGTGGAGAACCTCTTACACAGAGTATATCTGTACAAGAGCATAGGTGGGCATTGCATGGGTTTTCTTTTGGATAGCAAAGACATGTTCACTGTCAGTAAGATCTTTGGCACTTACTAAAGCAACTCATTGTCCATCTCCACATGCAGAAATCTACAGCAGGTTTTTAGTCAACAAAACATCAGTCAACAGAACAATGAGAAATGAGAACACATAAGAGAAGTGACTGTAATGCAGTCTTTTCAATATGCACACTTTCCATAAACAAATTAAAGAGTGTATCCTTCCAGCTCAAGTAGAAGTCTGCTTTTTGCAAAAGTGAGCTGGTCTGAGGAAATCAATGATGCCTATAGCTTATATTTTTGTTCCATACTAATTTATGGATATGAAGGCACATAGGCCTGCAGACTGAAGTAGCTTGCACATGCTTGTTTAAGCACTTTTCATTGAAACAGTCAGCCAAGTTGAAACATTGAGTTTGTGTCCCTTCCAGATTTGCTGAGATGCAATCATTTCATCCAAACTGGATATCTCATTAACTAAAAGTGTTTTGAAATATAAAAAACTTAAGCAATTTGGTTTGACTCACTGCTAAGAGCACTCAGTGGTGCGTTAACAACAACATAAGTATGACTATGAATGTGAACATAAATACATGTATAGTTCCCTTAGATTAAGAAGTTGGGGTTTATTGATTTAGATACAAACTGGAATATCACATTTTTTTTTTCTTGTTATAGTTTTATTTTGCATTCTGTATTGGTTTCAATCTTGCATGGAATTTGGTGCCTGCTGCTATGTAGATGACTTCAGTTACAAAGTGGCAACCTCAAAAAAGCTGAGTTTACTGCCATTTCAATAAATGTATTTTCTTAAATAAAAATTCATGATCAGTAGGCATCATCTTCATTTACATTTCTTTAAGAATTACCTCTTTTTCACAACTCGATAATGCTGTGTCTCCTCTCAGATACCCGGAATGATAAATGATTGCAAAATACATTTGGTTCTTCAGAAGAAGTAAAAATTTTTATGTTATCTGTTCAGCAGGAGATAATTATAACACACTCTCTTTCAGTTATTCTTCTGATTGTTTCAGTACAAAGTGCATTTTCTTCTCAAAAGAAGCAAACATGTTAATATTGTCACTTTTATTCAGGTATTGCTGCAATACAATATATGTAAGAAATTGAAATGCAGGTAACCAGACAGTGACAGCTCAAAAATTTTTTCTCATTCTCTTGATTCCTAAAATACTTATTTAAAAAATAATCATTCTTCTTCAAAAAAGTATAAAAGTCCGTTTTTTTTTTTCCTATTGCTCCTTTGTATGCATTTGTCCCAAAGGTCTATTCACAATAGAATAAAAGCACTAAAATATGTAAATTGAAAGTTCAGATTCTTACAACAGCCCAGGCACTGCTGCACAATTGCACTCCACAAAATACACAGGGTTTATCAGTATCACACTCCTGGTCACTTTAATCTTTTGTGCTAGGAATGCACAGACTGCTTAACCTCACCTGTTCTTTGTACATGTTTTTGTCGATGTGTTGCCCAAATGCTTTGTATGTGGGGTTCCATTTGGTACAATGAAATCTGCAATTGTCTCCCTCACTTACTTAGAAAATCAGGCAAAATATGTGTAAATAAGTCTGGGAAACTGTTGCCTTCCCCTACAAAAAAATATCTCATATTGCCAACAGTGGAGTATTAATTGCACTAAGAGAAGAGAACCTCTTCACAGTTCAGAGGTGAGGACATTTTGTGCAGCTGCTGACTGCTCTTGCACAGCAAAGGCTGCTGGATGCTTCCTCAGACTGGCAGCACCAAGGTTCAGCAAGGTAGTTTGTTACAGCCAGATATCTTCTCTTTCTGTTGTTGAGCAAATAGTGTCATATACTTCTAGCCCATGTATAGCGCATCTGCAGTCACTCTCTATATGACAGTTTTCAAATATACACTCACTTCCGTAATGCAAGCTCCTCTTAGAATATGCTATTTTTGGATCATGTCTTTTCCTCTTTACAGACAAGCATTATATGATGCAGTGCAGGCTGATGTGGAATGAGTCTATGTCAGTTGCACACAATAAATAGGCAAATCGCATACTGCCAGTCGTTTAGCCTTTGAGTAGGATTTTTAAAAAAATTTCTAAGCCATTTTTACTGTATACAAACGGAACAGGACAGGACAGGACAGGATAGGGTGAGATGGGACTTTCAAAGATAATCTGGTCCAACTGCCTGATTTATTTGTGCTTTACCAAAAGCTAAAACACATTAATGAAGGCATTATATATGTTTCATGTACATTATCAGATGTGGTGAATCAATCATCTCTTTAGGAAGCCTGTTCCAGTGTGTCACTACTGGCAGAGAAACTTTTCCTGGTGTCCAGTCCAAACCTCCCCTGGAACAGTTTTATGCCATTCCTGCTCATCCTCTTATTAGTTTCTGCTAAGATGAAACAGATACCTCTCTCTCCATTTTGCCTCCCCAGGAAGTTGCAGAGAGCAATGATGTCAGCTCCAATCCTTGTTTTGTCTAGTCTGGAGAACTGAGACGTCCTCAGCCTCTTCTCAAGGAAGATGCCTTCCAATCTTTTTTCCAGCTTTGTTGCCCTCCTTAAGGGTCACAGTGTAAGCTTTTATGCACACACTTTTGGACTTTAGATTCAGTTCACTTGTTTGGAAAGGCAATGTAAACTCCAGAGCTAGTTGTAATTTGGTATGCTGAAGAATGTCTTGACATGGATAAGGTCCTATATATTCTAATGCTAATGTTTCTGCCCAAGATAGCTTAATTAAGGAAAATAGAAATGCATCAAAAAGTGTGCATGCACTCTTGCAGCTAAGTGTTCTGGAGCTATAAAAATATGTAGGAAGGATTTCAGACACCATGTGAGAGAAGTTGAAGACCGCACATGGAGGAGACATCACAAAATCACAGAATCACAGAATGGCCAGGGTTGGAAGGGACATCAAGGATCATGAATCTCCAATCCCCCTGCCACATGCAGAGCCACCAACCTCCCCATTTACTACTAGACCAGGCTGCCCAAGGACCCATCCAATCTGGCCTTGAACACCTCCAGGGACAGAGCATCCACAACCTCTCTGGGCAGCTGTTCCAGCACCTCACCACTCTCTCTGTAAAGAATTTCTCCCTGACATCCAACCTAAATCTTCCCGCCCCCAACTTAAATCATTTCCCCTTGTCCTGCTGTTATCTACTCTTTCAAAGAGTTGATTCCCCTCCTGTTTGTAGGCTCCCTTTAGGTACTGAAAGGCTGCAATGAAATCCCCCTAAAGCCTTCTTTTCTCCAGGCTGAACAAGCCCATCTCCCTCAGCCTGTGTCCATAGGGGAGTTGCTCCATCCTCCATACTGCATATCATCCAACACTGCAAATTTTTAAAATCAAATCCTTCCATTTTTGGTTCTCTTAGTTTAGTTTCGATTTGATTTGTATTGTGTTCTCTGCTTAAAGTGGGATGGGAGAGAAAAAAAGGAATTAACCTTAGTTTCATGTTAATTCTCTTCTTGCCCAATCAATTCAGATATGTACTTATTTTTTGGGGGGAATAATTTTTTAGTAATATCAAGTGAGTTTTCTGCTGTTCCGATAGCTTAAACTCATGTTCTAATGGAAGTTCTGAGTAGTATCTTGTTTTCAATCTATATAGCGTTTTTAATGTTCAGATAGAGAAGAGAATATACTTATAATATTTTGATCTTAAAAGCTAGCAACATATTCCAAATTGTAAGTCAAAGATAAATTAAAATGGATGAAGTGTGTCTCTGGACTCTTTTCCTTTCTTTATTTTATTTTTTTAATCTATTTTTTTTATTTTAGTCAGAGGTAAAACCATTAAAAGTCCTATATTCAGTTCAGTCAGAATATCTTTTGCTTTTATTTCTTCTGTCACTCCAGTTGAGCACATAAATTGGAATATTGATTATTTTCATGGCCTTATTCACACATCTTTAAACTATTTTGCCTTTAACCCCAAAACCTCAGCATACTAGGGATAAATGTGCAGTTGATTCAAACTATCGCTTAAAGCGACTCTCATTGGAAGCATTGTATATACATACATGTATACAGATAGCATGCACACAGCATACATATTTATAAAGAATCATATTGAAGAAGGAAAATTTGCTATTCCACTAAAACATGTTGCAAAAATGGCCATTTGAATTAAGTGATGCATGGGATTTTGCAGTAGAAACTACTTTGCTGTTATAATTTTTGAAATGTTAAGGTAGAACATTATAGTCAATCTTACAGTTAATCAAAAAGTAAAATTCATTTTCTTCTTTGCAAAATATTTGTAAAATATTTTGAGCAAAATCTTTCATTGAATGCATTAGCTTGTGAGATAATACATTAAATTAAATTATTTTGCTTGGTTCTTCCTGACAGGAAATCTGCTAGGATTTCTTTTTTGCCCTTTAGTCAGATCAATTCTACTCATACACAGACTGCAAACAGTTCTACCTGTAAATGTCCTTATAGTTAAACACTAATGCTTTTTCTCCTTCTTTTTTTTTTTTTTTTTCTTCCCTAGGAATCTACTCTATAACTATGATGCACTGTTTATGATTGTTTAATGCATCCATGAGAGCTTTTCATTTACATTTTGCTAAAAATGAAACAAGCAAACACGCTCATACACAAACCCTCCAAACTGAACGAAGAAGAAAAAATCCAAATCACTAAAATAACTATTACATTGCCACACTATTCAGGCTTCAAAATATTGAATTGCAAGTGTCTAGCTATACTCAAAATAATTTTGAGTTTTCTCAAAATACTCAAAAGTATATATAAGCTTAAGTTGCAGGCAGGTTTCACTGTTCCTGCTTGTCCCCAATGTAGTTGTAAGAGATTTTCTAGCATTAAACTACTTCTGCACAGAAAGGATGAGAACTCTTCTGGGTGAACTTGATATATAACCAATGGCTAATTCTCCTGTCCCAAATGTATTCTGTCTGCTTGTCAGATGCATACATTATGCCTTTGATTTGTGGAAGCTTGAAATGCAAGTGCATAAAACCACCATGATGAGAAGGCTGACATTTGGGCTTTTTTCCTCTTTCCGCTCCCAAGGTCAGTGAAAATTTAAAAAATAAGAACAAGCAAGAGGAACATCTCACTGGGAATTTGTACTGGTAGACAGTGAATCATTCACCTTCAGATAGTACTGCAGCAGCAGAGAATGGATGACTTGTTGGTAATGCACTGGATTACTATTTAGGAATTCTTAGTGCAATTTCATTCTATGTTTACTTCTTTCCCCTCAGGCAAATGATATAATCTCTGTTTTATCTCCCTTTTTGTAAAATAACAATAATATTGCTTTATGCAGCTCAATAGAGAGGAAGTTCATAGTTATGTGGCTCTCAGATGTTTAGTAGTGATAAGTGACAGATTTTAACCTGATAGAAGCAAACCGGGTAGCTCCAGAAAGCTTTCTTCTAGAAAGGAGAAGAGAAATACAGAGGTGTGAAGCATTTAGAACAGTGAAATATGTATTCTAAAAATATTATTTTTCTTAGAGAAGGTCATATGCATTTATACTGCAGGTTTTTTCTTCTTTTGTTTTTTCTTCCTTACAGTTCTTTTTCTACCCCTCACGTCTTCTGTATTTGTTGTATTTTTTTCTAATCTGCTTTCCCTGTTACTGCCTACTTACTTTACTTACTTTATCCAGTTGACTTTGTGATTTCAGTCAACAACTCTCAACTTTGCATTTGCCTTATTTCTTCTCTACATTCCCTATCTCTTTCGTTCTTCCATTCTTTAATCTTCACTATTGGCTCTATGCCCATGTTTTCTGATCCTGCTGTTCTCTACATACTGCAAAGTGTCTCCATGAATCTGAATTATCATGGACATTTCCAAGACTTCTGTGTCCATGTGAGTGTCAGAATTCTACGTGCGTACTTGGAAAAGTCACCCTGAGGAAAATATATGCAATTTTTCCCACGTGGACATTAATCTCACTTGTGGCCTGACAGAACAATAACATCCTTGTTAACATATGCTAATTCATATTTTGCATTTTATAGCATTTTGTACAGAAGTGAAAAATGAATTCAGACAAAAGTATTTTCTTTTGTAAAAATTTGGATTCTATAAACCAATATGTTTTCAATGCATGAGTTGTTTCAGAGTTCATTTATCATCACTACCTGATCAGCATAAATAAGGTCCAGCTGTTGATCTACTTTTCTTGACCTAGTACAAGCAAAATTAGAACCAACAGACCAACGTCAATGTCTACTTCAAAGCGTTCAGTTCCAAGGCAAGTTTTTCTCTGCCTTTATTTTTTTATTTTAGAATGTCTTGTTACAAATGTCCTCCGCAAAATCACACTTACTCCCACTTTCAAGGTTGGAAACAACCTCTATATCACGTATTCTAATTGTCTTTATACATAGATAGCTTTTCTCAGAGGAATCTGGACAGCTGGCAGGATGTTGTACATTAGTATTGTAACACATAGCCAACACTACTAGCTGTTATGCTATTATTTTGGGGACTTCAAAGAATGTGTGTTATTTTGGCATCTTTTTTTTTTTTTCCTCTTTTTGGGGGGAGAGAGGGACAGAGGGAGGGAAACTCCAAGATAATCCTTTAGCATCCTCTTAAGTATAGACTTATAGTTTTCAAGCCATGTGATAAATGACTGGGAGAGACACTATGCCATGAAATACACTTTTATAGCTGCTTTCATGTCTGTATTTCCAGTAGAAATTTCAGCTCAAGTAATCTAATATTTGTTTTAATTATGTAGTTGGAAAATCTATTTATTCTTGAAGATGTCGCTAAAGCTTTCTTCTTACGTATTGAAATCTTGCAGTACCTTTTTCTGACCAAGTTCTTGCAATTGTGATTTCATGTTTGGATTATAGTAAAACTTTCTTTACTTTGATATATTCCCAAATATAATGTCATTACTTTATATCATAGCATATTTTGTTAAGTTTTATGCATGCATCAAAACACTATCACAAAGTTTAAAAGCCAAAATAGATATAATGCCTTTCTTTGAGTCATTTGGTTTCCCAAATGAAAACTTCACTATATATTTCCTTCACATAGCTTTATTCCAGTCCACCTGCAAAACGGGCTGTGATAATACTAGCTTTCTCTTTGTAATAATGTAAGAAAATTTCTGGAGGAAGAAATTGGTATATCTTCTGGATTGTGATTTTCTGTTTTTAGCTTGATGAGTACTCTAAGAGCTGGATTTCTTGATCAGTAAGATATAGGCAAAAGTAAGTCATATCTGACCTTTGATTAAAATATCTGTATTCCTTTTTTAAATACACAAACAAACAAAGACATATGACAGTGGTCCAACCATTCAAATGATATATTCATTCCAAATATTAAAAATTGATGAATCACAATGAACTGGAAGAGATAGAATTAGTTATGAAATGGTTATGAAACTATTTAATGCAAAAATAAGAGAAAAATATTCATGCTTTTTTAAAAAATCAGGGCTGTCAGATGAAATCCCCAGTGACTAGAAAAAGGAAAACATTACTTCCATTTTTAAGAAAGGAAGAAAGGATGAGATTTAGGTTAGATATAAGTAGAAGCTTTTCACACAGAGAGTGGTGATGCACTGGAACAGGTTGCCCAAGGAGGTTGTGGATGCTCCATCCCTGGAGGCATTCAAGGCCAGGCTGGATGTGGCTCTGGGCAGCTTGGTCTGCTGGTTGGTGACTCTGCACATAGTAGGGGGCTTGAAATTCGATGATGTTTGTTTTCCTTTTCAACCCAGGCCAGTTTTTGATTCTATGATTCCATGATTCTTCCCAATTAGAAACTGGCAAGGATGTATATTCACTCAATAATAATAAAGTTATTTTCTATATTCTATATTCACTCAATAATAATAAAGTTTAGTTCAATTTTACTATATAATTCTAGAAGCAGAAGCAGAACCTGAAGTGTCAGAATACTCAATTACTTAGCAGATAAGAATATTGAAGACATTTTTAAAGAGAGGAATGAAACAAGCTTATCATTACCAAAAGGAATTTAGTCATTATCAAAGTTAAAGAGACTGCTGACTGAAAACTGAGAGTAAGTCTTCTTCTCAGTGTTTTAAATATCACTTATGTAAAATAAAAATAAAACCTACTCTGAAAAAATATTTGCTATGCCCAATGTACACAATAAACTTGGACTGCTTTCATACTTCAAGCAGATGAATATTTCATCCTATCACTGAGAAAAATAAACATTTCAATTGGTTATTAGTAAAGTGAGAAAGATGGCAAAAAAAGTATAACATATTTATACTCTTTTTATTTCCTAATTATCCTCGTATTACGTCCTGTATCACACATACTGCAAGACATTTTTGAGTGCTGTAACAGTCAGCAGCTCTTTGATGTGTTGGTGGTTTTGATCACCCACTTCAATCATAATCAAGGGATAAATCAATTAAGTGCAGCTTTGGAAAACTGTTATAATGTGTCGTCCAGACACTACCATAGAAGAAGGGATGTTGAAAGAGATGATCAAGCTGCATTTCTTTTTTCCTGATTAACTTTCATTTACCTACGAGATGCTCATGCTATGCTTATTATTGAGAGAATCTGTGCTCCTGGAAGAGCTAAGCTTCCCAAGTTTTTCAAATATTAAAGGGATCAGCAAGCTGTGGCAAGCCTGCCAGTGTATATATTGTTTTAATTACCATTATCATAAGTTTTATTTTGTATACCCAATATTCTATATTCTATATTCACTCAATAATAATAAAATTTACTCCAATTTTACTATACAATTCTAGAAGCCCAATACATATATATATGTTATATATATATATTGTATACCCAATACAAAATAAAACTCATGATAATGGTAAATAAAACAATAATAATAATAATAATTCTTTCTGGTTTTTTTTTTTTTTCATAAGAAAATAAGTAGATCTTCCTAGAGTATTATTAGATGCTCTGTGACTCTCTGAAGGAGGACGAGACTCAAGCAAAGGATGTAAGTTGTTTAAATGGAGTGTTGTGTCTATGGATGACTACAGCTGAATTTGTCAGCCAGCAAGATGTAAAGCAATATTACTGAGTTAAGGCTGTATGATATTAATTGTCTGATATACAAACATTTGTAGACTTACATGTATACTACTTCTGAAAACAAGTAAACCTATATAAATCTATTTTGATTTTCTTATCTGACAAATTCTCAAGTGATGGCCACACTTTTGTGCTATAAAATAATTTATTAAAGAAGCAGAGGCTGCAGTGTTTTGTATCTCCTGCATAGCTGCAAGCCTGTAAATTCTTATTCATGCAGATCACTTAATTACGTTTCTCTTCACAATCATGGAGGTTAGTATGGTGGGATTAATCTGACATAATTAATAGACTTCTTTGATGTTCTCCTTTAAAGTGCTGCGGCTCAAATTCTCTGTTATTGTAGCTCTCTTTGTTTGTGTAATTTGAAACTTTCTTAAAGTTTGTAAGTAGTCTGGTCTTGGCTAAAATTCCCCTAAACTATGTGACACTTTGATGACTGATTGTTGTAGACACTGTTTATATTGTATATGTAATCTTTGCATGCTGGAGCAGGGAAAGCTGGAAGGACTAGTTTTAATTCCTTCAGCTACTGCAATTTAGTTGGATTGAAAATATTAGCATGAAAAGGTTCATATCACCTATTCAGTATCTATATATTATTCATTATGTTTACTTTGACCCTGGGCAAATAAAATCAGTAGGTCCAGTTTTGAAGAAAATCAGAATATGCTTTCTCTTGTTGCATTTAAAATAGCTCTCTATGCCTATCCATATGAATCACAGTTTCAAGTTAGGGCTGTTTTTTTCTCCTGTAATTTAAGGGAATGTTATCCTGAGGTGCATTAAAATGAGCGTAGCTAATAGACTGAAGGAGGTGATCATTCTCAGCTTTACTTTGCCCTGCTGAGGCCACACCTGGAGTACTGTGTCCAGTTCTGAGCTAGTCAGTTCACAAAAGACAGGGAACTGCTGGAGAGAGTCCAGCAGAGAAACACAATGATGATGATGGGCCTGGTGCACCCCCCTCATGAGAAAAGACTGAGAGCTGGGGCTGTTCAGATTGGAGAAGGAAAAGGCCTTTTTGAAATATCTAAATAGTGAGATTCAGTGAATTTTCCCTAGATCTTTTCAGTCATGTGCAGAAACAACACAAGTGGCAATGGGTGCAAACTGGAGCACAACAAGATCTATCTGAACATTCCAAAAAGCTCCTTTACTGTGAGGGTAACAGAGCACTGGATCAGGCTGCTCAGAGAGGTTGTGGCATCTCTTTCTCTGGAGATATTCAAAACCCACCTGGATGTTTTACTGGACAGCTTGCTGTAGGGAGCATACTTTAGCAGGGCGTTGGACAGTATGATCTCCAGAGGTCCATTCCAACCCCTACAATTAGTAACTCTGTGAAATGAGACACAGGAGAGCACCATGCTAAAACATCATAAGTAGGAATGAAAGGAAGGGAAGTGAAAGAAAACAAACATAAGCAACATTCCTGACAAGGGGAAGGAAAAAAAATTCTTTGTCTTGAAATTCTATTTATCCTTTTGTATCACTGACCATGCATCCAATCACGTAGTCTTCCCTCAACCATCAAGTGTCTATTCAAATCTAAATTGCTGTGGCCAAATGCAATCTGCATCTGTGTCTCCAAATGTTTTCCTGATGTGATTAGAGGATGGGTCCTATACTATTAAACCACTCCTCAAATGAAAGGTTTGAATAAATCCTGCAAGTTTTTCATGAGACTTTTTCCCACAGCTCAAGCAATCCTGCCTGAGATTTTGCTATTGGAAGAGGTAGCATTACCTTCAGGCAAGACACCAGTAATGCTTCCCTTACCGTGGATATCGCTTCAGTGGATAATGAGATGTCTGGGTGACATTTTTAAGCATCTTTAAGCGGGCTTCAGCTTAAAAGTCCTATGGCCCTGGAAGTGTGGAGTAAGTAACATCTGCAGTATTGCCAGTGCTACCTTTAACTTGTCTCCAGCATCAAGTAATATCTGCAAAGGAATTCCCCATCTTTTAACTGTTAAAAGGAGGAAAAGGAGGAGGAAATGAAGGAGTTAAAAAAAAGATAAAAAGGCTTTTTGTCCTTAAACTTTCTTTCCCTTGTACCTTTGGATGTCCATTGATCAAAAACTTAAAAATGTTGTAACTTTTGTATCAGTATTCAGTTTTGTGTAGTCAGATACAGTCATCATGGATCTGAATAATTGCCTGAATAACGTTCCTTTTTATTGCCAGATTGACCATACAATCCCACCATGATCAATGTAAAGTTGTTGCTTGCACTTGCACTTGCACACAGAAATTCTGTGAGATAAGTCTCTTCTGTATTTTCTATATCTACTGCCTCCTTTCACCTAATGTTATGTTTACAGACTAGAAGGTTTTTGATGTTTCCTGCAAGTGATCTTATAGCTGGCATAAGAAAGTACAATCCAAAGTAAAACATCCCTTTGCCAGGCAAACAAAAATGTATGTTACTTTTTATGTCTTTAGATTCCTTTTATTTCACTTTTTATACTTTATGTGTGGCCTCAAGATGTTCTACTTTAGCTAATGAGTTTTGCAGGCAGCATCTAGCATTACAGGTTTACATCAATTTTATTTCTATGCCCATATTTCAGTAGATGTTAAAAGTTTTGAACCTGTCTATGTTTATATCATTATTAGAAGACACAAAAACAACAACCTACCTTTCCCTTATTTGCCTGAGTATTTTTCTGAGTATTCACTAATTACTATTAATTTGATTAGTACAGCAAATTAAAGCAGAAAGGAGTCACAGTTTATTCATGGGTAAATTACAAAAATCAGTGGGTTGTACACTATTTGCATTTTAATTAAGTCATGAACATTTAACACCATGTGCAGGAAATACTGATGGTTTCTGGCTTCATTTAAATTTAACATTCATCCCATATAATTTAATTTTAATTGAATTTTCATATATGACTGCAAGTACTGTTTTTGCATATGGACTGAACATATATGTTCACACCACACTAAAATTAACAGACAATTCTTTCCTGTGAAGTGTTAGAATAATCCTAAATATGCACCAGGTGATACAATAAACTGACTGTTAGTGTCATGCAATAAATTTTAAAATAGCCTTTGATCCTTGAATATCAGATGTAGAGAAAAATCTCACATTTGAAACTCTCCAGTGCATAAAATGATGGTTAATTTTAAACAAGATGAGTGCCTTGCCGTAGGGTTCCTGTAAGGTAAATCTGATAGAACTTTTAGTCACCTGGTCTCCATGCTGGAATTCAGAACTGTATTTTTGATACGCTATCTCTTTATACAATATGTAAGGGAAGCTAAGGATCTCTTATGTTAATTCACAGTAAACACAGTACAGCAACAAAGAAAGAAATGTCCACTGTCCAGACTTCATACCACCAGCTGAGGTTGTTTCAAGCCCAAAGTTATTGTAGGGGGCCTCTAGACTTTCTTCAAAATAGTTTTTTTTCTTTTTTTTTTTTTAAATGAGTACCAGAAAAACACAATTCCATTGCCTTTTTGTCTTTTCTGCAACAGCTATAATGAATATTTCAGCCAAAAGAACATCATTCTGAAAATATGATGGAAATTGAGCCTGTAATCTTCCATTTCAAAAAACATTCTTAGTCACTACTGGTATTTCAGAGAAGGAAATATGCCAGAACATACCAAGTTCTGTTAAATTTGAAACTAGAATTTGCAAGCAAGTTCTTCATCTGGGACCATTTTTTTTTTGGTAGTTATCTTTTTATCTTTTCTTCTACTGTATTCATGGAATATTTCATGAAGACTGGAAAAGAGAGATTGAGGAAGTTAAGATACTCTTTAGCCAAATATTTGGTGGAAGTGAAGAACTTGATCCAATCTGCAGTTCTGAACTGGCAAAGGAGCGTACATTGTTTTGTTATTAACACAGCCTAAAGCTGACAATACCTAGAGACCCAAACTTCTCACTTGGATGAGTCAAGATAAATTCCTGAAGATATATCATTTCCAGTTTGCCTTCATACAGCTACTTGATGGGTCAAATTTCACAATCAGTAAAATGATGTCACAGGATTTTATTTTGCAGTTCCCATTTACACTCTTGGATGCTCTGATACTAGTCTACATGCCCAAAAATGGGTTTTTACCTTAAACAGACATACTAGGGGAAATGGGGGAAAAAAAAAAAACAGAGTTTGAAAGTAACTTCTGCAAGCTTATGGTGTAGTGATTATCTTCTGTTCTGCAGAGGAAAGCTACCTGAGTCAAACATTTAGAAAACAAAATTGCAGCACACAGCTACACAGATGCATGCTGCATAGCTTTGGTCCAAGCCCTGTCTCCTTGCTGCCATTCTCATTGGTATGTAGCATACACATCTTACAGAGTGCTGACTTTAAAAGAGTTAAATGAAATAAATGCCAATACTAAATAAATCCTATTGCCAACAATCTGCCAGGAAGCGTTCATCACACTTGGTAATGTTCAAAACAGTTACTGCACAATGATGAATCATAGCTTATATTGTACATGTGTTGATCATAAACATTTATCAGAGTTTGGCAATTTCCACAGTGTTGAAGAGACACTACAGTTTGTGAAGAGAGTCTCTGCACAAAGAAAGTAGATTTCTTGACTCAAAAGTAAGTGCGAAACATGTTTAACATATGTGAGGTGGTTTCACAAGCTATAAAAGAAGGATTAAGCTAATCCTGATGTAGCATGGAAATGTATATAGACAGACATGTATTAATTGCACTGTGCTCTGACAATCTTCTTTTATTGTATGCTTATTTTATATATATATACATATTTAATAAATCTTTTAGTTTGTTTCCTAAATAAATCAAACTGTATGGATTTCATAGTATTAGTGCCAAGGTAAACATCACATTCTTTCTGTCTTTCTGTGCCTTATTGATTCGATTTTGATGGTAATGAAGACTTGATTACGGTGTGAATGGGTACGAACACAGGCCTTCAGTTTCCCAACTGGCAGGGCCCCTGATCAGATAACCTTACTGGAATAAAACTGCCACATGCTTCAATCATAAATGTTAAAACAAAAACAATGAGCTCAGCATACAAGGAGCACAGTAACTAGAACAGAGTTTACTGTTGGCTGATGTATCAATGTTACCTTCGTGACTGAATGAGTGTTTGAATTTTTTGGAGAAGGATGAAATATTACAACAACAAAAAAAGAAGCTTAGGAGCTTAGAAATTTTGAGTGTCATGCTCTTCTTCCATTCCTACGTAACATCATGCAAGATTTCATTGGTTCTGAACTGCATTATGGAAAATTAAAAGATGATTTAAAAGAGCTCAGGTATATCTTAGTGATTTTGTAGTCCTCTATTATATAATTTCCTTTATGTTTCCAATGTGTGCTAGAAAAAAACTTTGCACTGTTGTTGGGAACTGAGAGAACAGGTAGGTAGGCTACAGCTGGAGAAATAAATAATCATTTCTTCCTTTTCTTTCTTTTTATGTATGGTGTCAGGCTCTAAACATCAGATTATTCTTTTATTTATTTCTTTTATTTGGACCCCAACACTGATCCAGTGCTTGCCACAATATTGCTCTCATAGACCAGAAATGGTGAAAATTCAAAGTCTTTGTGGGCAAAATGAGAATAATATTCCGCGACTCATTCTCCTCAAACAATAAGAAATTTATCACTCTCTTATTTGGGACAAAATGTAAATAGTCCTAGTATTCATCATTGGCAGATTTAAAGTGCATCACCACAGTGCATGGCCAGAGGTTCAGTTATTAACCAAGATTTGCTCTCTGGCAACTTAGTTATACGAAACAGCATTTGTAAAAAATCCTTTAGAAAATTTCTCCCTTCTTTGGAAGTAAGAGCTCATTCTAAGGTATCAGAGATTGAAATTTAATGACAAGTAGGACATTTTTTTTGTTCTCTAGTTGATTAAAAAATGCATTAGGAGTGCTCATGACTACTATAGAAAAGTTCTTTTTAGTGATGCATGCATTTGAAATTAAAGAAATTTCAGAAAGCAAAATAAAAATCAGGCCTCATGAAGAATTACTACGGTAAATCGAGAAACTGAAGTTTGTTAACCAATTACTAAGCAGGTTATGAATCATCTCTGAAACCAGAGAGAACCACAAGTCCCTCTGGAAGGTAGACTATACACTGAGATCTCAGAAAAATTCTACACAAAACTGTTTAGACTTTAAAAAGTCTGTAGACTCAATCTCCCTTCTGCAAAAGGAAATGCTCACAGTAGTGAGGTGAAAGATCCATGTTCCTTACTCTATTTCTCTCTCAGCAACTACAGAAAGGAATGATTTAATGATTCTGGTAATGAACTAAAATGCATTCCAGGTACAAAAATACATGCTGGGATTTGCCTGCCACAGCTGAAAAGTAAGCTAATGAAATCTGAAGTGATAAAGTGTTGGAAAAATTCTTTTTCCTTCTTTTCAATGGGATGGAAAATGAGAGAACATTGTATTTTAGGAGGGGTATTTTACATGTCCTCAAGTGTTTCATCTTCCATATGAAGGGTTTTTCCATACATGTGTGGGTTTCAAATTATTTCATTTATTATAGCATCAGACTGCACACACATATTGAAGAAAAAGTCATGGCCTTGAAGGACTTGTAAACAGAAAAACGTTAGATGAAAATCAAAGAGAAATATATGCTGTCTTGTTTTTACAGATGAGGAAATAGCATAGAGAAATTAGTAAGAGAACTTATAACTTACTTAGAAAAATTCATCATAAATGGGACTTGAGTAGAAATAAAACTATTTCGGAAAATATCTGTAGCATACTTTTCTGCACATGAAGAAGCCTGAAGGCTTTTGACAATTGCTTTGCAAAGTTTATGTAAAGGAGATACACGGATTAACATAGAGAACTATCAACAATGTCATGATTTGTGACAGGTGCCATAAAAGTTACATGCACAATTACATAAAAATGCCAAGACCAATGCTAATCATATTCAATTGAATTTTTATTACATGAAGAATGCAGGATTAAATTTTTTGTAAGGTTATTTATGGAAAAATATTAGAGAACATAACTAGTTTTGTGAGTAACTCTTAAACCTGGGTTTGAGATACTGTCAAAGTGCTGTTAGATGGACTTTCATAGCCTGAAAGTCATCCTTCTAAATTAATTCTAATCATATTTTGAAACTTTCAGTTTTTTCATTGTTTATTTTTGTATCACTGCATAAACGTTCCCTTGAGATTCATTTAAGGTTTCCATTAAATTTATGAGACTGCATTATATTATCTCAGTGACGAACATCAAGGAGTGAACCCAGACCTTCCAGCCTGTAAGCCACAGGTTACCGTGTTCTGAAACCAGGACAGCACAATGACTATTCTCCTAACTTCTTTCAGTCCTCCATACCCTCTCTGTTCTTTAGGAAGATAAGAAATGTAACACAGATCTTGCTCTTCCGGTACACATAGCAGTAACTTATCACCTGTTGCCATTTCTATTCCTCTTGTATGCTCATCCCTACTGATGGAATTCTACATGCTGTGTGACAGAACATGCAAAGTTATTTTGTCACAAGTAAGGTAGATATTGTAGAAATGGGGATGGGTAGGGTGGACCCAGTTGCAGTTGATCATACCTGTAACTTTCAGAAGACATTAAAGTATCTGACGGCCTAAGGCTTGCTGTGATTCTGTAGGAGAGCTGTTTCAACAGTAATGAAGGTCTATGTTGCCTACCTGGAAGACACTCAGGAGAAATGTTGTCTATGACATGACCCAGCTTTTTCAAGAAAGGCACTTGGAATGAGTTTCTGGAACAAAATATTTCATATGAAGTGTACATACACAAATAAATTTCATATAAGATGGGGGTGTCAAGAAGATGAAGAGCAGTAGGAAGAAAGTCAGATTGAAAGTGTAGAGAAACTCATAAACAGTAAAGCAAATGCTGCAGATGTGGTGCTAAAAGCTGGTGTAACTCATGTATGTAAAGTGCAGAGTCACAACACTGTTTTTACTCACAAACTGATGTTCCAGTTCTAATGAACAATACTGATAGGGATGTACACCCCCTTTTGTGCCTTAACTGTTGTGCCAATATGGAAATACTTGTCTGTAGGTTCTGCACAGAACATAGCAAGGAGAATATAGGGAAATTTTTTGTTGTTGTTGTTATTCTTCTGAACAGCTTTCAGCAAACATCATGCAGAGCTATATTAGGAGCTTTCCTCATCTACCAAATAATACATCTTCATGCAACCATGGAAGCATGCTGAAAAAAAAAAAATACAACAAAACAAAATAAAATGAGAAACTATAATTATATGTTTTAAAACATTATTTTGTACTGTGAGCTATGCAGCTAAAGGTTTTCTGATAGCTTTCAGTTTGCATGTGGCACACAAACAGTTTTTCAGAGACTCTGTCTATGAAGGGTAGTTTCTCCCTTTTATCCAGTATTGACTACTTAGAAAATTGCCTTCAGCAGCACCATGTTCTCAGGTCAGGCTGCTAACCTGCTACAACTTTTATCATTTGTATAATGCTATTACCTGCTACCACCTGTGTTCTTTTACAAGTCATTTTCATTTTGATGAGCCTGTCTTTTACTAATAATGCTTTTTCTTCTTCAACAACAAAATAGCTTTGATTTTTCACATTTGAAATTGTTATATCTCATGGAAAAATATAATTTTACTTAGTGCTTTCACTTGGGTTTGTAGATTGAGAAGGTTTGTAACACTGGACATGGATAACAATGACAGCAATTATAGTGTTTCATATTGTATTTTTTTAAGCTGCATCCTAGAGCTTTAATTTTTCTGTTGTCTTTATGTCAAACTTCATTTACTAATAAATTTCACTGTAGGAAGAAAAGAGTTATGAGACCCGTTTTTGGCATCAAGAAGAGTGCTAATCAATGAGCTAGAACTAGAACTATGAGCTAGTTCTAGTCATATGCAAACATTCAGAGCAGCCTCATCACATGGGAAGTATTCATGGACAAGCTACTCTTCTGAAAGAATCTGATTCCACTATCAGAATCTAGTGTGGATAACATGCTTGAAAACGCTGAGATAATCTGCTGCACAAAATACTGGAGTATATTTGCTCCTGTTAAGATTTTAAGACCTGACTGTCTAAGATGCCAAACTAGAATGTTTGTACATTGCATGAATTTTCAGAAAGAACGCATCAGGGAAAGTTTTATCATGTTGCATTTCCAGACTAAATTAAGAACCAATGTAAATGACCTCTGAAGACTTTGTTTTGATTCATTCTGTTTAACAGTTTAATGTATAACCTGAAAAGTCTTGAAAAGATCCTTCACAATGTAAGACCTGAGCATTTACACTCAGATCTTCTTTGTCACTGAAGTGAAAACTGTGTTGACTTTCCATAATTTTTCTCATAGGAGTTTTGATTTCTACTTGTAAGATGAAGAAATCAGCTTTAAACTTTAATCAAACATTCTTCTAATCTCAACTAAAAAGTAAAGCACTAATTCTAGGAACATTTCTCTTGCTAGAATTTTTATACCTCACACTTTTACCTTAGAACATTGGTTATTGCAGTATGAAAATGTGTACAATTTTCCTCTATTGATCAAGAATTGTTTAAACGTTTAAGTATGCATGATAATAATAATTGTTCACTAAGAATGACATTTTTCTTTATCCAATTTTGGCATATACAATTCCAGAAATATACTGATGTGCCAGAGCAAGTCATTGGAGGATCTTGGAGATTTCTGGATGCCTGAATCACTGCACATACAAGCAGACGTTATCAGACTGTAACTTGCTCGTGCCAAAATATTGATGGTGAAAGAGAGGACTTAAATGCCTAATGGGGAGCCAGACTCATATTAGAGAAGCATGATGAAGGAGAAAATACAACAGAAACAGTTCGCAAAAATAAGTCTTAGATGAAGGCCAGCCACATCCTGGGTTACATCAAGGGAAGTGTGACCTGCAAGTCGAGGAAGATGATTTAAAGTTCAGAGAGGGTAGATTTAGGTTAGATTAAAAAAAAATCTGATACATTGAGAGTGAGAGTGGTGAGGCACTGGAACAGGTTACCCAGTGTTGTGGTTGATGCCGTGTCCCTGGAGACTTTCAAGTAGAGGCTGATAAGGCCATGGGCAACCTAATCTAGCTCTGTTGTCTCTGTACATTGCAGGGGATTTGGACTAGATGGTCCTGAGATGTCCATTCCAACTCTAACAATTTTATTATTCTGCCCCTCTACTCTGTTCTCACAAGTCCCCATCTGGAGTGCTGCATCTAATCTTAGGGCCACCATCACAATAGGGACATGGAGCTGTTGGAGCAAATCCAGAGGAGGGACACAAAGATGATCAGAGAGCTGGAGCACCTACTCTACAGGAAAAGGCTGAGAGAGCTGGGGCTCTTCAGCCTGGAGAGGGCTACAGGGAGACTTTATATCAGCCTTCCAGTGCCTGAAAGAGGCCTACAGGAAAGCTGGGGAGGGACTTTATAGAAGGGCATGTAGTGACAGGATGAGGGGATACGATTTTAAACTGGAAGAGGTTAGATCTAGACTAGATATTAGGAAGAAATTTCTTATGGTCAGATGGTGAGACACTGGAATAGGTTGCCCAGAGATGTTATGGATGCTCCCTCCTTGGAAGCATTCAAGGCCAGGTTGGATAAGGATGTGAGCAACCTGGTCTAGAAGGAGGGGGCTGGAACTAAATGATCTTAAAGTTTCTTTCCAACCCAAACCATTGTATGATTTTATGATGTAATAGAACCTTTTTTCATGTGACGGTAACACGTCAGAGCAGGCTCATAGAGAGGGGGCAGGATCTCCCTTGAGATGCTCCAACCTCAGTTGGACAAGGCCTGTGCAACACGATGTCGTGTGCTTGGACTGTACTGGAGGATAGAATGTTAGCACAGGTGACATCACAGAATCACAGAATCACAGATTGGGTAGGGTTGAAAGGGAGGGACCTCAAGGATCATGAATCTCCAACCCCCCTGCCATATGCAGGGCCACCAATCTTCCCATTTAATACTAGACCAGGCTGCCCAGGGCCCATCCAATCTTGCCTTGAACAACTCTAGGAACAGGGCATCCATCACCTCTCTGGGCAGCTGTTCCAGCATCTCACCGCTCTCTGTAAAGAACTTCCTCCTGACATACATCCTAAATTTCTCTCCGTCAACTTAAACCATTTCCCCTTGTCCTGCTGTTATCTACCTTTTCAAAGAGTTGATTCCCCTCCTGTTTGTAGGCTCCCTTTAGGTACTGGAAGGCTGCAATTAGGTCACCCTGCAGCCTTCTTTTCTCCACGAAAGATATCAAGATGTCATTTCCAAAAATCAGACTGGGATTCTATATTGCTGTTTAATGAAGATTGTTGAAGAATTTTACAAGCATTTGTGAATTATTCTGGTGAATTGTTACAGTTCTGCACGCACAAAAAATGTTTTGCCTCTTTTATTATATGAGGTGGAGGCATGTGCCAAGAATTGATTACATAAAGGATAACACGAAGGATATTTGTATGTACGTGTATATGCATTTCGTGTTCTGAGTGCACACTATTAAGGAATACTACCCTTTTATCATTAAAGTAATTGAGAAATCTTAAGATAATCCAAATTCTCTCTAGCTGTGAATGCTATTGATTTTCTTTAGAAAAAAAGAGAAGAAAAAAATGAGAATAGTGTTCCACTTTATGTACCTGTAGCATCTCAGCTTTGATTTGTAAAGTATAAGATTTCTGAGTGACAGATAATTAAGACACGAGATTATCAGGCATAATTATTCAGGAAATGCATTTTGGTCTTCTAATGAGAATTGTAATACTTCAATTTTTAGCATATGTCAATGTAAATTCTTGTTGTATAACATGAAGTATGTTTCCCCCTTAGGCTAAAACTCTGCAAGCACAGATTATTAATATGCAAGCTATCTTTCAGCATATGTTGACCTTTAGAAATGAAAAATCAATACATTGTTTCAAATAGCCTGATACCTGCTAATATGCAAATGAGTCACCAATTCATGTCTGACTGCAGTACAGAAAGTCATATCTGAGTGATATAGTAGTATAGTAGCATAAAAGCTTAGCATGCCAGTAAAATAGTTTAGGTAAATATATATGTATCTATATTTGAAAAACATGGAAACGATTATTTCTAAGAATAATACTACTCCATTTTGACCAATAATATCCAAATACGGAAGTGTCAGATGTTAAACAGAAAGAAATGTCTTACAAGATGTATTTTTCTCCATGATAAAATATGTGCAGTAAACTCAGGATGTTATTTGTAAATGTACTGCCGCCAATTTATTTTGGAATAATTTTTTTAGAGTTTAGCAAATTACAGAAGGACTTGACTTTTGAAAGCTGATACCTTCACACAAACAAGGCTGAAGGCTTTTTCTGTGAAAAGGAGAATAAAGCTAAATAACATTTTCTCTTCCTCCATGTTCTAAGCACCAAGTAGCCAATTTACAGCACAGTTCATCAACCTTGCAGTTTCCTTTTGTGCTAATTTTCCCCTAAAGTACACATGATCACACCAGGCACACTCTGAATCCCCTTTGTAAAACTATTGCTGCTACTCCTGTACTACTCCTAGTAATTCAGAGGCAAAAATTAAGGTATGTTTTTCACATATTATGGCTAACCCCACATTTCAACACTTCAAACCCACTGCTTTACCTGTTGGATCTATCTAACATACTTGCAGAATTAAACTGGATCAATTTTAGAAGAGAGCTTGGCAGTTTAAATACACAAAATTCAACATCTCTTCCAAAAAATTGTTTTCAATTTTCTTCAGGATGTGTTACAAAACACAGTATAGTTCTTATGTGCTCCCTGAGAAAAACAGATTAATTCTATTTCAGAAAATAGCCCTATATATTATATAATCTTATATATCTATTTCAGATTATAATCTTACTTACTTGACAAAGAAACTCTTGGGGTTTTTTCACTTCCAATTGTTTTCATTATGTTTAAACATAGTGAATATGACATTTTCTTCACTTAAAATGTAACTAATAATAAAAAAAAAAAAACCTCACAAGTTTTTATTAGAAATAGCCACCTTAAATGAAAAGTGGTTTAGTGGCAGATACATGGCTTTTCATAACATGACACAGTCATAACAGAACTCCACTCTTTTAGACTCCTATGTTAATACATTTCAAGAATACAGCTGTTCATTTAACACCATTGTGACTGAGTTGAATAAAATTCTAGACAAAACCTACAGAAAGTAAGTTTAGAGAAAAAGTTTGCCTTACTTACAAATAAAGGTTTGCATGAGAGATCTTTTAATACAAGCCCCTACATCTATACATACTATCTGAAATACACTCTAATTACTTTTAGTTCTTGAAATTGGTGGTCAGTTTTTCAGAGCAATTTGTTATAAACAAGCCTCAAAGAATATGCCTATAGCACACAATGTATATTGATTTGCTTCACTTATCGTTTTACAAATATTCCACCATGTTCCTTTCAGCAATTGAAATAGATGTATTACTTCCACAGCTGCTGAGAGGTAATATTGGAGTACATTTAAAAAGTGAGGTTTCACTCCACGTCACAGTGTGGAATATAAATGTGATAATAAGATGAAAGTAAGAACATAAAACTGGAAATTGAAGAACAGTGTTTTTAATTATGAAAAATATTTTCCTCAGAGTAAAGCTTCCTACAGCAAGGGTAAAGCAGGAGTTGTCTTAGCTTAGAGAGATTGGCCAAGTAGTAATTACTTCAGCAGTGTTTGAGTTTGCAGTGGTCTTTGTGAATAACATGATTTCTTCATCATTATGCCAACCCTTCTTCCTATACATCATAAGTGTAAAGATGAAAGACACTAGGATCTGCACAGTATGGTCTTCTGTGACTGTATCATACACAATATAGCTACATCAGCTTCTCTTTAGCTACCCCCTGGCCGAAGAGCATGAGTCCTGTTCCCTGTAAATTTCCTTCTGTAAAGACAGGAGAGATGAGCTCTCAATGGCAGTCACCTGAGGCTGAATCTGCTTCAAGTAGACTTAAAAATATACTGAACAAAATCCTGAACTGCGAACTAGGGAAAATTTGGCATTAATTGGAAGTTGGACTGTGTGTCCAATGAGATCACTTCCACTTCTAACTTTTTATTAGTCAAATAGACTTATTTTATTTCACTCTTTAGGAGTGTATTTCTTTTTTGAATTATTTCTTTACCCGTTATAGGAAAAGATAACATGACAATCAAGGAGTGGAAAACTATGTTCTAGGAGATGAAAATATGATATTTTCTTATTAAATGGAAGCATTTTCAAAGTATTGAACTCCGAATAGTACCTTTTCAAGTACTCTGTGGTGAGCTAGATTCTTTCTCCAAAAAAAGAAAGAATATCTCCTCTGCTCCTTTCATATAGTATCTATTTGCATCATTTTTATTTGAAAATCTTTTCTGTTTATTTGTTTTGTAATAATTTTGAACCAGGATTGCTCCAAAAATAATCCCTCCTACTTAATTATGCTTGTCCATGACATCAGAGGAAGATGTTGGTGGCATGGCAGTAGATTGAACATTACTGCCAATATTCCTTTTTTTTTCCGTGACACAGAGGGACAATCAGACAGAATGTCATTTGACATGGAAGTGCATGTGAACAAAGGTGTGTCATTGATTTCCTCTATGCAAAAAAAGTGGCATCCATTGACATTCACTGACACTTCCTGGACATTAATGGAGGCGATATTGTGGATGTGAGCACAGTGAGTCAGTGGGTGGTGTGTTCCAGTATTGGTAACAGTGGCATGAAAGACAAGCCATGCTATGGATGACCACACATGGTTTTCTCACCACAAAATGTCTTGATAAGCTCATCTACAAACACTGGAGGATTAAGACCAGGTCATTGTGCATGGAGCAGAATACTGGCTTCAGTGTACTGAATATGGTGGTGGCAACACTGAAATATCATGAAGTTTGCACCAGTTGGATCCAACAAATGCTCACGTAGAAACACAAAGAACACTGTATGCAGATTAGTCAGGACTTGTTGAATCAATACAAACCTGAAGGAGGCAGTTTCCTGGATTGCACCATTACAAGTGATGAGATGTAACTACTACGACTTCGAGTCAAAATAGTAGTCATTGGAGTAATGACATGCACAATGAAGAAAATGTTCAAGATGCAGCTGGTAAAGTGATGTACACTATTCGTGAGATAGGAAAGGGTGATCCCTCTGGATTCCTGTGAACATGAAGTAACCATCAACTCTGACCAATACATTGTAAGAATGACTGAACTGAAGGCCCAATCATCCAGTATGAGTCCAAAGAGTAAGACAACTTTTCTCTTGCTAACTGATGATTCCAGGCCCTATGCCAGTTTAAAGACCATGGATCACTTTGCCAGTCTTAGCTGGACTGTCCTACTGTAGTCACTGTATTGTTTGGATTTCGTGCCTTCTCACTGCTGTCTGTGTGAACAATGAATTATGTACTGCATGGGAAATGTTCTCCTAGCAATTACGTCCCCATAGCAGCTATGAAACAGTGGTTCACCTCTTCTTTTTCAGGTTTATTCAAGAGAGCCAAGATGGTGAAAATGCATAGCTAGTGACGGTGTCTATGCTGAAAAACAGTGTTTTGTAATTGAGAATTTCCTCTATCAAATGGGTTGATTGTACTCTTTGTCTCAGTTATAGTTTCCATGGATATAAATTTCCATTTCTTTCAGAGTAACCTACACAATTATTACTCTGATTCAAATTGTTCTCTCCAGAGGCACAAATCCAATATTTTAATAAGTTTTATTTTAAAATAAAGAACCTGTAATGTAGTTTAGTGTTATTTTCTGTATGTTTTATCACTAGCCATTCTCTCTGGTTCTACTGTTGTAGCAAATGAAAGGACTGCAGTTCACATTATGAAACCTGTTCTTTTCAGTAACCCATTGATAAGTTATAAACATATTTTAATCAACATCCACACTAGCACAACTCACTCTTAAATATGAGTTACAGAGATGAATGATAGTATTATGTATGAAGTTGTAGCTCAACCTTAGCAAGCTGTACAGATTTGTGCTTCCATATATAGGACTGCTACATCTGTTCACCTATCTATGCACCTCACTAATGCATTTTACTACCGTTGAACACCACTTATGTGTTCTCCTCTTATTTCACATACCACTCAAACTACTAGACACAACATCTTGCTTTGTTACCTCTCTTACACATTTGTTTTGCTGGGAACACTAGAAATGAGAACTGCCTTTCAGTAAAACAATGAGTCAGGGGAGTAGAAGTGAAAAAATGCTGTTTTGTTCCACTCAAACATTGTTGGTAATGCAAGATGGAAATGGATTATCCAGTTTGATGAGAATTATTCTGAAATAGACGATACTCTTTATTTTGTATTGCTTATCTTTGAAATGTGGTCTGTCCGAGTACATGCAGGTAATCTGAAATGTTCTGAAATGTTCAGAAGTCAAGAATTGGTCTTCTTCCTGTTCTGGAAGTGAGGTTTGCTCTCCAAAGACACCCAACACACTCAGCATCATGAAACTCTTCAGCCTGGAGAAGTCTGAGGGAGGATCTTATAAATGCTTATAAATAACTAACGAGCAAGAATCAAGTGGGTGAGTCCAGACTTTCTTCAGCTGTGCCCAGTGACATAATGAGGGGTATTAGGCAGGAACTGGAACATAGGAAGTTTCATCTGAACATGAGGAAAAGATTTTTACTTTGAAGATGACAGAGCACTGGAACAGACTATCCAAAGAGGTTATTGTTTCTTCTCTGGAGATATTCAAAATCCTCCTAGATGTTTTCTTTGGCAATCTACTGTAGGGTTCTTCAACCATGAGAGCAGCAAGAAGCAAAAGCATAGGGATGACACAGAACACTGCTGAACAGATCAAGTAGAGGCCCTTAGTATCTTCTTTAGCAGTGCCTTTACATGCGTAGCTGGACCCTGTATCCCTGGATGAGGTAGCTAAAACAATTTGAGCTATCAGAGATGAAGGAAGGGCTTCTCTGAGACCTCTTTCACAGGCTCAAATCGTATAAATTCCAAATAGAATCCACTTCAAAATGTTAAGAGAAACGGTGGATATTACTGCAAGACCACTACTTAATATCTTTGAAAAGCAGAGACAGAAGGATAACCCTGATGAATGGAAGAAGTTATCTACAATGTTGTCCTGATTTTGGCTTCAATAGAGTTAACTTTCTTCCTAGTTATCTGGTATGGTGCTGACCTTTGGATATAGGATGAGAATAATTTGTATAACATACATGTTCTAGTTATTGCTGCAGTGCTAGCACTAAGTAAAAGACTTTTTGCTCATATGGCTCTGACAGCGAGGATGCTGGTGGTTCATGAAGAGCTGGGAAGAGAAAGAGCCAGGACAGTTGAATCAAATTGTCCCATATCACATGGTGTTAATCTGAACAGTAAAAGTAGGGGAGTTGGTGGGAGTGCATTGAGAAATGGAGGGCAGCCACTGTTGAGGGAATGGTTAGGCATTGTTTAGTGGGTAGTGAAAAATTGCATTGTGCATCACTTGTTTTGAATATTCTTTATTTATTTTTTAGTTATTATTCATTATTTTCCCATCTTTTCCTGTCCTATTGAACTGTTTTAATCCACAGTTTTAACTTTTATTCCAGTTCTCTCCCTATCCCACTGAGGGAGGGAAGTGAGTGAATGACTGCATGGTGTTTCGCTGCCTTCTGGGTTAAACCACAAGAAATGTCATGGCAGCATGAGAAGCAGAAAAGTCCTTGGCTTCATAAGCACTACTCAGCAAGAACTAAAACTTTGGTATGCTATGAACAATACTTTCAAAATCCAAAACACAGCACCATGTTTTCTACAGTGAAGAATAGCTACTGGGATATCTACTGGGATAAACAAGCCAATTACCAAATAGCAAATAAAGCAATTAAGTATAATTTTGCAATCTGAGTTGAAAAGTGAAAAGTGAAAAAAAAAAAAAAAGAATTAACAGTAATCTCCACCCATCTAATGAGAAAATATTTACGTAATTAACAGAGCTTTTTAAGAGGTCTCACACTGTTTAAATTTGTGACAGAATTAGTGCAAGCTGCCATTCCAGGAGAAGGCACAGTCATCACCAAAGGTATGCACACTGAATAGTGTCCACTAACAGCTTAAACAGTGCATAGCATTTTGAATTTTGTTAATTTGGTCTTTTAGATGTTAATTGATTAACACTATTGCAATCTTTACTTCCCCACACTTTACACAGACATACATACTTAAGCACACAAACGAACTGATAAGCATATACACCTCCAAAAATAGTTTATAAAAAATTTTTGCTTGAAAGACTTTGTAACTATATGATATCCAAGGCAAATGTAGAATTCTTATGTGATAGGGCTATCTCAAGTGGAAGCTTTAGTTTTTTGATTTATTTTTATCACATAAAAATGACTTAAATTAATTTTTTTAAGTACATTTTGCTTGGAAAATTGAAAAGTTGGAAAAAGGAAGCAAGTACAGTTTTCATATTAGTATGCATGGCTGGAGAATTTGATGTGAATTAGATAAAAGTAAGAATACACTTGTCTTATTTGATTTCATGAGGCTTTAAAAGGAAATTATCTCAGTCCTTCCCCCTTTTCTTCCTTTCCTAATATTGATTTCTAATCCTCTTCCACTGAGAAAATATTTCACTGTGTTATGAAAAGTTCTACAAGGGGCAATGAGAAGTAGAAAGTTCTTGCTGCATTCTCTATCAGCAATCCAGTACACAAAACATGTGGCATACTCTACTCCTCGCTGTGAAACTTCAAATCTTTGCCCATCATTCTGTTGTTATTTAGTTGGTGAACAGCATGAGAGTTAATGAGTTGATATTTTCCACCACACGTCCTGAATGAGCACTCAAGATTGTTATTTAACAATGGGAAAGAATGACAATGTCTATCCCTCTAGAGTCTTTACATTCTGGTCTTTAAAAGAAAAGCCTTCTTGAAAAAAAGGCTCCTTGTCTCTTTATACATGCTTGACTCCCCAGGTACTCATATGTGCTATTACAATGTGTAGTGTTCATAATATTACCTTTTGTCTTATTTGATAAATGGCAATGAGGTAAAGAAAAGAGCAAGAAAAGTTTATAAAAGACTGGAGATGTACAACAACTCTAAGTTTTAATCCAAATACTGTGTTTATAATTGCATATCAAGAAGTAAGTCTTAGTCCTCTGGAATCAGTAAGGGCAAGAGGAAATAAGTACTCCCATCATATACAGTTAGAGAAAGAGGAAGTCAAGGGATCAAAATATATAGTGCATTAAACACGATTTGTTTATCCACCTGCCTTATTTTTGTTCTCCATTCAGAGATTAAGGAATATACACATGCTATATTAAGCATTCTAGAAGAAATTTGCGAGGAGCTATCTTTTTCTAAGCACTGTTGATCTCCTTTTCTAATTACAAAAATAATTAAGAATTTGTGACACTTATGTTCTGAATTAATGGCAGAGAAATTATCTGGAACACGTAGAATGCTCTGTTCCACTGCCTACAACATGTTTTGGAGAATTGTTTTTATACTGTGTTTTTGCTCATTTCTGCAAATAGCTTGAGTTCTCCTGGGTGTAGTGATAATTTAAAAGTGAACCAACTTACCTTTTTGGTTCATATGAGAAACAAAGGAATTCTAAATTGCTCAAATTATAAGTGGGCATTCTTCATTTACTAGCTCACAATATTAGCTATCCAACATGTGCCTATACAGTGATAGTAGGAGCTCCCTAAACATAAACTATGTTTCTCAAGAAGGGTTAAGCACATTGTGTGAGGTAAAAAAAGTGATGAGGGGAATGGGTTGTTGATTGTTGTTTACAATTATTTCTGAATAACTTTTTTTTAGTTAAAAAAATCAAAATTTGCTCTCTAGTTGGCACATAGCAGCTTCCACCCAAGTCTTCTCTATAGCACACTTACCTTCCATGATGGTAAAACACAAAACTTAAGTAAATTCCTGTGGCAACTTCTTTACTGTGGCCTTCAGATCTGAATGAAATATATTTCCCTGTCAGATGCTGAAAACAGTTATCCACACAAGCAGTGGTGCTGATATTGGAACTGAATGGTAATCACAGCCTGCTTATGGAAGATACACATAATTTTGTTGTAGATCCTCCCCATTTGCCTAGGAATATCTTATTTCCCCTGCTGCAGTAAAATAGAAAACTTACAAAGTCAGCACGTATTTATCCTTGTGAATGTCAAAACTCAAAAACGAAGTTTATGAAGTGATTTTTTTTATGAAATGATTTTACTAGAATAAGTAGCCACTAGTCATCTGAGCAAAAGCAAAATGATGATTAACTATTGATTACTGAAAAAGAATTGGAGAAATGGTATAAACTAAGAAAGATGTATTTTTAATGTTAGTTACTGCATAGTTGGGAAGGAACTTGTCTGTAGAAATTTAGGAATGACAGGGAATCTGTTGTTTTTGGAGACAATTAAACATTCAGTTTCTCTGGAGACTGTTAGACCTCATGATGTCAGAAGCAGCATGATGTCATAGAGAGCAAATAGTTCTTTACTCAGCTAAAGATGTATTGACTGAAAAAGTGTAAGTCTAGGCAATCATGTGCAATGTATATTTATCAGGTGCTGGAACAGGCTGCCCAGGGAGGTGGTTGAGCCACTGCTCCTGGAGGTGTTCAAGAAATGGTTAGATGTTGCAATGAGGGACATGGTTTAGTGGGGAAATATTGGTGATAAGTGCATGGTTAGACTGGATGATTTTGGAGACCTTTTCCAATCTTGGTGAATCTGTGATTCTGTGATGTAACAGACATAATCTGTAAAACTTGCTTTATCAGCAGTACCATGGCCATGTAGAAATGTTAATGAAAATTACAGTGGATAAACTTATCTTCAAGATGAGGAGTAATCATAGAATATCTTGGGCTGGAAGGGACGTTAAAAATCATCTAGCACTAATCCCCTGCCTTGGGCAGGATTGACAAGCACTTAATCAGGCCATTGATTATGCAGACTGTAGTGAATTCTAATCAGCATCTGTCTTTTACTGCTCTGATCCCTAATCTTTATCCAAAGCTCTCAACCTGACCAAGTTTGTCAGAGTCAGCTCTTTGCAATCTATTCACTTCTTAACATAGAAGACAACCTCTCCTTCCCTGCCTGTCTCTTCCAAAAACCTTGTAGTCCTTCTTGGATAACTAAAACATCTATATGTTATACAAATTATTCTCATCCTAAATCCAAAAGCTTGTAGTCTTTAACCACAGTGTTCTAGATGTGTGATTTGTCTCACTACTGTCCTGTGTTACCAATTAGGTCATAGTTTTTTAATTACACCATAGTTTCCAAAAACTCTTGCTGCTTATTTCCATGATGCATGCATTGCTGCTGTGGCACTGGAGCTGGGCTATGGGCAGTATAATCTTCTTCAAGAAGCCCTCAGGCTCGTATGGGACAAATCTGAGGTTTTCTCTGCTGCTTCTTAAAATGAATTCTGCTCCTCTGACATTTAGAAATACATCCCCTATCCCCATCCAATCTAGTTTAGCAATTTCAGATCTCAGAAGGGCCTTCACATACTGGCAGAGTCAAACCATTTCAGAACACAGGGTCTTTCTGAATAAAATATTTCATTATTGTGTCAATTATTATACTGACTTAAACACTCATTACAATGAGAGAACATTTATACCTTTGCCTACACCACACTTTCAAGTCAGTAAAGGTAGAAATAGACATGATATTTGCAACTGTTACTTTTAAATCTTTTGGCAAGTAAATGTTTCTCTCCTCAACTGTTACATTTATTAATGACCTCAAGCATAAGAACAATGGTACAGTAATATTTTCTCCACCAGGGATTTAAAAAGAGTATTTTATACATTGAAGCTAATACTCTAGAGAAACTAATCACTTTATCATAATCCATCAGACACATAGTAAGAATTCATATTTTGCTTTTAGACCTTTCAGATGCCTTCTTACACACACCGATTTTAACAGAAATATATGGTCTTGGAGTTTTCTGGCATATATACAATTCGGTATTCCTAATAGGATTTAATTGCTTTACACTAATCTATCAACACTACTTTTACTTTTTGACTAAAAAAGAATGCTAGGTCTATTCTGAATGGAGTATTGGTTGTAGAGGTGGGATGTTTGCATTTTCAGCTTTTCATTTGAAATCTATAATTACAACAAGAATTTTTTTTCACTTGAGACCTCATAGTGCTTAACATATCAGCATCTTAGTATCTATTTAAATTTTGATAGATTGTTACCATTATTCAAGAAAAAATTGTTATCATTATACAGGAAAAAACACTTGCCTTCTTTCCAGAGCACAAATTGCAGCAAGCTAGACTTTAACGAATATAAAAGTGCAAAATGATGACCTCACTTACACTCTGCCAACACCTGAGTAATACAAGAAGAGGGCGGAAAAGAGCCAGTTAGCCACTCCAATTTGGTAATCTTTCCATTTTGTACTTGTGTACGCAGTACAGAGGTTAGCATGTACCCACTAAGTATAAAAAATTGTTCATAATTGTTCATAAATGGTCCTTTCATGGAAAATGAAAAAATAATAATAAAAAAAGAAAAAAACACACACACACAAAAAAAAAAAGAAACAAAAAAAAAAACACCCAACCAACCAACCAACAAACGTGTCTTACACGTAAATTCTGCACTAATTTGTATGGAGCTTCTTTGTTTCATGCTACTAGATAATTTAAACACTAAACATTGACTGACAAATTCCTGTAGAAAAATGATAGACAGCAGCTGTCAGTGATAACAGAAAAATGTAAAAAGAAGCAAACAATCAAAGAAACAAGAGTTGTGAAAGACAGAGTATATTCCCTTCAGCAACAGTTTGATCATTTCTCCTAGGAACAAGGTAATGTCAAAAGTTCAGCTTTTATTGTAAGAATGAACAACAGCAATATATGAGGAAGAAAACAATAAAAGGGAATTGAGTATGAAAGCCTTCCAACTGTGTTTATAAGACCTTCATAACTATTGTAACATGCTTGCAAACCACCATCACCCCTTCTTCCTGCATGTCCCATTAGTGCAAGTAGTTGATGTGTTTGTTATTCCAGTCCATATTCAATACATTTTCTGAGACATTTTTCTTATTTATTTCTATTTTTCCACCTTAAGATGGGGAAAAAAAAAAAAAAAAAAAAAAAAAAGACAAAAAAAAAAAAAGAAAGAAAGAAAGAAAGGAAACTGGATTTAAGAAGAACTAAAGCTCCAATAATGACTCAAATTCTATTTTTGTGGACATAAAGATTAAGACTACAGGACAAAAATTCTATGTATGTATCTAGAAAGATCATTCACATACTTTATTTTCTCTACAGAATACATGATAGTGTTGTTTAACACCACTCACATTAAATATTAACTATTTTCTGCAGCCAAAGTAAACTGGGAGTAGGACTAAAAAAACCATTTTTTAAATTATTTATGTGTCTTCCATTAAATTCATATATTACTCCAAAATGTAAATATATGATTATTAGGTTTAAAAAGAACAAAATTTTTTGTTTGTTTGTTTGTTTGTTTATATTTTTGACACAAGCTTTTGAGATAGCTTAGTTTTGACAGATAACTCTTTGAACATCAGTTGAGTGTTTCTGGCAATATTGTAATCTGTGAACTAGAGCACTGAAAAATAGATTGGAGAGCTGAAAAAAAAAAAAAGAGAGAAAAAACAAAACAAAACAAAACAAAAAAAAATCCCCACCACCTTACAAAATGTGCTTCAAAACCAGTAATAGAAGACAATGTTACTACTGAAATGTGAAAATGCATTATAGAGGCTGTAACTGAAGGATATGGTACAACACTGGGACATGATAACAAGGCTCACAAAAATAATGAGCCTCTTCTTTGCAAGAGGAGATATACTACCAAAATCTGAACAGAAAATGTAATGAATTTTAATTTCATGCATTAATGTTTGTGCAGCTCCTAGGTACTTGCATTGCATTAAAGTCATTAACAAGAAGAAACAGCTCATAGAGACATTCCTATTAAAGTCATGCCAAGGAGATTTAATTCAGTCAGATATATTTGCTCCCTGATAAACATTTAATACTTGGAAGAACTAAAATAAAAATATTACATGTTATGAAATAATGTTTTGAAATACAGTGTCAGGAGTAGTTTGTGATCTAATTCCGCATTCAGAAATGATGTTCCTGCATGATGCAGTTTAATTTCACGAATGAATAAATGAAATGTTATCACTGGTCAAATTTCATTGAATGCTTTTCTTTTCAAAGAAAAAAATAAATTCTGGAGCTTGTTTGTTTGTTGTTGTTGTTATTTTCTTTAACTCGGGTAACTATAGGAACAAAAACTGTTACTGAAAGGAATATTGGGCATATTCCAGAGAGGAGTAAGCATCGTTTGAGTTTTTCAAAATTTTTAAGTCTTTTGGGCACTTGAATTTTCACTTGGAAAATCTGCCTTCTAAATTCTCAAAATGTTTTATGAAATGGCTGTATAATTTTTATGCTTGCAAAGGATACTTGATTCTGGCTTTGATGTTTCTGAAGCTATTTGTAATAATTAACCTTTCGGTATCACCTTCTTATCTACACTGTATGCATAACCAGTGTTGTATTTGGGGAATTTGAGCTTAATGAGTACAATAAATGTTCCAGTTTTCTTCATCTTCTTGCTCTTGGGGGTGTATGTATTTATCTGCTGTGAAGTATTATGATATAAAACTTAAATTAATTTTACAAAGGATTTTATCTCTAGATCAGATAACCAGAATTCTGATTAATTAAATCATTTTGATTCACCATAAGAACTTGTATAATAATGCATATAGAAGTAAAAAATCTTATGGAAGCAGAAATGCTTCATAACTCAAAATGGATTAGTTGCTTTAACCTTCATCCTGGAGCACTGCAACATCTTCACAGCTGCCACTCACAGCTGTGCTGCCCTCAGGTAGATTCAGAGTTCATCATCTTGTAAAGTCATGAAAACTGAAAATATGCATTAGGAATATACTGTTCATTACAAAAAAATAATACTATAAGAAAAAAATAGAAATAAAATTCTTTATTTTAGCTCACTGAAGTCTGAAATATGCTGTTTTCTTTGCTGTTGCACAACCTGTTTTGTAAGATTATTACCTTTGAAATACAGAAGTTGCCATCACCTTCCAGTCCTTGCCTTTTTGCTTTTCCAAGGAGAACTGTTCCTGCTAATTTCTCAATCTCATTTTGGATTACTCTAACAAGCATTATTTAATATCAGCTCTTTAGTTAGTATTTAATTATCAGTGCAACTTTTGAACGTAGTCCAGAGAAGAAAATTTTGCTCTCTGAATGGACTTCCTATAAATCTATTGTATTATGTTCCTGTTCAGTTCAAAGAGGACTTTGGAGGGAACGGTTGGACTTATAATTTCTGAAAGTATATTCACAGAATCACAAAATCACAGTCATAGGGTGATCGCTGGTGCTAAATCAGCTTCTCTGGAAGTTAAATCAGCAGATCACACTGGAAGGTGTCCAAGCGAGTTTTGAATACTTCCAGAGAAGAAGGGAGAATTCACAACTTCTCTGGGCAGCCTGTTCCAGTTCTTTATTAGCCCCAAAGTAAAGAAGTTCCTGATAATAAAATTTTCTTTGACTTTCTTGGAGATGAGATTCTGAATAAGCTGCAGCATCACCTTCTGAGACACGGAGGTAAGGTTGACTGGCCTGTGATTTCCCAGGTCCTCCTCCTTAGCCTTTCTGAAGACTGGAGTGACATTGGCTTTCCTCAGGTCTTCAGGCACCCCTGCCATTCTCCATGATCTCTTGTAGATGACAGAGTGGTTCAGCTGTCACTTCTACCATTTCCTACAGTACTTGTAGGTGCATCCCATGAAGGACAACAGATTTGAACGGCTTGAGTTTGCCTAGATGATCTCTGACAAGATCCTCTTCAACCAAGGGGAAATCTTTCTTTCCCCAGACTTTCTCCTTTTTTTCTTCAAAGTCTGGAATTCTGGAGGGGCAGTCTTAGCAGTAAAGACTGAAGTAAAGAAATTAAAGCCTTCTCAGTGCCCTCCATTATTAGGACACCCACCTCATTCAGCAGCAGGCCCACATTTTTCCTAGTCTTGATTTTGATACTTGTATACTTAAAGAAGCCCTTCTCGTACTTCACCTCTCTCACCAAATCTAATTCGAAGTGGGCCTTGGCTTTACTTGATGCATCCCTTTTCTGACATTTCATAGACTTCTTCCATTTGATTTTTTCCATGAGCTCCTTGCAAATTCATACTACATTTGTTGGATTTCTTACTTTTCAGAGTGCACCAGTCATATACATCTATCGGTCCACATGATTTCTTCTTCACAATGCATTTTCCATAAATTTGGACTTTTAAAATACATTAAAAGATCTACTGTAGAGCTATTGAAATACCTTTTACACACTATTTATATCAGATATTCTAATTTTTTTATAATCAGTAGAATTACTCAACAGTTACATAAATATCATTTTCATACTTAAATTTCATTTAAGACTACAGCTTCTTCTTTTTCTTTCTTTCTCTCTCTCTCTCTCTCTTTTTCTTTTTTTTTTTTTTTGGCTTCTTATCCCCAGCATCCCCCTATCTATTCTCCTATGCAAAATTCACATGATTAAGAGATACTTATTTGTTTACTTACCACGTACTTGATAACTTGAAAAATACAGTCATAGTGTTTTGCACAACTGCTTCTAATGTAACTTGTTATAGGAAAGTCTTAAATTGACTTCATAGAGTCCTAGCTAGCTCATTCTATGACTGCAAAAGACTGAAGCACAGCTAAAAACATATGACTGTACAGATACTGAAATGATATCCTGATAAATTTTCCATGAACAGATAAAAGAATGCTCTAAAGGTTCTTAAAAAAAAGAGCTTAAGTTACATATGAAGGTTGCTCTCTAAATAATACCTTTTACCTTTTTTTATGTCGGGCCACAACATCAGAGGTGGATTTTGGTGATAAAAAAGTAGAGGTTGAACCTTCCTGCCAATATTCCATTATATTTTGTTTCCGCGTGACAGATGGAAGCTAAGTGGCAGTCTGACAGAATTCACCTGGCATATAAGTGTCTGTGAAGCAAAATTGTGTCATTGAACCTCTCCATTTGGGAAAAAGAGCAACCACTGATATTCACTGATGCTTCCTGAAAATTAATGGAGACCAAAAATGGATATGAACATAGTGAGACAGTAGGTGGTGCATTTCAGCAGTGGTAACAGCAATGTGAAAGACAAGCCAGGAAGAGCATTTCAAAAAACTTATTTACACAAATTGAAGGATCATGACCAGGTTACTGTGCATGGAGTTGACTCTTGGCTTCAGTCAGTGATGAGCATCACACAGTGAATCAGAGTCATCACATCAGCCCAGGGAGTGTCAACATGTGAATTTCCACAATGAAAACAATGTTAAAGATGCAGCCTTCAGCAGCTTAAATTATGTACGCTGCCATTTTGGCTAGGAAATAGGGGGATCCTTCTGCATTTCCTGGAACCAGGACCTCAATTCTGACCATTGCATCATGATGCTGACTAAGCTTTCAGAGTAAGCTCACAGAAGAAGATGATGTTTGTCTTGCAACACAATAATAGCAGGCCCTATATCAATCTGAAAACTGTAGAGCACATTACCAATCTTGGCTGGACTGTCACACTACATCCACCACATAGTTTGGATTTGTCATCTTCTGACTTCTACATGTTCAAGGTGATAGAAGGGCAATGTTTTCCTACCAACAATGCTCTCATAACAGCTGTGAAACAGAGGGTCATCTCTGCTGATGCAGATTTCTAAGAGAGTGGTATACATGCTCTTGTTTGTTGCTGATGAAAGTGCACAGCTAGTGTCAGTGATTACACAGAAAAATAGTGTTTTGTAGCTGAGAATTTGAACTATCAGTGTTATTTCACTTTTTGTATCTGCTACAATTTCCATGGAAATAAATAAGAGGCATTACTTTCAGAGTGACCTTTTGTAACTTTTGTCTTAATTTAGAGAAAAAAATTAAAAGTCAATGATATTTCATCATGAGCCTTTTGTATTAATTACTTATATTTGAATAAAATCTTATGAAAGGACAACTGTGGACAAACGTTCCATGAATATTGGATTGAACCAGGATTTCAGGCTTAGAGTATCCTTCTAACCCACACATCTGATCTTTAAATTTAGTGAAGATAGTTATCAAGGCTGAAGGCATAAATCAACTTTTAGTAATATTAGTATTTTTCCTTGCATCAAGTCTCAGAGTTATGTTCAGTGCTAAAAATGCACAAATTGGTCTTCCTAAACCAATTCCAATTTCTGGAAAAAAAACTAGGACAGTTATTTCTAGCATGAATACAGAAATAAACTGTACACACCCTTGGTAAAAGAGCTTTATTTAGGAACATAAATAAATGCATTTTCCATAAGTAGAATTAAATAATGGGTTAAATACCAATATATATGAAATGTGTTTGCAATTTCTTTAAGAAAAATAAATTACTATAAAATTAAAGCTGAAATAGAAATGCATTTGTTACCATTAGCTCTAATGATGGGATTTCCAAAAATTGGCAACATGATTAAAGTCTCATTCTATGAAAAACAATGAAACAAAATGTATCTTACAATTTTATCTTATATTCAGGCATTTTGAGCCATTTTCTATCATATGATTAACCCATATATTCAGTGTAATTGGCAAAAAAAAGAACAACTTACAGTTGCTTTGAATCCTTAGGGACTAAATCTTACTGAAAATGCTAGATAGAATAACTTCCAGTTTATAATTTAGGGAAAGCATCCCTTTCATTTTTAAAATATTCTATAGATTTCTTCCATTGTGAATACATTCTATTCTAAAAGAACTGTCATATTCAAATTATTTGGCCTGAAATACAAAAGTAAAGAGATGCAAGAACAAGAGAAAAAAACTTATTTATATCAGAAACTCAAAATCTTACCACAACATTAAGAAAGTATGCTGTGGTGCCAGTGAGAAATGCATATTGAAATAAGCAGCGGAGGCTCTGATTTTGTATTCCTCAAAGATTAAGCTGATGCAGAGAGGAAAATCACATAAGTTTTGAAGGTAGATGATATAGAAAAAAAAAACAAAACCACAACTGTCAGATAAAAGTTTGAGTTGAAGCATAGTGTCTTAAACATAAGGCAAAAAAAATTGTTTTGGAGGAAGATACTCTTCTTCATCGAAGGGAAGTTAAAGTTATTAAGGATTATTTAAGCTGCTAATAATATATACAGTTATTCAATATCTAGGGGGTAAAAGCAATACTATATTGTGCATAGCACTAATCTATGACTTGTAGTGCCACACATAGTGTTAAATAAGCAAATGTATCTTGGATTAACTTCTTTAACAAGAAAGTAAGTTGCAAAGAACTTCAGCAGTTGGCAACCCTGCACATAGCAGGGGTTTGAAACTAGATGATCATTATGGCCCTTTTCAACCCAGGCCATTCTATGATTCTACAATTCTAGAGTGAGTTTTGTTTTTTTTCTTAGTCTCCATTTAGCACCATATGGGTAGAAAGAGAGTGAAAATAGGCCAGCATGAAGGTTTCTTAAACAGGAAAATATATGAATTATTAATGCAGTTTTAACTAGAAATCTTGATAATGGAATTTCACTGAACTAATTGGAAAACTCTTCTCATTTAGAATTATATCTGATCCAACATTCAATACTTGTTGTAGAAAAAGGTGGTGCATATCTTTCACTCTATCACATATGAATCTTTGACATTTTAACCTATTTTCACATCAAAAATATATTAGAAAACATATTTTTCTGGACACTATTTCTAAGACAGTGTGCAAAGGCTGAGGTGAAACAGAACTTTAGACCTAGTCAGAAAGAATGGAAAGATTACTGATTTTATGGGATGCTACTATCATTGATGAACACAATTATACTCTGAAGACATTCGTGTTCAAGAATAACCCAATCTAGATTCAGTATGAAAAAGATTCACTACAGTAAAATGATTTCAAAAAATAGGGAAGGGGAAGGGCAAATGGAAGGGGAAATGGAAGGGAAAAAAGGGGAAGGGGAAAGGGAAAGGGAAGGGAATACTGATAAAACCAGGACAAGAATTTTCAGTAACTGTCCAGTGCCCTTAATTTCAGTATTTCAGTATTTCCCATATTTGCCTTAGAATTTTTCAGTTTAAATTACATGTTACTTTAACTTCATAAAAGGTAATTAAAATAAATAATAGAGGATGTGAAAGAGTAGTTTCACATAGGCTGCCCTGTGTGGTTGACAGACTAATCACATGGATTGAGGGTTACCACTTTTGCTCTTACAAAACCATATAATTCCAGGTCGTTTTTAAATAAACAATTTTCTCAATAATGTTCAAGTTATGCTCATTGTATTATGAATGTCACTTGTTTAGAACAACACGAGTGGGCTAATTATTAGTCTCATTCTTTTTTTTCTCATTCTCATTCTCAAATACATGATTTTATTTTTCATATCTGATGCCCCATTATGTTAAGACTTATGCTCTGAGTAAGTGGATAGGGTCACCAGAACATGAAATCACGTAGTGCCATTCACAATAAAAACAAAAACAAAACTAACTAAACCAAATAAACCAATCAACTAAGGAACAATTGCCCTTTCCCAGTATTATTTGTGTATCTTGCTACTTTTGGCAAATAAACTGAAATCAAAACACATATGAACAAAAGTAGGAAAATTCATGTTAAAAAATATCTACAGCTCTAAAGTCGTGGAGTTTTTTGTTCGTGTTTTTTTTGTATTTGTAAGATATTTTAGATACATAAGCTTAAAAATACTTACATAACTGGATGCAGGATTACAGCCTTCAATTAAAAATAATAATCGTGCTTTATATGGGACTAAATTCAGAACATACTTACTATACTAAGTTTTTTAACTGTTTTGTCATATTTTATTTTCTGAAGAGGTGCACAGTTACTGGAACTTCTGAAGAAAAAAAACATTTTTGATGTATCTCAGAAAAGATGATGAAGTCACATTTATACTTGATAAACTTATTATCTATTATTATATATTATCTATTATTATATATTATATATTATCTCTATATAATAATATTATCTATTATTATATATTACCTATTATATAAATATTATCTTATTATATAGCAAGCACTCTTCATAGGAAATTAATAGCATACTGAGTAAGCTAAATATAATTTACTTTTATTTACTGTATTAAATGCATTTTACTACAGAGGTTCTAGAAAATATGTTACTATCTTAGTACTGGGAGGAGAATAGTCTGCACAATAGAAATGAATCTTTAATAAAAATGTGATTGTCCGGGGTGGTCGGAAACACCTGTAATATCAATTTAGTACATGTGTTGCGAAGCAAGTACACACACACAAAAAAAAGAATGTATGATAACATTAGCTAAAGAAAAATAACAAAATTATAGTGTTTTTAGAACACTTGTTTGTTTCATATAACAATAAAAAACCTTTCTGAAATCTTGGTGCTGTATGGCTGTTTTTATTTTATTTATATTTATTAATATTTATATTAAAACAATATGTATATGTCTTTACTAGAATTTACCTGGTATCACACTGCTTGTCTCTTTTGCAGAATCTAAATTTGACAGCTGTCCTTACTTTGAATGTATTTGCTGTCTTGAAGAAGGATATGACTTAAGATTCATAACACTATTCCTGTATATTATGTCATCACAGACTCAATTAGTATTGCTTCTGTAATTTCAATACCGAAATACTGAAAAGATGAAAATATTATGTAGCATTTGTTACACATGTCTCTAGGAGTATCCTTGCATCGTTCATATTAATGGTGATGGTGCAAGTTCAGAGTGCTACACTGACTAGATTCTTGAAATCCTTACTAGAGGGCTGTGTAGTTGTTGTTGCCTGAATAATGCAGCTATGCTTAAGAAGTTGATTTACAACACTTCTGCCCATTAGCTCTGAACCGGTATTAAGAGCTCCAAGTTCTAACACAATATCCTAATAAAGATAGGTTGAGCAGGTCTTGTAGAGAATATTTAATATTCATCCCTGTCCCGTAGGACACTGAGCTGCAGTAGCTCAGTAAACATCTGTTCATAAATTACTAAGTTCTACCGAATGAAATTTTGATTAAAACACTTAATACCCTAGATTCTTAATGCAGTGAAACTAGTTTCAGCTTTCATGACTGAATGCTCTCAGATACCCAGCAAAATGATTGGGTTGCGTAGGAAGAAAATGTTTCTTCCCCAAAGTAAAATTCAACCCGTGATTTTTTTTTAACAAAGGAGCTTCCTTCTTGGTGGCTGGAAAGTTGTGTGGTGGATCTGGGGTGTTAGCTGACAGCTGGCTGAACACAAGCCAGCAGTCTGTCCAGGTGGCCAAGGAGAGCAACGGTAATGTAGCTTGTATCAGAAACAGTTCAGCCAGCAGGAGCAAGTGATAGTTCCTCTGTACTTGACACTGGTGAGGCCACTCCTCAAGCCCTGTGTTCAGTTTGGGTTATACACTACGGGAAAGACATTGAGGCCTTGGAGCATGTCTAGGAAAAGGTGAAAGACCGATGGCCTGCCTTGGTAGGTAGCATTGTCACCATTTCAGTAGGTGTTCAAGACCCATGGAGATATAGCACTGAGGGACATGGTAGTGGACATGATGGGGATGAACTGAGGTTGGGCTTGGTGATAAAATCATACAGTCATAAAATTGCTCAGATTGGAAAAAGACTTCAAGGTCATCAAGTCCAAACACTTGCCAAACCAAACAAGTCAAACCATACCACCCTAACTCTAACAGCCCTCCACTAAATCATGTCCCTGAGTACCACATCCAAGTGGTTTTTAAACACATCCGTGGATGGCGACTCAACCACCTCCCTGGGGAGCCTATGCCAGTGGTTAACAACCCTTTCTGTAAAGAAGTTTTTCCTTATTTCCAACATAAACTCCCCTTGCACAACATTTCCACACATCCTGTCACCAGTGAGAAGAGAGCAATCCCAACCTCTCTGCAATCACCCTTCAGGTATTGGAAGTGAGCAATAAGGTCTCCTGTTCCCCAGACTGAACAGCCCCAGTTCCTTCAGTTTGTCTTAGTAGGGCATATTCTCCAAGCCCCTCACAAGCCTTGTTGCCCTTCTTTGGCCCTGCTCCAGCACCTCCATGTTCTGTCTGCACTGAAGTGCCCAAAACTGAACACAGTACTAGAGGTGAGGCCAGTGCTCACCCGTGCCACGCACAGGGGCAGGATGACTTCCCTAGTCCTGCTTGTTGCTCCATTCCTGATACAAGCCAAGATGCCATTTGCTTTCTTGGCCACCTGGGCACACTGCTGGCTCATATTCAGCCAACTGTCCACCAGTACAGCTTTCCAGCCACCCCTCCCCAAGCCTGTACTGTTGCCTGGGCTTGTTATGATCAAAATGCAGGACCCAACAGTTGGCCCTATTGAAACTCATACAGTTTATCCTGTCCCATCAATCCAGTCTATCCAGGTCTTTGATCTTGGAGGTCTTTCCCAACCTTAATGAGTCTATTATTCTATAATATCAAATACTCATAGATAAGGACAATTTAGAATGTACCTCCTTTCTGGAGCAGGTGATGCTGTGTGGTATACACACAGTGACTAAGATAAAACAGAACACCTCTATTTAGCAAACCAAATCTGTCCCTGCTACCCAAAAACTTCCAGGAATATAAAACAGAATAAATATTTGATACAAATATTACTTTTATAAGCAACACCAGATCATTGTTTCTGAATATGTCTTCTGCTGTACTCACATATGTTCATACTAACAAAATAGGCACGAGATATACGAATCTCCAAGACAGATTTAAATACAAGACATTATAAAGAGCACACATGTGGATATCTGCATATAAATGCTTTGCTTTTATTACTCACCCCTACATGAGTATTTTTTATCCTAAAGGGAATAAAACGGGCTATCACAGCAAACACTAATACTTTCATAAAAGTCATTGCACCTGGGAAACTAAGATTGTTTTACTAATAGTTGTAGTTTTTTTTTTTCTCAATTGGTAAAATTTCTGAACCTTGAAATCCAAAGACTACTGTTATTAATCTTTGTAAGGAGGTCACAGGTTCAACTGCTTTGATTTTCTGAAAATTCCTGTAACACCTCCCTGACAGGGATTAAGAACAGCCATCTCATGAAAACTATCAGAGGAAAACCCTTTCATCACTGAGGTAGAGAAATACTTTCTTCTGGAGTTCAAAGGATGCAGCTCTTGCAAAAAGAGCCTCATAAAGCAATTACCTTGGTCAATGCCATAAGGATGAGCATTCCTAACTGTAGCTACATGCTTCATGTAGAATATATATCAGGTATATTTTACAGGATATGCCTTTAATATAAAACAAAACAAAAAACCCCTCATGTCTAAGAGTGCTAGCAACAGTGATTATCCTGTGAGGCAGAGCAAGGTTTTTCTGAAAAAAAAAAAAAAAAAGCTAGAGTAAATATTTTCAGGTACATGCCATAAATTCAGCCCTTGAAGAAATACCTACCACCAGTATTTCTGCAAAAAATTTTCAAGTGAAAAGTTCATAATTCTTGGTAATTCCAGAAAGACAATTGATATGCAACCATATTTTCTTCTAACACATCTAAATTAGCCAAAAAGAAAGGCTAGAGACCATCTTGAATAGTGAATTATGTAAATCATTTCAATTATTTTGATTCTTTTTTTGATTCCTTTCTCTGACTTTAACCCAAGTATTATGAAGCTCTTAGTCAAAAGGTAGTTTTATGTGCCTGTATTCACTCTTGAGATGGACAAAAAATTTAAAATACACTTAGTAAATATGCCACTTAGGTAGTTCTCATTACCAATTAATTCCATTAGCTTCTACTTGTTCATTTTCAAACATCTTCTCCTTTAGAGTTAAAAGGAAAACTTATTTTTCCTTAGTTGATATACAGCTTGATTATCTGCCATTCTCTGGACAGAGAATTTTACGTTACATTACATAGTAAAGCTTAGCAGTACACCTAAGTGTCTTTTCTGCAGAAACCAACTCCAGAGGATTGTTTTGTAACATGAGTCTGATAATCAATAGGAGCTAAGAACATTTTAAAAGAAAATTACTGAAGCAAATACTTAAGATAAATAATAGAGTTTAAATTATGTTTAAATCATTTCTTAAACAACTGAGAGTGGTTTTCATAAGTAACACTTAGCAATGAAATATGCTAAATAATTTTGATTCATAATTTAGAATAAGACTTTCAAGGGGACTGTAAAAACTGTTCCTAAACGCTCTATAACCAAAGGGAGAAGAAAGAGATGGGGAGGTAGCCAGGATAATTAAATGCCAATGCTATGCCCTGTGGAAACTTTCAATTAACTCAGCTTTTGGAATTCATTGCTTTTCCCTGGCACTGGACTTCCAGATTTGTAATTAATTCTTATCAATATATACATATGCATTTCTCCAGCTTGTACAACACAGTAATGGATCACAAAGTAAAATATATCTTCTGCAGAATGTTGAGCATGCAGTTAGATTGTAAGTCTTAAGGCAGAGGAAAAGGAAAGATTTTTTGGTTTTTGCTTATTCTTAGGCAAATTCTGTTCTATAAACAAGACAAATCCTTTCACTTTTTTGGCATTTTATCTTCTCTTTTGGTAGTTCATGTTTACTTCATTTCTATTATATTTTTGAGGGATGGCAGAAATAGCATATTAGACCATATTTATACTTCATGAAACAAAAGTTTTGTTCTAGGTGATTTCCACATGTGCACAAAATCAATTAAAATATCTAGCTTAAATGATATGAGATCCATACAGAGTTCCAGTGTACCTCTATATTATGAAGTGCATATAAGTATGGAAAATCTATGGGTACATTCCTCTGATACAACAGAAATAGAATATTGAGTTACTTTTTGATCTGCTTTTAGTGTTACTATTGTCAGTATTTCCAGATTATTCCCTTCGTTTTTACTATAGTGAATATAATGGTGTTCAGAGGCTCCTGAATGTCCACCTGAAGCCTCTTCAGGTTTTTAGTTCAGTATGTGATTGTTTCCTAGTCTTGAAAAAAAATTTTCACATGCCCTGTCATTAAGAAAACCTTGGGTTATATTTTTTGTTTCTTTGTTTGTTTGTTTTCCCCTTGGTCCTCCTCATCCCCCAAAATATTACCTGATTTCTAGATTTGTGTTTCTTTACTGTATGAAACTTTTTGTGGAGCCACTTTTATGCTAGTATGCAATAGAAAAAAATGTCAGTGCTTTTACAATAAATCAGTGTAGTGAATGCTGGATATTAATTGTCATTAGGCACAGTCCTAAGTCTTTAAAGAATTTACAATGTGATATGGCTCAATACTCAATATCACTGACATTAAGTCAGCCTGAATGCTACTCTGGATATCTCATTGCACTTTGATCTAACTCCTCCTTTCTGCACCATTATATTCTCTGTATATCTGGTTTCTATCAAAAAGGGTCTGCTTGTATTCCTTTGTCTTACACTATTAACCTGAGAATGTAATGATTTAGAAAGCTTGCCTAATTACTGTTCCTTCATTGACTCCTACATTAATTATCATAAACAGTGCATTATATAACATGCATTCATAGTCATGAGGAGATTGAAACTGTTACTCAACACAGGAAATTTTAATTATTTACATGACTGTGTATTAATTATATCAAATCAATCTTTGGAATATTTCAGTGGAAGAGGAAATAACACATGCTCAGTGTATGCATCTTTTCTTCGCAGGCAATGCTTCACTATCTGACACACAAAATTACCACCAAAAGTTGGTGAAAAGTGGGTGAATAACTTGATGCAAGCTAGCAGTATGCATTTGCAGCCCAGAAGGCCAACTGCATCCTGGGCTGGATCAAAAGAGGTCAGAAAGGAGAGGGACAGGATTCTTCCCATCTGCTTCACCTTTGTGAGGCCCCAGCTGGAGTACTGCATCCACATCTAGGGCCCCCAGTAAGGAAGGATATAGACTGGTTGGAGCAGGTCCAGAGGAGGGCCATGAAGATGACCAGATGCAAAGCGTCTCTCCTATGAAAAGATGTTGAGAGAACCAGGTTTGTTCAGCCTGGAACAGAGAAGGCTCCAAGGAGATCTCATTGCAGCCTTCTAGTACTTAAAAGAAACTTAAATGGAGAGAGAGCAAGTTTAGCAGAGTCTGATAATGATAAGACAAGGCAGAATTTTTTTAAATTAAAGAGGGGAGATTTAAATTAGATACTAGGAGGAAATTCTTTATGCAGATGTTGGTGAGTCACTGGCACAGGCTGCTCAGAGAAGCTGTGGATGTCCCCATCCCTGGAATTGCTCAAGGCCAGATTGGATGGGGCCCTGGGCAGTCTGAACCAGTGTTTGTCAACCAGCCCTTGGCAGCAGGAGTGGAACTAGATGATCTTTAATGTCTTTTCCAACCCAAACAATTTTATGATTGTATGATTCTGTAAAAACATTAATTCCTGAGAGGTTCAGAAGCCTCTCCTATAACATTGGTTGAGAAGTTTAAGTACAGATTTACATGTGAATCCTGTAAATGCGAGAAGATAAAAAGACCTTTTATAAAGAATCATGTTTCTATTACGGCAGATGAGTGGCTTACTAGAACTTAATCTGTGACTTATTTTTGAAGAGGAAAGGAATGAACAAATGTCAAACACGGTACCACATCATCTAGAAGCCAACAAAGAAACCTGAAACAAAGATTCTGTTTAAGCTCCCAGTCATATTCTCCTCCACATGGTCCTTCTACTACAGTTTTCATTCTTCCACTACAGGAAGCAGCTTGCTGGTTGCCAGTTCTTCTTGCCTGAGGACTTCCAGAGCCCATTGATTGCAATGCTGGGGATTAGTGAAACGACAGTACTGGAAGATGGTTTCATCAATCCATGATTATTGAGACTGAAGATCTGGATGAAGTAAAATGTGACTTCTTTTTCTGGGTTAAAGGCCCATGCTTTCCTCCAATGGAAAATACTGTGGGTAAGTGGAATGGGAAGAAGATTTTGTGCAGCTCTTTCAGCCTGGCATTGACTGAGGTGCACTCACATTTACAGAGGCCTGGAAAAAAAAAAGAGTCTGTGCAAGGGCTAACACGCTGGGATTATTTTAAAGAAACCAGCTCTAAGATTTAGGATTTCAGATTTTATTTCCAAAAGATATGCTAAGATTAAATAGGCCCATTATTATTTGGGTATGACTTACATAGAATCATAGAATCATAGAATCATAGAATCATAGAATCACCAAGGTTGGAAAAGACCTAAGAGATCATCCAGTCCAACCGTTCACCTATTCCCAATAGCTCCCACTAAACCATGTCCCTCAACACAACATCCAGCCTTTCCTTGAACACCCCCAGGCTCGGTGACTCCACCACCTCCCTGGGCAGTCCATTCCAGTGCCTGACCACCCTTTCTGAAAAGTAATACTTCCTCATGTCCAGCCTGAATCTCCCCTGCCGTAGCTTGAAGCCATTCCCTCTGGTCCTATCACTAATGACACAAGAGAAGAGGCCGACCCCCAGCTCACTACAACCTCCCTTCAGGAAGTTATAGAGAGCAATGAGGTCTCCCCTGAGCCTCCTCTTCTCCAGGCTGAACATTCCCAGCTCCTTCAGCCTCTCCTCATATGGCCTGTGTTCCAGACCCCTCACCAGCTTTGTTGCCCTCCTTTGAACACGTTCCAGGGCCTCAATATCTTTCTTGCAGTGAGGGGCCCAAAACTGGACACAGTACTCGAGGTGCGGCCTCACTAGTGCTGAATATAGGGGAAAATATAGTACAGTATAGTACAGTATAGTAAAGTATAGAACATAGTACAACAAAGAAAAGTGAAGCTGATTTTGACTGAGAAAAGATACAATTCATTTATTGTAGGGGAAATTTCTAAAATAACACGAAGAAATTAAGAAATTGACCAACAGTTATGTTTTCTCTATGTAGTAAAGTGATGGTACCTGTGAAAACTACGGTCAGGGTGAAGGCAACATAAACTGTGGATTGCTCATATTCTGCTGTGTTAGAAGTCAAAGTAATACATGAGGCATGGTGTCATGAAGACAGTCTTCATGAACATCTGTCAGAGCTTTAACCAAACTCTGTCTTCCCGGCAGACAGGTTGTGTTCATGCTCCCCTTTCTAATATACATGGAAATCAAGGACAGTGTGGTTTGAAAAACCTGGTGGATGGAAGGTTCTCTGTATACTCTTTTCTATTATTGAAACAAACTGTGGGATGTATTTTCATAAAAGATGTTGTGTGTGTGTGTGTGTGTGTGTGTGTGTGTATTTTGGAGGTGGTGCTTTTGTTGGTGGTGGCAGTGTGAACACATATTCAGAATGAGAGGATATTCAAATTTTCATATCAGGCTGTACAAAAAAACATTTCACACTTCTCTGGTAGTTCTCTGTTCTCATTTACTCAGAGACTGAGCTAGGTGTAAAAGCATCCATCGGGTGGATAAGATGCATTACCCTTTTCTAACATATGATTTAAACCATCTATCAGCCACTATATAAACCTTGCTAGACAGTTTTAGTATGAAAACCTTGAGCTTTACACTGCAGCATTTATCACATTTTAAAAGTTAGATCTCTGGAAATACAGGTGTGTGGTTTTGCTCTGTCACCTTCCTTCTTTTCAAACCGTTTTGGATATTTTCACAAACTCTAGTTATATTCAAAACTCATGAGAGCCAATATATTAGGGTAGCCAGCAGAAGTTTCACATTTAGCACAGAAGCTGCAGATTGAGAACATTTCTGTGTATGCAAACATTCTTCAGCCTTTCACATAGATATACTGTATCTTGTCAAACACTGACTCTCAATAGGTGGTAGCATTTCATTAGCAGCATTTAATTTTGGCCAAGAATTGGGAAGAGATTTGTATCTTGATCTTCAATGCATTAAAGCAAATAAGTTGAATAATCGTAAGGAAGCTGTGGTTCAATTATACTCGATTTAATTGAAGGTCTTCAGATCTTTTTATCACAGCTGCACAAGGAATGAGCTGAAAATGGCTTTGCAAAATTTGTATTTGCTGTGAGAAACTTTAAGAAAAAAAAAAGCCCTCATATTTTTTAAATTAACATGGTGCTTATAAAGCACTTTACAATGTGCTGTTGGTAAGAGGTTTTCATTTTTGGTTTGTTCCAGTTAGTTATTTTGCACACGTCAGGTAAAAAGTAGTGATTTACTTGTCACCAAAAGACACAGCTCTTGCTGTGGGGCGGTTTAAAAAAAGTCCATGAGTTGAAAGTTATTTTCCTGCTTTGCAGATCCTTGCATAACTAACACATTCTGTAAATGCTACATTTACTGAAATCAAATAAGCTAGTTCTCTCTGGATTTGAATTTTATAAAATCATGATTGGAAGGAATATTGTTCAGTGGATTTCATAACACAAGAATCAAACTAGGGTACTAAATATGTTGATTAAGCAGTAGGTTTAAAGCTATTTAAGTAAAGCTTTTTTTTTTTAATAACAAATAACATTTGCAATACATTGCCACATGAGATTGCTGAAGTCAAAAGTTTAATATAACTCAAAAATATAAAGATAAAGGAAATAAATCAACTAATGGAAAAAAAAAAACAAAAAACTACCATTGTGACAGTCTGAATGAGACATTCAGGACCTAAAAACTTGTTTTCAAAATCTGTGAACATATATTATGGGAAGCTTGACTCTGTTCTCATCACTAGTGCTAGCAGCTTGATACTTGTACCAGAGATGTTTGGTCTTAGCAGGTATTGTCTTTTTTTTTTCTCCACAGTGAAAATTCAGTACATATTCAATTACCTATACACTTTTTATAGAACTCTATATTGGATATAAACAACAGTTTCTTGCTGTAATAGACTATTATAGTTTTTTTTCTCTCTTTAAAAAAAAAAAAAAACAACCAAAAAAAAACCCCCAAAACACAGAAATACTATGTTTATTTTGTGTAATGTAGTTTATGCCCAAACAGCTTACTTATTTATTTTCCTTCACTGCAAACTGAAAGTTTACAGTGCAATAATGTAGACAGAAATATTTTAATATTTTACAAGATAAATATAGTACTTCACCAGGATCATACCCAAATTTATAACTAGATCTAGACCATCATGCAGCCCTTCTAGTCCTCCGTTACAATGCATCATAGTTATCATAGGAAAATTTTAACACCAGCCTCTCTGGTCCTGCCTAACTTGCTGCCTTACTGGGCAACTTTCACCCCAGAGCTTCCTCTGTCTCTACTAATGTCACTGGTACAGCTCCACATGCTTGGGGCAGGGCTAGACATTTCTCCTGGCCAAAATACATGTAATTCCAGTCTCTACTAATTCGGAGAAGTACGTGAGAACTTGCTGCTGAAAAACAAAGTAAAAAAAAATGCCGTGCTCTTTAGATTTATCTGCCCATTTTCCTAATAATCTTGTCCATTTCACCTTGTTCTTATGTTCATTCTGTAGTTTAGTCATAGGAGTTTTTCCTGTTGCCTTTGACATCCTTTGCAGTCTCACTTCCAGATGTGTTTCACATTCCCTATCACTGTTCTTATAATCTCAGGTGTCATTTTAAAATTTCTCTCATTTATTTATTTATTCATTTATTCATTTATTTATTTATTTACTGCCTGTTCCCTTTCCATTTGCTGCTTTTTAGATTGAAATTCTGTGATGAATTCCCCGCTTAGCTGCACTGATGTCCTGATGTGTCAGCCTGAGTATGGGGATGATCACTCTCACCCTTGGAGAATGTTGCCCTTAAATGTTGGTCCTCAACAGCTGCCTCTCCTAGGATCTCTTCCACGTACTCCATGTGTAAATCAAGATGTGCTCACCTGATGTCCTGGATCTGTGCTTTGCTACTCACCTACCTCTCTTTCTATGAGATTTTGCACCCTTCTTTTCCACTGCCACTATAGTCACAGCTGTTGCTGATTGTTACCTGCTCAGTTTTTTTCTTGTTTGTGGACAGCAGATCCAGTAGTTTATCACCCCAATAGGCTGTTCATTAACTGTGCCAAGCAGTAACCCAGCCCAAAATTCTACATGTATTTTGAGAAATAGTTTGGCAAGACACCACTCTCCTCAAGTAGGGCATGGAACAACAGGAGAATAGGATGCTGATGTAACATGTTTGCATAGTCAACTTAAACAAAGAAACCTGTGATTTATTGCACAGTGGTCCTTAAATATATACATGGATTATTCACAGGTGACACAGCAATATTTACTCAGTCACTACTCAATAGTGTCCTCAGGAATATAGATAAGATTATTTGCCAGAATGTAGTCCACTATTTGTGATCCAGCAACCTTGTAAAAACTCCTATGGTGCTCTTGCATCAAGCAGTTAGTTTTATGACCAAAAGTAACAATCCTTCTCACAGTAATTCCCCAACTTGAGCTCAGGATAGTTCTAATTGTCTGGTCCAGAATTGCTGCCAAGTGAAGGAGACATCCAATACTGACAAAGAGTATAAAAGTTTCGCCAGGTGTTCACAACAGCAGGTGAGATTATTCATTAAAGGTATCATCTCTTGTCAATTTGAAAAGTGTGCTTTTCTCCTGCTTTAATAAACTTTGGTATGTTTGTGTTCAAATTTCTTGTTTTTATTTAGTAAGATCATGTTAAAATTGCTCATATTTTGCTTATTAGGGCAATGATTAAATTAGTTCTCTTAGTTAAATTAGTTCTCTTAGTTCTCTTAGAACTATATATTTGTGCAGTTAAGGTTCAATGCTGCAAAGTCCTGGTATCTTGTTATTCAGTTCATTGTTGCATTATTGTTCAATATTCAAAAAAATCTTGTTGAGACACAGAATTGTTACAATTGGAAGAATACCAGGACAATGATGATTAACAATAAATAGAATATCCTGGAGGTGGCAAAAGAAGGTTGGAAGGAACAATCTTGGATTCAGGAATGAATCTGATCAAATCATTAAGAGCCAGCTAATGTCTGGGGACAATTTTTTGGATGGCAACAATACAAAAAAAAATAATTCAGCAAAATGAAATAAAGTTCTGATCAAACTATGTTGCTGTTGGAAGGTGTCTGAAAATTAAAAAATTTAAAATTTGAATCTGATTCACAAAATTTAAGGGAATAATACCAAAACTGGGAAAATGAAATGAAATATCTCATGACTGCGAAATACAAACAGGATGGAGATGGAGGTCTTATTACAACTATGGTCTCCATAACTGGAGTACGTGAGTTAGAAAAAGCTTTTAAAATACACTGCTACCATGGAAGAAATAGGCAATTTCACAGTAAACTATCTTAGTACTACAACAGTAAATTTCTTCTTTAGCTCTAGTAAAAAAAAAATAATTTGGCATTTGCTGTTATTATCCTGCAAGAAGGTAATTAATTCTACCTGCTTATTCATGTCAACAAATACTGTCTCACTGCTCTCTCCTCTTGACATCCCTTGACATCTAGCTCTCTTACACTCTCTTTGGTCCTTTACAGAGTCTTGTGGCTGGGCTGCTCCATTACATTGAAGACCATCCCTCCTCTTCTTCTCTGTCCATTTGTACTGAAGGATTTTTACCTGTCTGCTGCTTACATGATGCTGTCTCATCAGGTCTCAGTTTTTGCAACTCTCTACTAGCAGTCTCCATTCATACTTGCACTACATTCGTGCTTACACATGTTGGAACATATACTTTTGTGAATGGCTTGGAAAAAAAAAGGGAAGTGTGTGTAAATGAAACATGGAGCTCTTCATTGTAAAACAAGATGCTATTTGCTTTTGGGGTTAATGCAAAAATTATTTTTAGTGTGGTGAGTTTCAGGTATAGTAGCTGCAGGAATTAACACAAAATTTCCAAAAATAATGTCAACGAATATGAGAGACCACTGAATAACAGTATGATGTTTTTCATGACCTGAAGATGCAGCTTTAAAGTTAAAATTATCCATCCAATCTATTCCTTAATATCTTACTATTTATTCTCCTACAAGCTACTAGTCATCATGTCATGACATTGGTGTTGTTACAGGGCTGCTTCTCTGTATGAGGATGCCAGGGATTTCTACTTCACCACTTCTTCTCTACTAGGTTTTGAACACTTCCTCTAAATTCCAGATAGTTCTCTCTGCCTACCTATCATATTAAGTTAGGAGATAATATTTTTGAAGTCCTCAAGTGACTGGAGTGCCCAACTGAAGTTTTTCAAAAGCACAGTAGGCTTCTCATGCCTAAGTGTCACCAAAAGTCATAGCATGTTATTCTCTCAGCTGCCAGTTCTCATGACAGTGCATTATAAGTATGTGTGAATGCTGCAGCAATTCATGAAATCCAAGAAAACAGTAGCTTTTACATCTTCTTCTGAAAAGGTTGGAATGATTCCATTAACAACTCTCCCCTTTCTGAGAGAGTTGATGGAATATTCAAGGAAGAGAATTATTAAAATGAAAACTCCAAGCTGAACTAAAATATGATTTACACAGCTTAATATCTATCAACAACCAGTGATAAATGTTGTAGTAGAATTAAAAAACGCTTTTGAAAATCTTGGGAAATAGCTACCTTGTTTATTTAGATGTGTTTTATAAATTCCACTGTTGTGGTTCAACCCAGCAGGCATCTCAGTACCATGCAACCATTTGCTCATTCTCCATCCTCCCAGTGGTTCTGGGGAGAGAAAAGGGACAAAATATTAGAACATACATGCTGAGATAAGCATTATGTACTAAGACAGAAAAGGAAGAGAAAAATATGTGATGATAACAACATAGATATCCACAATGCATCTACTCATCACCGCTTTATAGATGCACAGCAGTCCTTGAGAGGTGACTCTCAGCCAGATACCCACATCTTTATGGCTTTCTGCATGACGTCATGTTATACAGAATAACCCGTTGCCTAATTCAGGCCAGCTGTCCTGGCTCTCTTCTATCCCAGTTACCCAATAATGACAGTGGTTTTTCCCTACTGAGCAGCCCAGCCTGGCCCTGGGCCCATCACTCTGCAGCAAAGCGAACATTGGTGTACAGTTAACACTGTCTTAGCTGAAACAGGACATCCACCTACACCTTCCTCAAATAAAATTTTTTTACCATTTTGTCTTGTGTCTGAAAAAAGCAACTTCCAAACTGACATGCCAGTCAATTACTTTGTCAAGTCAATGAGGCACTGGTTATGTTCTAGCTATTGTTACATATTGTGCAATGCTTAGTCAATACTCTACAGGTGCACAGGAGGTACAGAAACCTATAACAATCGCTAGACTTAAAACACCTAATCTCTGAAGAGCATTTTTCCTGGAAAGTAATCATCATTGGAACATACAAAGATTGGTCCCTAGTTTGTGGAAATAGTTCACCTCAGCAATGCAAGGTGACCTAAATAATTCCTTTTATCATCAGAGATTTCACTGGCCATTTCTCTATTGTTCTTGAATTAAGGAAAAATCATTAAATAAATAGCTAAGTACTCAGGTATAACTTTCCTCAATTATGCCTATTTGGATGCAGAAAATATAAGTTGCCAAAAATGTAAGCTGTTTTCTTCAATTAATATAGCATTCCAATAGGATAAAAAGGGTGAATGTCCTAGTTTTCATATATTTCTCAGAAAGAAATGCGTCAAACAAAACAGCTTTGACATAAGCCACAAAAACAACAAATTAAAAACAAACACTATAACTCCTGACACTGGGATGTTAAACAACAGCCCTTTTGAGGGCTGCCTGGATTTAAAGCCAGGACAGGAAGTTAGTTCTGATTTCATGAAAAGACTTCAGGCTTTTCCTTCTTTTGTTTTTATCTTCTGTCTACCAACACGGTACTGATTATCTTGGCAAAGTTTCAATTTGGAGGAACACAGGCATGCTGTAGTCAGTAGAAATGTGTGTGTGTGAGAGCCTAGCTAACTAAAGGTTATTCCCTATAAATATTTCCTGCAGGCTTCCTTTTCACTCCTGCTCCTACCTGCAGCAGTAACATTCTGATGAGTAAATAAAGAGGAAAGATTTTTAAGTTCTTGCAAGAAATTTCTTGTGAGACCAGCAGGATATAAGATGCAAATATGTAATCTGCCCAGAGCATATACAGAAATTTGTTAAGCTTAGTGCAGTTACAAAATATGTGTTGCTAGCAAAAGATTTTCTTGCTTTGAGTTGGAGAAACTTTTACAGGAAAGAGTACCTTGATGTCATCAATTTGTCAATGTGTCTTTTCAGTCTGCATAAAAATATTACAGAGCTATCATAAAGCTTCCTAATCGAATCTGAACTAAAGTACAGTCCACACTAGGAACTTGCAAGTGGATAATGTAACAGATACAGAGATGAATAAGGAAGAAATCACTTTCTAATGTCTCTCACAGAAAACATACCGCTTTTCTGTTTTCTTATTAGCTAACATGATGATTTACCATTGGTGTTATAACTATCTTGACTCAAGAGATGATTTTACTTTACAAAAGGGAAGAGTTCACAAGTACCACGACATTCACTTGGTACAAACTGTTTTTGAATCTATTATGTCAGTGGTTGATGTATTAAGGATGTAGTTTCTGTTATTTGTATTACTCACATTGCCATAGAAATAAAACATCAAAGTCAAGGAGAAACTTGTAAGAAGCAAAGGGATTTTAGAGATACACCTGGACAAGGTTTGTCATTTTCCAGGAGCACATTTTCTCTGATGCACTTATGTGCTTGAGCTATTTCCCTGCTTGGTTACATAATCTAAAAGTGTCCTGATTTTAATTAAGACTGAAAATATAAAGTAGAGAAATTTAAAAGTTGAATATACAGTTGCAGAAAGCAGATGACATGCTCAACTGAAGTCTAGGCCATTTAGGTTGTAATCTAAAGACTGACATATCATTTTGAATACACCCTTTAGAAACATAGAATAGCAGAATATCCCAAGTTGGAATTACGAGTCCAACTCTTGACTCTGAATAGGGTTACCAAAATTCAAATGCTATGTCTGAGTGCATTGTCCACTGTTATACCTACTACTCTGAGGCAACCATTCCATCCCCACCACCACCTAATACAGAGTCCATCCCTAACCCTCCCTTGACACAGCTCCATGCCATTCCCTCAAGCTCTGTCACTGTCACTAGAAAGCAGAGCTCAGCCATGAGGCTGATTGGCTACGAGACCAATTTTTCATGTATATTTTTCATTTGCTACAGCATTAAAATCTCACCTGTGGCATCACTATAGAATTCAAACACAGCTAACTTTTTACCTAATGCTGACTTAGCTTTCTATTATTAAAAAAAAAGTGGGATTTAGTAATGATATTTTAAAGTAGATCTCTGTGTTTATTTTCCTTCATCTTTTGTTTGGTCTAGAATTGATAAAGTCAGAACATAGTTTTACATACCAACAATCACAGAATGGCTAGGGTTGGAAGGGACATCAAGGATCATGAATCTCCAATCCCCCTGCCACAGGCAGGACCACCAACCTCCCCATTTAATACTAGACAAGGCTGCCCAGGGCCCCATCCAACCTGGCCTTGAACATCTCCAGGGACAGAGCATCCACAGCCTCTCTGGGCAGCCTGTTCCAGCACCTCACCACTCTCTCTGTAAAGAACTTCCTCCTTACATCCATCCTAAATCTTCCCTCCTTCAACTTAAACCATTTCCCCTTATCCTGCTGTTATCTACCCTTTCAAAGGGTTGATCCCTTTCCTGTTTGTAGGCTCCCTTTAGGTACTGAAAGGCTGCAATGAAATCCCCCCAAAGCCTTCCTTTGTCCAGGCTGAACAAGCCCAGCTCCCTCAGCCTGTCTTCGTAGCTCCAGTCCCCTGATCATCTTTGTGGCTCTCCTCCAGATCCTCTCCAACAGCTCTCTGCCTTTCTTGTACTGGGGGCTCCAGACCTGGACACAGTACTCCAGATGGGGCCTCACAAGAGCAGAGTAGAGAGGGACAATCACTTCCCTGTCCCTGCTGGCCACCCCTCTTCTGATGGAACCCAGGATATCATTTGCTTTCCAAGCTGCAAGAGCACACTGCTGGCTCATGTTAAGTTTTTCATCCATCAGGACCTCCAGGTCCTTCTCTGCAGGGCTCAAGAACTGCTCCTTCCAGTCTGTATGGATACGTGGGATTCCTCCAGCCCAAGTGCAAAACCTTGCACTTTGCTGTGCTGAACTTCATTATGTTCATCCAGGTCCACCTTTCCAGCCAGTCAAGGTCCCTCTGAATGGCATCCCTTCCTTCCACTGTGTCAACTGCACCACTCAGCTTGGTATCATCAGCAAATGTACTGAGGGTGCACTCGATTCTGTCATCGATGTCATTGATAAAGATGTTAAAGAGCACTGGTCCCAAGACAGACCCCTGGGGGATGCTGTTCATTACCAGCCTCCACCTGGACATGGAGCCATTGATGACCACCCTCTGTCTGTGGCCTTTCAACCAGTTTCTTATCCAATGGGTGGTCCATCCATCAAATCCACATCCCTCCAATTTGGAGATAAGAATGTGGTGGGGGACCGTGTCAAAGGCCTTGCTCAAGTCCATCGGTCGCCGTCCACCAATGCCGTCACTCCATCATAGAAGGCCACCAGATTGGTTAAGCATGACCGACCTTCCTTTGGTGAAGCCATGCTGGCTGTCTCAGATCACACGCTTATTCCTCATGTGATCAAGCATGTTGTCCAGGAGGATCAGTTCTATGATCTTCTCAGGCACAGAGGTGAGACTCACAGGGCTGTAGTTCCCAGGGTCCTCCTTGTTCCCTTTCTTATAAATGGGAGTGATGAGACCCTTCCTCCAGTCGTCTATGACCTCACCTGACAGTCATGACTTTTCAAAAATGATGGAGAGCAGCTCAGCAACCACCTCAGCCAGCTCCTTCAGAACCCAAATGGCAGAGTTTTTTTCTTCCTTTTCATTGCTTAAGAGAATATGAATCATTCTTGTCACCAGTAAAACTATAAATAAACCTCCAAAACCCACTGCTGTTCTTACAGTAGTAGCAAGTCTTAGTTAAGTTAAAAGGACTATATTCTTGCACTGTGATTACACATGCTATCAGTCTCCTCATGATAGAGTTTAATATATTGATACGTTTCTCACTGCAATCTTTTACGTTAAATTGGGTATAATTTGTTCAAATAAATGCTTAACTTTAGAGGTATCCTCATAAATAAGTTTCTCAATTCTAATTTACTCTCAGTTCTTTTTTGTGGTATTTGTGAGATTTTGAAATAGGCAGTGGCAAGTGAGCAATATCTTCTTCTTCTCTGGGGTGAATGCACTAATGATCTGGTTGCAAACATTCTAGGATGGATGTACAGAAGTCACATATGAGGTGATACCTTCGCAATATATTTCCATGTAATGGCTTGGTTTGGAATAGATCTTAAAGATGAAAATGTACAGGGTTGCTAACCACTAAATTAGACAATGGATCAGGCTTCCCAGGGCCCATCCATCCGAACAGGTTTTGAACATCTTCAGGTTTGGGACACCCACAAGTTCTCTTACAGTGCACAACACACACCACAACAAAGAATTTCCTCCTAACATCTAACCTAAATCTTTTCTCTTTTTGTTTAGAACTGTTCTTTTTTCCTGACACTATCTGACTTTGTAAAAAAAAAAATCTCTCTATCTTTTTTATAGGCTTACTTCGAATACTGAAAGGTTGTACTAGGGTGTCACTGAAGCATTTAAGTTTCTCTCTTCTTCAGACTGAATAAGCCCAGCTCACTCAGACTTTCTTTATAAGAGAGGTGCTCCAGCTCTCTGGGCATCTTTGTGGTCATCCCCTGGAGCTGTTCAAACAATTCTACATCTTTCTTGTGTTAAGGACCCAAGACCAAGATTTTAAAGGTTTCAAAATGTTTTCAAAATGTTCTGATAAATTCATACTGGGCTAAAATTTCTTCATCCCATTTAATGTATAGTCTGATTCCACATAGTGCAAACTCCATAAATGAGCAATGCCTTTCTTAAAACAAGCAGACACACGAACAGCATTTTCCTTAAGAACTGGGATAGTTCAGTTCCACCAGGAAACCCAGTTAGCAGTTCTCAGGCAACATTTCTGAAGCAAGATATTTTTGCCTTTAAATTTCTGACAAACAAAACAGGAAGTAATTAAAAATAGGAAATAAACATTTTAAAATATCCTTTGCAAGGAAGAAACATCTACAGTATAGAGATCAGAAGGAACTATCCATCCAGCAAAACCAACTGTGTGCAAGCAGTAAGGACCTTTTTTGTTACTTGTTTTTCAGCCAATGAACTCTAAAAGGAAGGTCAATCCACTTCTCTGAATGCTCAGTAAAATTTGGACAGATCAGGAATAATACAATTTGAATCCTCTCTGTGATTATGTTACATCAGGACTACTTACAAACTTCTGATATTGGTGTACAAAAAAAGCATAACAGATTGGAAAAAAATTGAACATAATGAAGAAAAAAATTGCCTTCAGGTACAGAACAGTACAGTTTGTAATCTCCTTGTCTAAGAAAACTCTGTAAGTGGATTTGCTTTATTTAATTTTCTTAGATAATTGGAAATAAAGTTCATTTTTAATCTTTCATTTTTCTCCCTGTTTTTATTTCCACATCACATTAAAACATCTCAAGCCTATTCATTCTCTATATTGCTACACAGAATAGGAGAAAGACTAGTTGTACTCTGTGGCTCTATTCGTGCTTAGCTTTACACTAGCTCTGAAGTGCATTACAAAATTAGCTTGAACACTGTGAATGATTTCTACATTATCTAGCTTATTCATGTTTGTACTATTAATTTGGTTTGCCAATTCAGGACAGAAGGCAAGAAGTAATAAATATAAATATAAAGTACATAAATATAACTAAGCAGCAAATAAATTTTGTCCCTTCCACTGATTGCTCAATTACTATCTTATTCTGAATTACCAAATTATTTTTTTAGTTTCAGGCCCATTGCTTCCTGTTACCCATTTCAGGGGTAACAAAGAAGGCTTTTGGTAAAAGCCTTAGCTGTCATCAACAAATGTTGGTCCCTCCAAACATGGAGAAAATGTATAGCTTCTGGAGTTTTCAATTTAAAGCCTGTCTAACAGCAGAGTATTAGTGCTTAGTATTACACGCAAATCTATAGCTTGGAACCTCATGAAGGCATGAAGGCACCGAGGACTGTTCTACTCAGGGAAAAAAAAGAAGAATGAAAAGTCATAGAGCAATAAAAGGAAAAAAAAAAAAGTATATAATTGGCAAGTAGTAGTTTATTTAAAGACTTCCTTTGCCAAAACCTGCTCCTCTGAAAAATATGCTCCAGTGTCTCAAGGCTTTTATTGTAGAAAAATATCTTCCTTATTTTCACCTCTCTTCTCCTCCCCTCTCCTCTCTTTAGCATTAGAAAAGGTTTGAACAGCTAGGAGACAGATTGAGCTTAAAATATACCTACTACTGTAGTGCCTTGAAAGGGAAAAACTCTCGAAGAGAGAACTCTTCAAGAGGGAAGAGTACGTCTAGAGAATTCTTCATTAAGAGTTCTGCAGGTTTTATTTGCAGGGGATAAAATAATCCCCCATGTTGTGATGTGACACTAATGGTATCATATTTTGCACTGCTCCTCACCTAAACTTATTGCTTTGAATTTAGGGGAACATAAAGTAAAACCAATTAAAGACAATGCATTCTTTTTTTTTTATTATTTTATGTACTTTATTAGCATTTTGAGACCTTTGCCAGGATTTTGCTATGTGCTATGCAAATGTATATAGTTGGTCTATACCCTAAAGAGCTTACATTCTATAAAACAAAACCAATGCTAGCAAATGTTATTATTCTTATTTTACAGCTGAGGAAGCTCAGATTGAAGAAAAAAGTAATCATCTCCCCACGTTAGATGGAAAATTCTGAAATAGACAGGAGTGAAATGCAGCTCTGTTTGTAGATGAGCTACTTAAGGCACATCTCCTTCTCAGGTCAGTCATCAGAGTTTGTTGACAGAATTTCTTTCTGCAAAATGAGTTAATAGGTGAAAAAGAGGATGCAAGTGTTAGAAGTGGAAAAAAATATTGTACTGGGATACAAGCTGCCCAGTTGTTCCTGGACAGCAAAATATATTTTTTCTGTTTTTGCACTTTTTGGGTTTGAGCTATAAGTGAGTCATTGAAAAAGCAGTGATACTGTGATTCACCACATGCTTCTTTACTGTCCTTCTTCCAGCAAAGTCATGTTGACTTGTCTGGGGCTGCCCGAACTGAGAAATAAAGATATGGAAGTACATCCTTAAACAGTATCAACAGCACTTGTTATTTCTTATTAGGTTTTAACTTGACTTTTAGTAGTTAGACTTCAAAAATTTCTTCTTATTGTTGCAGCTTAGTTGAGGCACAGTGAAAAAAAAAATACAAAGTGAGCATTACACCAAAGTGTGTGTTGGGTATAGAAGAATGTGCTTTAGCAAACATTTTCTCTTTAAATATTCACTCTATGCAAACAAAATATTGTATGAAAACGATGTATGCACACAGCTAGTTTTAAGAAATAGAGATTTATTTTACCAAGAAGTAACTAAGTGTGGTGTATTTCAGTGAAAAGCAATTGAAAACATGAAAGCTAGATGTGATAGCAATTAAATTCTATAACATATAACATAATGTCCTCACAGATTTTCTTCATCTAAATTCCATTTATTTTAGTAGAATTTCATAGAGCCATAGAATGATTTGGGTTGGAAAGCAACTTAAGAATCACCGAGTTCCAAACCTGCTGCCGTGGGCAGAGACACTTCCCACAAGAACAGGTTGTCCTAAGCCCCATCATGAGCACTTAGTCACGTTAGTATTCTTATAAAGCATTAACAAGATATAGAAATTTGGAAGAATAATTTTTTGAATAAAATTATGTTTGCATCAAGGAGTACTGAGAAAACAGTGAGTTTTACATTTAAGTCACTTCCTACTTAAATTAATATTTAATTGTGTCATTCATTTCAGATAGATGGATTTATATGTGACTAAATAATACTACATGACTCAGGAATGCTTTTCTGAGTTGTATATTGTATATATATTGATATATTGTATAAGACTATCAACACCATTTCCTGTGCAACTGATATAGATTGCAGTTAGCAATCGTCCTGAACCAAAGAAGTGAATCATCAAAACCAGATAGAACAGATTGCTAGAAGAGAATTTAATGACATACTACAGAAATATTTTGTATTAATAAATATTTCTTCCATTTGAAGACAGTGTTGTAGTCTTGTAACCATATTCATAGAGAAGAATGAAGATATTCCTATTGCAAAACAAAATATGGCTTTAAATTACAAGTGTAAACTCTGAGGATTTTATATAGCAGTTTATAAAAGGTACTAAGAATCTGAAACTTTTGACTAATTATAGAATGTACATTGCCAAGGAACGGATAATGAACAGCAGAATATTTTGGCAACAGACCAAATACATGTGAAAATGTTCAAAGTCCATGATGCTCTTCTTCCTTCTGTTTTAGCAATTTTTCTGCTGCTTCCAGTATACTAATCACCACTATTGACAGTAATGGATAGTTTTGTTTGCAACATGTAAATAACAAGGCACGGAAAGGAGTGAGAAATTTACTCTTATAGAGGCAAAATAATGTGGTGGTTTTTTTTCTTTTTCTTTTTTTTTTTTTTTTTTTTTTTTTTTTAATATGTATATTTAATGTGTGTATAGGAACCCTGGGTAAGCAGAGATTAGGAATCCAGGAAGATATTCAGCATACATATCCCCCAGAGCATCGCACCACAACAGCAATAAGCAAAAGAACTGGTATAAAAATAGACTAATGAAGTCTGCATGAGCTGTAGTTACTACAATGTCTTCTTGAAGACAAATTTCATTTTGCTACACCTGCAGAATTCTCTCTCTGTTTAACACAAAATTCACCACAAAATCTGAAATCTAATTTCTTTGTAAAAAATCTAGATCAATAAATTTCTATAATCTGTGTTTATTTATAATTTTCATCAGCTTCTACCTATGATTGTTGTAAGGCTTTTCTTTGAGCTCTGGCAAAACACTGACAAAACATATACATTTTTCCAGTCTTATAAAACTTTACTTAGAGTTGACAGACAATTGAAATTAATGAAGCTAGTGTTTTCAGAGCTAAATTCTAAGTAAAGATTAACAAAACTTGTTTGTGCATAATAAAAATTGTCTTCAATTTTATAAATACTAAATCTGAAAAAAAAAAAAAAACCTGTTCTCTTTGGGTCATTTGCAAGTTTCTTTGGCATTTGAGTCACTGCTTCTTCTATCTATCGTTAAGTACACAGACATGCTTCACATGTTTTAAAAGCTGTAGTACAAAACATTTTTTCTGTGAAGGGCATAAAATTAAAAGCATATAAATGTATGTTTTTACTGTTGAATAACTTATGAAGGTATCAGGGTTTCTGTAAAAGTTTCCAAGACATCCAAGTTTGTATATTTTATATATATTAGTCTATGTATATGTATCTGTACACATACGTGCATGTTAACACATATGCATGTATATACATTATATATGAATGTATATATATAAATACACATATAACGTGCATATATAGGAGCATATGTTATAACATATAATATATGTTGGAGTGAAGGCTGAAATTGGTGAATGTTTCTGGGAATGCAGAAAACATCTTACTAAAGGGTAAGATGATTTCTAAATTTTACATCTTACTGAAGGGTAACATACATACTAAATGGATGTATTTATGTATATAGATATATTTACATACATAATATATACATACATATGTATTTAAATGCACATATATATACACATACATATATATTTATATATAATATATATTTTCAAAGGCATGCAGGTTGAAATTAGACCTTCCCTTTAGTAAGACGTTTTCTGCGTTCCCACAAGTATTTGCAAATTTCAGCTGCATTTTTAAGATAACACCCTTTCCTCCAAACCTTGTTCAAATGAGATCAGTGCTATAGACAGAAAATGACATAAAATCCTTCTCCAAGCATCAATTTGTAAGACCCAGGTGAGAAACATCCAGTTCTTCTATCCAACTGAGGTGTGTAAGTACTTTTGTGAGAGAGGAGGATGGGTAAAACTCATAGCTCCCAACCTAAAAAATAACAATGAAAACTACATGTAACTGCAAAAGCTTTAGAGAATAATTATTTTCAATTACAAAATTGCAAGCAAAACTGGAAACATTCTAGACTGTAATGATTATTTACCTCAATCTGAACTATTGTAACATGTCGGTAACTCAAGAGCCTCTGCTGTAGGTTTACTGCTGCTTAACAAGGACTTGTTTCAAAACCAAACTGCCATAATTGTTCACTGGCAATTATCCCCTACAATCTGTTGCCTACCACAAAATAAAAGTTGAACATGTTTTTTACCTGCTTTATTTTTCGCTGTGTATAGGCTGGCCTCAGTACAAGAGAGATGAGTCAAAGCAAAAGGAGATAGTGAGATTTTTGATCACTGAATGTGCAGTTTGAGACATCTGAAAGAATAAAACATGACTGACTCTTTTTACAGAACATATATTATTAGATCATTTAAATTGCTTCATCATCCTTTCTCCTATTGAAAATCACATGGATTGTGAAATATATCAAATTATTTGATAATATACTTTTACATGCTAAAAATGTAAGTAAATTACAGAAGTCTGCATTTGTTTATATACAGCCTTCTATTCTTTTATTCCAATTTCTTTAAAATAAGCAGATAAATAAAATAAGGCAGTATTAGAGAACAACAGAAGTTACTTTCATTTAATGTAATTTTACAGTTTTGCTGTTGAAGCTAATTGGTAAAATCAATAGAAGTGTAAATGAGAACATAATTGGTTTCTGTGCGTCTAGGTTAATTTTTTAAAGATACAAGTTAGAAATCTCATTTGAATTTTAAAGGTCGCACTAACAAAATTAAAATATTATTTGATGGATGACTGTGCCTTCTAAAGATAGATAGTCACGATAATCAAAAATTCAGATTGCGTCAGTAATATGGAACTAAAGGAGATCAATGAATACTTAGTTCTTTCTGGCCAACACTGAGAGACAAAGAGATGGAAAGATTATATTAACTTTTTACATTGGGTTTAATTTAATATAAGTGGAATATCTTCATTTTTCAGTCAACTGATTTATCTTGTTTATCTTGCTTATCTCATTTCTCTTGTGTGCAGTTTTACTGTGATAGAAGGACTGCTCAGCTTACAACTGCCCGGTGTCATGAACACATCTATTTAATTCAGCTAAAGTATTTTATGTCACTAAGCCTGGACCTTGGGAATGAGCATTGCAGAATCATTAAAAATAACTGGGGAAAGAATTCTGACAAAAGAGAGAGAAAAAAAAGAGAGAGGGGGCAAGAATGACCTTACTAATACAAGAGTCATCTGCACTCATTCCTTCTGGTTCTCACTCTTGCAGGTAAGTAATAAAGGGCATGTATAAGCCTACCATCCATGTAAAGGGCATGCCTTTTGACAACCTTCTGTTGGACCTCCTTGCTTCACAGTGCTAAATATTTTATATATTTCCACATCTAGTATGCTCAGAGGTAGAAGAATTCAATTATCTTATATTCCAAACACATTTTCTGCTTTTTTTTTTTTTTTTTTTTTTTTTTTTTTTTTTTTTGTGAGAGAGCAGACAAATGACAGAAAAGCTTAAAAACAGCCTTTTTTTTTTTTTTTTTTTTTTCTTTTCCCCTAAGATCTTAAATGAACCATGAACTATGAGTGACAACCTTAATTTCAAACTTCATATGTGTAGGATGCTTGGTTGGAACTTAATTTTTTTCATATGTGGTCTAATGTTTTATTTTGTTCACTCTAACTTAAAGCACAAACTACGAAAACTTTTCAAAAAACTTATTTATATTATTTGAAAGTTTGTTTAGGATTATATCTAAATAGCTGAGCAGCTTCCCTTTCACCTTCTTTTTTTTCTTCTCCATTAATGTGACAATTTGAGTTACGCTTGATGATTGGTGAATCCAGCAGTTCTTTCTTTAAGGACGTTCATGACACTCACTTGGAAACAGAATATAGGAAGTTAAGAAATTTTTAAATTACAAATTTACTTTAAATAATGCATATTCTTTCTTTTATATAGCAAACTCTCTAAGATGGTGAAAATCAAAAGTTTTTTTTGGGGGGGGGGGGAAAGGGGATGGGAAATTCAGCACTGACCTGAAAGATATAATGAAACATTATAACATTATAAGTTTTGTGTTGTGGATTGACATAAAGGGGATGAATTGCTGTTGTGTTACAACGCTCAGAAGAATTATGTTCTGTCCATCTATGCTCAGTAGCAGATGAAAAGGTCACAACCCCTGATGACAATGTCCGTAAGCTATGAGTTATGTTCCAAAGTGTATCTGTTCATCTTTTCCATGATCTGTGAGACGGTTGTTCTTTACACTGCCAGAATTAACTTTATAAATATCTTTGCCATAAAATGTCAGAAGATAGATGGCCATTTTGGTGGTCAGAGTCGTGGGTTGATGGCAGTCTGCCAATGCATTGCAGATATAAATGCCTCTCCACTGCCTGGTTTATGTCCTTAAAGGTGAACAGCCTACCTGGAGAAAACAACAAGAAAAAAATTAGATTCAGTCTAAGAAGTGCTTTCTAGAAAAGATGATTGCTTCCTGGGTTAGAAATAAAAATTTCTACTTCAAAATAACAAATTAATAATTTAGTAAGTTATTTTGCTTGTCTTGGAAGGTCTTGCTGCATAGTGCTTCATTTTCTTTATACTGGATGTGTTGAACTTGGTAAACCAAGCTTAGTTTAACACTGGATATTAAAATTTTTCTGAGACCCTTTTAAAAATATAAACATAGCCTTTGGTCTGGATGCTTAGTGCATATATATAGATGTAGACCCACCACAGTTAATAAAGCTATGTTGATTTACATCAGCTAAATGCTTGTCACTAGGGCTAGGAAGTGAATTCATGAAATCATGAAATATTACATATCTCTGGAGAGTGGAATGTTCAAACTTGTGATCACAACACCTTCATGGTAATTTTGAAGTTAGTGTCTGGCCACTGAAAGACAATAGCAGTCTTCATGTTCTCTTGTATCATCCTTAAGCTGTGAAGTAAAATATGTTATTTTGGAGAGAATTTGAGATGCTTCTTGCAATTATATGCCTAAATATGTACACATAATCTGTTACTGCATTGCCACTAAAAGATATCAGTGCACCATTTCATCACATGCATGAATGTGATTAGATTACTGAAGCTGTGTCCAGTTCTGGGCTCCCCAGTACAAAAAAGACAGGGATCTCTTGGAAAGAGTCCAGCGGAGGGCCACAAAAATGATGGAGCATCTCCACTATGAAGAAAGGCTACGTGAACTGGGTCTATTCAGCCTTGAGAAAAGACGACTGAGAGGGGATCTAATCCAGATTAGATTAGATATTATGGGGGCCATAATAGTGAGGCCAGTCTCTTTTCAGTGGTACATGGAGACAGGACAAGGGGAAATGGACATAAGCTGCAGCATAGGAAGTTCCGCACGAATGTGAGCAAGAACTTCTTTACGGTGAGGGTGACGGAGCACTGGAACAGGCTGCCCTGGGGGATTGTGGAGTCTCTTCTCTGGAGATATTCAAGTCTTGCCTGGTTGCCTACCTGTGTGACCTGGTATAGGGAACCTGCTTTGGCAGGGGGGTTAGTCTTGATGATCTCTAGAGGTCCTTTCCAACCCCTACAATTCTGTGATTCTGTGAAGCAATTACTACACGTTTTCCTTCTCACCTTTCTCAAAGTGATCATCTCTCTCAAGCAGAGGTGAATGGATGACACAGAAGGATCACAGCCTGCCCTCACCATTTGGAGCACTGCATACAAAAATTAAATGCAAAGTGGAATTTGAAATAAAGATAAAATATAATGATTTTCAACATCTAATTTGAGACCCCCTCCACTTTCACTCCAATACACTGCCTTCCCTTGAGGAAGGCCCTTGAGGGTCAAGGAATTCACATGGGCTTTCCCTAGGAATTTTTCTGTCCAGTACTTGGTGTTGCAGTGCTGAGGATTCCTCCTTCTGTCAGCTGTGTGAGCTTAGTAAAAACAGTTACTTTACTGTTTTTTCCAATATATTTACATACTCTCTTTCTGAGAGTTTCTCATCTTTCCTTGTCTTCATCACCACTGTGTTCAATTTTGGGCCCCTCACTACAAGAAATACATCAAGGCCCTGGAACTTGTCCAGAGAAGGGCAATGAAGCTTATTCAGGGGATTGAAGCGCAAGTCTTATCAGAAGCTGAGGGAGCTGGGATTGTTTAATCTGGAAGAGGAGGCTTGGGAGAGACCTCATTGCACTCTACAACTTCTTGAAGGAAGGAGGGGTTTGGCCTATTCTCCCAGGCAACAAACAGGAACCGAGGAAATGGCCTCAAATTGTGCCGTGGAGATTTAGATTAGACATAAGGAAAAACTTCTCTAAGACAGTGGTCAGGTACTGGAATGGCTGCCTAGGGAAGTGGTGGAGTCACCATCCCTGGCAGTGTTCAAGAGGCATCTGGATGAAGAGCTATGATATGTGGTTTTGTAGTTTGTGGTAGTAATGGCAATGAGAGGATGGTTGGACTAGATGATCCTGTAGGTCCTTTCCAACCTTGTGATTGTATGATTCTAAATAAGTCTAATCTCCTCGGTGTCTCCACTGGAGCTTGCAAAACTCAGTTGCCATACTGTGCTGCTTGTCTACTTGCTGTAGTGTCCTTTATTCAGAAATGAGCAAGTAGTGGCTTTCTTTTGGTAAATACATTGACATAATCTGATAAATATGCCTTCAAAAGAAAAATTCACCTGTGTCCTGTCAGCGGTTTACGGGCTGGTTCAGCCCAGTTCCGTGAATAGTGGGGGAGAGGGATTTTGCAAAATCTGCGCATCCGGAAAAGGGGAACAGGGGACGCCAAAATAATTAAAAACAGCGGCAACTGAGGGGAAATAAACTAATTTACTAAATATTGTATCGGAATGCAAGATAACACACTATAATACAATATAATGAGAATTGAAGTTAATAAATCAAATATAATGATAGAGAGAATGTCCAAAAGGTGGATAGGCCTCACCACAACGCTGAGGTGAGATGAGCAGTCCAGCTGAGCAGCGGGGAGACAGGAGGAGAGCCAATGAAGAACAGAGGATGAAAAAGAGCCCATCAGGTGACCTTGCCAGGAGTTCTATCTCATCTCTGTGACCGCAAAGTCCCCTGGGGAATGTAGTTCTTCTTCTCTTCTGGACAGGTACCCAGAACTTGAGCATTAACAGTTAAACTCCCAGTGCCCCACATGATGTTATGATGTGGAATACAGAAAACCAAAAATCACAAAACCATGACAGTCCTGTTTTCACTCGTGATGGAGTTAATTTTCTTCCTAGTGGCTGATATGGCCCTGTGTTCTGGGGATGTTACTTTTGCTCAGGATGTGGCTGGGTACTGGCCAGCAGCTGATGAGCATTTAAAGATTGCATCACTTGTTTTGTATATTCATTATATAATAATATTTTTCTCTTCCTTCTTCTTCTTATTAAACTGTCTTTATCTCAATCCGCAGTTTTACCTTTTTTTCCCTCATCACTTTGTGTGGAGGGAATGAGCAAACAACCTCCTGGTTCTTAGCTGCCTGCTACGTTGAACTACTACAACCTGATATATACTTTTGTAAAGACAATTTTTATCTGCTTGTAAGCATTAAGGAGCATTCACAAGAGCAGTAATATGAACGTCAAATCAGAATATTTTTAATTTGAATGCAACATCATGAGATTTTACACTACGTTTCTGGAAAAGTTAATAGTATTACTATCCGATAACATTTCATATCTTCAAATTTCACATCATTTTATGAAGTTAGGTATTATTATTCATGCTTTTCAGAAAGATAAATTTAATTCTTCAGGGCCTCTAAATTTCATTTAATTATATTTTTCATAATTGCATTTCCCAACCACTCAAAACTAAAGTCACTGAGAGTCAATGTAGAATACCACAAACATTCAAAAGACATCAAAATGTAATGTAACTATTTCATCAGTTCCAGATTTTTTTTTTTAATCAGTTTACTTAGATACAGTAGGTGGAATGTGATTCTGATTATAGAAAATAGAATGTATGAATGCAACATTATGCCCAGGGCAAAAATAAATAAATAAATAAAACTCACCAACAACCTGAAAGAAGCCTCTGCTTTGATTATTAAGAAATTTAAAAGAAACTCTCCAGTAGAGAGTACTACTGGAGTTTTATTTTTGAACTCATTTTCAATGATATTTCTAGACCATGCCCAATGTCTCAGGGTTTTCCAAGAGTTTTGTTTTGTTTTGAATAGGAATGATTCCAGCTCTCATTTGTACTGCTGCCACCTTCAACACTGTTGGTGCAAAGGACTTTTTAAAGCATGTGGATTATTCTACGTCTAAATTAACAGGGAACTCTGTAAAATACCTGAATCATAACTCATTTAAGGACTGCTCAGTACATTCTCTGTTCATCACTGGGAAGACAAGTTGTTGCTTTCAGGTAGTACATATAGCCATGATCAAATTTGCATTTCTTTGGCTGACACGGACTTCAAGAGCTGTGAACTTACAGCATTATCCTCCTTCTAAGATTCAATTTATTGCAGCACTGGCTACCTGCTTTGTGGCTGAACATAGTGCCATTCTTCCTTAGGGCTATCTACCACTCTCTCAGGTCTGCCAACTTCATGCTGATTTCAAAGTAAACACTGTTGCAACTAAACTTATATATATAATATACATTTATCAAGGAGAAAATCAAAATTTTTAAGAATGCACTTTCTGATTATGGCTACAAATTATTAAACATTGTTGTAAAAAATACAAAATTGTCCATTCTTATCACTGTCCTCTTCATCCTGTGCCCTATCTGTGCCCTATGTGGCCCCAGTTACAGAGGCTGAAGTGATCAGCCATGAAAGTTCTCCAACAAAGAAAGTCTGAGAAGGCGAAGTCTTGTCATTTTCCTTCTGTTTTCCCTTTGTATTATTTGATACAGATGTGCTTCCTGTCCCCATCCAGAAAGAGAGGTTTGATCTGCTTCTGACCTACTTAGCTTACTTCGGCTTTTAGCGATGTCTCTTCTTATTTTTGAGCAGGACATTCTGCCTGTTTGCAGTTCTTTGTACTTATCCTGCTCTGTTTTTACCTCCTGAGAAGTTCAATAATTGAACTGCTTCTTAACACTGCTTAAGTACAGCCATTCAAGACTTTGTTTACCTCCTTGTTGGAACATTGCTATTTTAGTGGAAAGATTTATATATAGTATTTGGCAATGTTATCACATATTGGTTACACTATTTTAGCACACTACCCTTGTGTTCAAATCAAGTTAATATTACGTTGACAATATTGATAAAACTTACAGTTTGTGTGTTTTACAGGCTACTCTTAGTGGCAACATGTAACAGAACAAAATTATGTTTGCCAAAATGAATTATATGTGTAAGTACTGCCTCAATTTCTCAACTACATTAGCTCTAGTTTTCTTTTTGATGTTTAACATTGTATGCACTGGATTGTAAAGATGATTAAGAAGCTAAAGAATTCACAGCCTATTTACATTATCTTTATTTTTCTTATTTCATAATGCTTACTTTGACTACAGCAGCTGTGATTGCTTCCCTAAATCCCTCAGTTCACTTTTGTTAGGATAATCCCACTTGTTGACTTGCTTCGTCTCCAGAGAAACACTTTGCACTGTCACAGAGATTTTAAAAGCATTCAGCTATTCCTCCAGTGCACCCTGAATGCATATCTGCAATTGACAGTGGAATAGAATTTGGAAATAAAACGGTCCTTAGTGAATTCCTTTCTAAACTAAAGTCTCATGGTAAAGATCAGCGCTGAGAGTCACGCAGGTCACTCCAAAAATAATGCCTCTTGCTTAATTCCATGGGAACTACAACAAATATAAAGAGCAAAATAACACTATTGATACAGCAAATTCTTAGCTATGAAGTGCTACTTTTCATCATATTCAGCTATGTATTTCTGCCAGTAGTGAACAAGAACCTGCATGCTTTGCTCATAAATATCTTCATCACAGGAGGTGACCACAGTATCAGTCACCACTGTTGAAATATTCCATTTATGACTGTACTGTGCGCACACTGACTTTTTGGTCTCCATAAACACTCAGCAAGCACTGACGTAAATGGGCACCATTTTTTCCACATGAAGGAATTCAGTGACACACTTTTGCTCCATATACACTTCCACGTTGGATGCCATTGCGTCAGACTGCCTCTCTGCTGCCATCTGTCACATAGCAACAAAATGGAATGGAGCATCGGTAGGAAAGTTCAGCCTCTACTCCGTACCACCACCATCTGCTGCTAATGTTGAGTAATACAATAAAATAATAAGTTGGCATTCATTTCAGAGCAGCCCTCACTGCAGTGAGTGGTTCCCAAGTAATCACCTTCACCTCTTACCTGTCACTGGAGAAACTTGTCCCTTAACCTATTGCTTTTCTCTTGTCTTCTTGCATCAGTCTTCTATTCATTTTTCTGTGCATTTGTGATTGATGAGTCTGGCACTTCAGAATGTTCCCTTTCTGCTCTATGCATCATTATGAACTGGTTTTTGATATTTTGAATGAGAGCTATTAAAATAAAACTGAACTTTGTATTTATCTTACGACTAGGTCTTGAGGCATGTGGTATTGCTTTTGAAAGACTGAATTGCTCTGCTGCAGACAGTTACAAACAACAATTCTTACTGTCAAAGAGCATACATTTGCTAATGTAAATTTAGGCCACCACAGTAAGAACAGATTGTTCCTTCTGTTGGTTTGAATGAATGCAATGACAGTAAGTATCTCAATGTATCAAAAGTATTCCACGGAAACTAGAACTAATACCTTTTATTTTCATGTGGATAAATTATCTGAAACTTGTTGCATCATCTGTTGTGGCTGACTGCCATTCTTAATGTCAAACATCACTTCTATTTAATGACGTTCAGTGACACAAGTGTTCTGCTGCTTTGTGCTGTTGGACCCATACAATAACTTTACCAATAAAATTTTTACTGAAGATAGGCTATAAATAATAATTATGAGGAAGATAAACTTGCAAAATTGAAATGTATTAGAAAGGAGTCTGTTAGATTTAAGAAAAGAGTTGGGAGTTCCAATCTCTCTTTCTTCAAATCACCTCTGCAATAGTTGATGAACCAGAATTTGTTGGTAGGAAATGGAGGAGTGCATTACAGTGATTAAGAAAAGTCTTCATGAATCTTGAAAAAGTGCAGTTGAAGTCCAAATAACGAAAGGACAGGCAGAGAGAATTAAAAATGTAGTTTCACAGAGAAAAAAATTTAAAAATGGAAAGGGAATAATAGATTGTTGCAGAGTGTATCAAATTCGACAATACATTTCACATCCAGATGTGGAAGAGCACAGGAGCAGTAGATATGTACTTGTGCACAGAGAAATAACCAGAACATTGATCAAGTGACTCTGAACAGGAAGTACTTCCATGCAATTTTTGCTTACAGACTAGAGGTGAAGTTTGAGGGTAAAAGATACACAGTGTATTAGAATGTAAAGTAAGCAGCAGTAATTATATATCCTCAGTCCATTTTTGTATTTGCTCATCAACTTCTCCTTTCCTGTCTCTCCTACTCTCTCTTGCAATAAATAATATAATGATATCAGTAAATTGGAAAATACCATAGAAAATATCTCCTTAGTTGAGGTTTCAAAGAGAAATATGAAAACAGGAAAAGTAAGAATATGATTTGGCATGAAGCTCATTCTTATTCTGAAACCTCAAACAGGTCTAACTTCACTGACACTGTCAGCATAATCAGTAAACAACATTTTATAGTAATACAAAACCTTTCACACAAAACTAAGAATTGCAAGTGTCAAATTGTAGGACCATATTAGTATTATTCTTCATATCTGCTGACTGCTCAGAGAACCACAATTTATTTTGCTGAAACATACTAAGTATTAAAAAAAGAGTAAAGCTAGATATTCTGCCTTTGTCACTCAAAAGGATTGAGATGGATTTAACCCAAATTAAACTATTACAGAAAAAGTGCCACACACACAAAAATAAAACAACGAACTTTGGCAATATTTGCAGGCAATGGCTGGACATTTTCAACTTGTTAACAAGCAAAGAAGTAGGGAAACATAAAGTCAAACTGGAAGAAAATGATTCTTTGAAATACTGAAATTCTGAAGCCTAATATAACATCTCTATATTTTTCAGTGACAACATGCTAGAAAGGTAAAGCAGTCTCCTTTAGGCACTCCTAAAACAGGTGTGTATTTTCAAAGATTTAATGAGCTGAAGATCAAGAGCTACATCTCAGGCAGTCTTCCACACTGAATTTCATACACTTCCTGTTTCCCTCAATTACTACTTCCTTGATTCCATCTTAGTTTTGAACAAATATGCTTTCTCTGAGGGTACCACTTTTCCCTGATATTACAGGAATGGAAATTTTAACCCCTCCTTAAATAGCTTATTTCAGGAGTTATACCACATTTAAAAGGTCTTGTCTGGTGCTAATTTGAACTTATTCAATGTTCCTGTTAAACCATTGCCTCTCAGGTTGATCTAAAAGCCCTTGCAAGACTTATGGCTCCTTCTTAGAATCACAGAATTGCTCAGGTTGGAAAAGACCTTAAAGATCATCAAGTCCAACCATAATCATACTACCATAACTCTAACAACCCTCTGCTAAGTCATGCTCCTGAGCACCACATCCAAATGGTTTTTAAACACATTCAGGGATGGTGATTCAACCACCTTCCTGGGGAGCCTATTCCAGTGCTTAACAACCCTTTCTGTAAAGAAGTTTTTCCTGATGTCCAAACTAAACTCCCCTGGCACAACTTGAGGCCATTTCTCATCCTGTTACCAGTGAGAAGAGATTAACTGTGCTCTTGCTGTAAGCACCTTTCAGATATTGGAAGAGAGCAATAAGGTCTCCCCTCAACCTCTTTTTCCCCAGACTAACTAGCCCCAGTCCCTTCAGTCGCTCTTTGCAGGGCACATTCTCCAAGCCCTTCACCAGCTTTGTTGCCCTTTTTTGGACCTGCTCCAGCTCCATGTTTTTTCTGTACCGAGGTTCCCAAAACTGAGCACAGTACTCTAGGTGAAGCCTCACCAGTTCTGAGTATAAAGGCGGAAGGACTTCCCTAGTCCTGCTCACCACACCATTCCTGATACAAGCCAGGATGCCATTGGCCTTCTTGGCCACCTGGGCACACTGCTGGCTCATATTCAGCTGACTGTCCATCAGTACACCGAGATCCCTTTCCATCAGGCAGCTTTCCAGCCAATCCTCCCCAAGCCCGTAGTGTTACATGGGGTTCTTGTGATGAAAAATGAGAATTGCTATTCTTTGGTATCAAATAATCAATTTCATTTAATTATTAACACTTAAACATTTCTTAATAATTTCATCTCTTTAATTATTTTGATAGAATTTTGAACCTCTCTTACATATCAGCTTCTAGTAACATGCAGCTACCTGAATAATAACTCATTTGAGAGAATATCATTCTTGGAGGCAAGGCCTATTCCTAACTCAGTCAGTATTCCTTTCCTTTGTGGACCATTATATCACAGCAGGGCACTGAGAGAACCTGCTGAGCTGAATCTTAAAGTAGATACTTTGCCTGTTTTCAGTCAGTGTTTTATAAATATAATCTTTCTCTATACAGTGTACTGCATACTCAAACAATATTAATTTTGCATGTGTATATCCTTTTTTTTTCACGAGAATTGCCTATCAAGCAAGCTTTCACCTTCTCCTGAATGTCAGATCTTCCTCATTCATAATTCTGAAAAATCTTTGTGCCATACCAAATTTTTCTTCAGCTATCTTCTCAATAATTGATGAAAATAGTTGAGGTAAAGTATTAACTTGACACAGAGCTGGTCGCCACCTGCCATTGCTGGCAACTATGATACTTACCTGCTCTTCATAAAATGTAGCAGTCTTGCCTTACCATCTATAGCTGCACAAAGTAACTATCTGCATGCCTGTGAAGTATCATAGCATTTTTATTGTAGCAATTTTATATATCATTTTAAATATATATATATACTTCTTAAACCTTTTTCTTGCACTGAGTTCCTTTTCATATATATATGTACACATGTGTAAAAGTAGTTGCAATAATGTTGCAAAAAATAGTAGTGCTAAAAGCAAGAACAGTTGAAGGATTTCAAAAGCATGCAGGAAAAAGAGGAAAAAAAGGGGGAAAAATGCAGACTAATCAAACTTAATATTGAATTTTCACTTGCTTACCAAAGACTTCATTAGATCTGGGAAACGTTTTATGAATTTCACTCTAGCAGCTCACTCCTTCTAGGATACTCCAAATCAAGATTGAAGTTGTTGCTAATTTTGTAGCATGAACATACTTTCAATCAGATGTACAGTTTGAAATGTAATTCACATTCTTTTGGTAGAAATTTTTTAATGTTAATAACTTTTAACATTCCTGGCAAATGTAATAAATATTCCTCGATCATCCTCATTTTCCTTTACTCTAAATAGCCTGGTGGAACTGGATTTGGATTTTAAATTACCTTTGAAGGGCTACATTTGTAAACTGACACCTTACCTGTGACCCTGGCCTTGAGTCTGATTCTCCAGTATCATAACCTTGGAGAACTTCTGAGCTATCTAACAAAATTTTCCTCAACAGCCATGATACAGGCAAAGAGCAGGACACGGGGTAATGGCCTCAAGTTGTATCAGAGGAGGTTTAGATTATTCATAAGGAAGAACTTTTTCTCTCAGAGAGTGGTCAGGCACTGGAATGGCTGCCCAGGGAGGTGGTGGAGTCGCCGTTCCTGGCAGTGTTCAAGAGGCATCTGGATGACGTGCTGCGTGATATGGCTTAGTGCTTGTGATGGCAGTGGTGATGAGGAGACGGTTGGGCTAGCTGATCTTATAGGTCGCTTCCAACCTTGTGATTCTATGATTCTAAGATTCTACAATAGATTTGATTCCAATGACAGTATTCCCTAATACTATATAAAGCACAGAAATGAAAAGTAATTATTTCCAACTGTTAGAAGAAATAATTTTAAACTGACACCTTTTCCTTCCTGTTTGAGCTTTGCTTTCCTGTTACCGCCTTTTCAGTTGGCTTATTTTTTCTGCAAGCATTCTTTTACAGCTCCTGAGAAATTTTTCTATCAGTACTCCTGTTATTATCAACAAAGCCACAAATTAATTTACTATACACCAGACACTGGAATCACCCTAATCTCTGTCTTCTGTAATTTCTATAATGTAATCCAAAATGCTTTCTACTCTCAGATTTTTTTTTAATGATAACTTGGTAGATGTGATTTCAACTGAACATATGACATATAATGAGCAGTAGATTTTGTGTTTCTTTATCTTCAAGAGTGCTGTTATTCTCGATTTTAATTGTGATCTGATTCAACAGGGACAAATATGCGATGAAATACCAGCATGAATGCATGAACACTTGAATGGCTTTTACCTACTATGATCAATACCTTTTTCTTTCCACATCCTTTTCCTTTTCTTGATGTGACAATGAACATTTGCATTTTTTAAACACTCAGAATGATTTCTTTTTAAAACTTCACCAATGGGTCGTCAAATGACAAATTGACATTGGTCTATCTTAAAAATATTAGTTATATCAATGTTGTTCTCTCAAAATGAAGTAAAAGTGGAAAATGCTGTAATTTTGAATAGTTGTTAAGTCTGGGCTGAAAATAAATTACTTTGAATGCCATGTGTAAAAATGACTTCTGAGATCTCTAGGAGGTGAGGGTCAGCTTGTACAGTATCTGCATAGGACGGAACTTCTACGTGATGTTTAAAAATAAATACAGTGTTATTGAAATTTTCCATCTCTGTCTTTATCCTGCACTGAGGCAAACAAAGTTGGCAAAATTCTACCAAATCTAATTCAAGTGCATAGATTATTTGTTTAGAGGCTTTGTTGTGGACAGAAAGAATGTGAAAGCAACAGTGAAATAATTAGTGATCTACACTTGTGGAAATAAGGCCATGATATATATAGCAGCACAGCCCAAGAAGGTTGAGTTGATTTTATATGAGTTAGAGCAAAGTAGTCAAAAGTGTACCATATTTCTTTGGCAGACTATTGCTAAGATTGGTATTTTATTCTGAAGACTACACTTTCAAAATGCCATGTTAATCTGTGCTATAAAACACTATCTTTTTTTTTTTTTTTTTTTTGCCACAGATTACAATTTTCATCTTGGTCTATATAACTGCTCCATCAAGGCACCACAAAGCATCCTATCTAAAAATAACAGACCAGAATCCTTGCTACTTTACATATAGTTATGATTTCTCTCCAACAGAAAATACCCTTCACTGCTCAAATTTTTCTTTTGACCTGAATCTTGAGCAGACATATGGAGAAATACTTGTTCTAGATGAAGAATTTTACCCTGATATTTTGTAATTTTTCTTTTAAATAACTTAAAGATAAAAAAAAAGTTCTTTTAAATTTAATCAAAATTTCAAAAATAACACTAGTTAAATAATTCATTCAATTAATTTTAAAAATTAAGCTGTTTAAGTATCTAACAACATTTACCACTTCTGAAATTGAATTTTGTAGTGTTTTGTTTCCAAATTGTTTCCATAAGGAAGCATAAAGAACAGTAAAATATTGGATCTGGAACGACATGTCTCCCTTTGTGTTCCAGATAATTCAGATTCTCTCCGTGCCTTGTTCCCAAGCTCTCCAGTCTGTTAATTAGAGAAATGAAATCATTTTTATTTATTAATTGGAAATAGGAAAAATATTTTAAATCATATTAACCAGCTTGTCGTGATCACCATCTGTTTTCATGTTTCTGAACATTTTAGTTCAAAATTTTTCTATTAACATATCTTGAACATAGACAAATCCATTTTGGAGAAGTCTGTATATTCATTAGTTGTTTTTTTCTGCATGGGCACACTTGTAGTTTCTTCACTGACTTTCCCCAACACAGGATATGAGCCTGGACAGAACTATATGCAGTCATCTTTAACATCTCCAAAGGGAAATAAGGGAATAAAATAAAAACGAGAGCATGAAAGGAGAAGAGAAATAAATTACAAAGCTAATATTATTTTCTGTATTCCAAAGCATCCCCTGTTCATTATTAGAAGATAGTAATCATTTCCATGGCACATGGGGGAGTTTCCAAAGCTGGGTCATTCTGAACAGCATCAGTAAGATGAAAAAGCAGGACTTAAGAGTGAAAACTCAACAACTTTTCAGTTCTAAGAATCCAGAGGAAGACCCAAGTGCTAGGAGAATATGAATGACAGCACAACTTCAGATACAAAAGGAAAAGAGTGATAGTCATGTCAGACAGGTGTTTAAAAGGAAGTAAAACTGGAAATATTTATAAAGCTGTGAAGTTATATAGCCTCTTTAATAAGGAGGACCTTATTTTTTAGGTGTGTTTTAATACTCAATTAAGGGTCCTGTTGCTCAGAGACACAGTAAAAAGGTGTCTAAAGCTATACTTCAGGAGCAAAATCTAAAAATCACTATTATTTTTCCTTAAAACTCTCATCCTTTAAATAACACGATACTCTGATCTGATTCATCCCACCTGGCAGTGTTTGTGTGTCTAAGCAGTGAATGCTTCCTGCCTCCCCCCAAAAAGATGCGCTGCACTAATCAGGAATTAGAATAAGGATTCTTCATTGCTCTGAAGAGTCTTGATGTTGGAGTGAAATTCATTCTTAAGACTCGCTATGCTGATTTATGTAAAGTTTATCTGGACCACAGCCAACTAAGAAGGTCTGTGAAAGCTGCTCTTAGCAGCTAAGACATGATTTCCAAAAATAAATAAACCTACTTTCTCCTGCTCTTGATCCCAGAAGAATTCAAAAGCATGTCAGCTCCTTTCACTGAATGCTACCCGTTACTGAAATCTCAGCTCTCTTTGTCTCTCCTAGGTGGATTTTTATTGCCTAAACTTGGGAAACAGCTACCATAAAACACAGTTAAATATCTTCCAGTAGCTCACATTTTTAGAGCTGCTTATTCCAAACAATTCTGGAAACAGGTCACTGCCTATTATCTTACTTTGCACCACAAAAAATTCTTAGCCACTAAGGCTGCAGTTCACTACAAGAACGGTGAGAACATTTTATCTGCAAAATCCATATTTTTGCCCTTGTACTATATATGATGCTTCACATCACAGAATCAAAGAATCACAGAATTGTAGGGGTTGGAAAGGACCTCTAGAGATCATCAAGACCAACCCCCCTGCCAAAGCAGGTTCCCTATACCAGGTCGCACAGGTAGGCTTCCAGGCAAGACTCGAATATCTCCAGAGAAGAGACTCCACAATCCCCCTGGGCAGCCTGTTCCAGTGCTCTGTCACCTCACTGTAAAGAAGTTCTTGCACACATTCGTGCGGAACTTCCTATGCTGCAGCTGATGTCTGTTTCCCCTTGTCCTGTCTCTATGTACCACTGAAAAGAGACTGGCCTCACCACTATGGCCCCCACACCTCAGATATGTATAAACCTGGATTAGATCCCCTTTCTCAAGGCTAAACAGACTCAGTTCACTTAGCCTTTCTTCATAGTGGAGATGCTCCAGGCCCTTCACCATTTTTGTGGCCCTCCGCTGGACTCTTTCCAAGAGGTCCCTGTCTTTTTTGTACTGGATATCAAATGATATTTTTGCTTTCCTAAAAAAAACAAGGTCTAATATGTTTATAAACTTCCTACTCCAATACCATTCCCAGAGGGTGATGAGCTGTGGAGTCAAACAATGTTGCTAAGGCTTTTCCCTCTTGAGGGCTGGAAACCTTCCAAGAACAGAGGTGACACCACTTTCCTGTGACCTATCCCACTGCCTGGACCTATCCACTTCACTCCAGCCTCTTTGATCTTGATCAGTTCACTGTCTAACACAGGCCCAGAACCTTATCACTAGAGCTGATTATGGCCACTTGCTCGTTCCTCTTGACGCAAGGATACAGGGTCTCTCTTGGGTCCTTCCTTCTCCTTGTTCTGGTCTCCCTGTATGGCCCATCCCACATGTGCATCAGCTATTCACCCCATTTGACATCACCTGCCAGAGTTCCTTCTCAAGCTCATTACTAGGGAAATAAATAAGACAGGCTCCAGAGCAGGACTTGTGACACCAAATCAGTAACTGATATCTCTGAGCCAAATTACCCAATCAAGGGTTTACCCATCTGACAGAGCATCAACCCAGACTCTACTCACTCAGGCATTTTAGGAATGTATTGGAAGCCTCACCGAAGTCAATGTGAATGATATTCCTTGTTCACTGTTTGTCCACAAATCTAGTCTTTTCATCATAGATACCCAACAGGCTAAGTCCTGATTCACCCTTCATCATCTGTGCAGCCTGCCTTAGTCAGAATTTCTATTTCCTTGTGATCCCAGGAATGTGCTCCAAATGGTCACATAGTCTGATTTTCTTGTGGGATGAAGTCAGAGCGACTGGCATTTCCCCATACCAATTTTCTTGTTCTTTTTCAAAATGGGTATGATATCTGCCTTTCTCCAGTTGGTAGCCTCACCTTATCTTCACCATCATTGAAAAAAAATTGAGAGCAGTGAAACCAGTTGTCTCAGCACAATCATGTGCAGATCTGAATGTCCAACAGATCTGTATAGACTGATTTAACACAAATAGCCCGTGACTCAATGCTCACCTACTGATAGTCGTTCTCCTCCCTGAACATTTTTGTTCTAAGCAGAAAAACTGTGGAAAAGTTAATGAAGATGGTATTTATTTAATATTTCAATTTTCTTTTAGAAACCTATTTGCAAGAAGACAAGAGCATGAGGCTCTTAAGTCACACAAAAATTTGTTACAGACTGCAAAATACAAACAAGAAATCTGATTTTTGTGCAGAAAAATATTACACATACACAATATATGTGCACATATACTCCTACACCACACACATACTAGCATCTGTGCAAGGACTTGATACTATGATACTTTTTTGAGAATTTTTTATAACAGGATCTCAACAAACTCCACAAATATATCTGTATTATATTTTCAGCACTTATCATAAAGTGGACATGCGTACATCCATCTTTTTCTTACTAAAACTTTTTTTTTTCTTATATTCAATCTGATGTGGGTATTTTGATTTATAGAAATGACTTTGAAAAAAAACTTCAGAGTTATATGGGAGATATTTTGAAAACAAAACATGTCCAGATTTTTATTTAAATTTATGAAGTTATAAGACCTCATTTAAATAAATGCACACACATCAACAAGAGCAACAAAAAACATCATAGTAAATCACATAAAGAATTACAGTATGCATGTGATAGTAGCCCACAGGTTGATTGTTATATGCACACTTATTTCATATGCACATACCTAACCTTAAGAATAAAAGGAAAATATACATTGTCTGTTAAACAAAACTTAATGTATATTAGACCACTTACACTGATATGTACAGAAAGTTGAAAAGCTTGTAGACTGTTATGCATTTAGGGAGAAATGTTGCTAATGGTTGGCAATAAGAAAGCCAGAGGGCTCACTTGTAAATCATGCTGAACTCCAGAGACAACACTTTGATTCCTAGAGCTATCAGTCGAACTGAGAATCACAGCCATGGCAATTAGCAGCATGTTTCCAAAGCTCATCACAGAATGCAGGCTCATAGCTTCTTAGGGTATTTGCCTCCCTGAAATCATGCAGTAGTGAAGGGAGAAAGTATTCAACATGATCAACAGATTGACAATCAACAAGAACCTACTAAGGGAAATTTCAAACAGGGTTGCAGTCTCATTATAGGATCTTGGCAAGTCACTCAATCCAATTTTCCTATCAAGGGTTAGGGAAGGATAAAGAAAAAATAGGAAAACTGTAGGGGGCTTATTGTGATTATGCTACTGCAGAAAAGTTGACAACTTTTCTTGGGTAGAAGAAGTGTAGAGCTGTATTTTTTGCATACATTATGCACAGCAAAGGTTGGTGCATTACTCCAGCACTTTTGCACTAAATTCTGTGCAAGAGTTCAAGGAATTCATTGGTTAAAAAAAAAAACAACCAACAAACAAGGCATCACATTTGTCCAAGAAAAGTAAATTTAACAGCTGAACTAGGAGGAAAGCTGAGGGTGCTATCTGTAAGAAAAGTAACAATTTTGCTTACAAAGCAGATGGAAGTGTGAAGAAGAGGGAAGCACTGGTAACTGTAGAGAGAAAAGCAAAAGGATAAAGGGAAAAGGTGAAAGGGAACCAAATTCCCTGGTCTGAGGATGTCTTCGAAGTCTCAAACTAGAATTTAAAATAGAGCTAGGAGAAATCTTGAGTGCCACAATTCAGGGAATTAAGGGAATTCAGGGCAGGGAATTAAGAAAAAATCAAGCTTTGTAGAACCTGAATCATCTTTGCTGTGACAGCTGAGTCAAGGGGGAATACTCTTCAGAATATCTCCTGAACTTTTCAACTTCAGTAGGCCTGAGAAAGCAGATGCAAATGAATATATCCGATACACATGTATTTAGAGTTAAGTAATCTTTGTAGGGAAAAGAGAAAGTAAGAAAGGTAAAAATAAAGGATAATTCTCTGTAGCTATAATCTTAAAGACTGTAATCCCAAGCTATCACATACAGGATAACCTTCTATGTAATTGCCATGCAATAAGAATAAGTCAGAATTTCTTTGTTGCTTTCATATGAGCTGACGTATGGAGATTAATTAATTGGTAGCAGCATCAGAAAGTATTCATGTAACTCCCAAACATATTAAAATTATTTTACTTCTGTGACAATCTGAAAATAGGCAGCTACATCACCAGTCAAAAGCATTAAAAAAATCATCTTTTCCAGAGTGTTCTACTACTGGAGGTAGAGTTTTGTTCATGTGGACCAAGGGAAAATTTAGAATCCCCAGACCTGTTATTAAACATTTCTAATTCTAACATTCCTCAAAATTTATTCTTAGTGAAAGGGAGAAAAAGGGAACTGTAGAAAATTTTCTATTTCTTCAAACTAAGTATTTCCTATGCAACTTTCACAGCTTGCTACAAGGAACAATGAATGACCCTAAATTATCTGCTAGCTCCACTCAGATCATGCTAAGAAAGAGTGCTCAACCTGAGCAGTGGGCCTAAAAAATGCAGGTTCAGTGTTATATATATATGTTATATATTATATTTGCATGGGACAATATAATACAAGTAAGACTCTAAAAAGTGAGTTCAGGAAAATAAAATACCTTCAGAGACCATGTGACACGTTTCATTTAGAAAATCAGTGTTTATTATCAGGAGAATAAATGGATTAATATTTGCACTTCTAAAGTAAATACGAGCCACAGCTTTATGAGATATTAGTGCGGCCTTAGTAACAGGGAAAGAAATAGGTTTTTAACTAATAAGAGAGAAAAATGTTTACAGAATAAGAACTGACAGAGAAGATCAAGACAAAAGAATGTATATGGTAAACATTCCAATGGGCAAACTGTGCAAAAAATACTCTTAACAAGAAAAGCAGTCAAATAACTTTGAAAGTGTGAAACTAAAATCACGATTCTACAGGCTGGAGGAAAAAAGGAGGGGGAAAAAAACCACAAAAACAAACAAACAAACAAAAAACAACTCTGAAAAGGAAGAAATAAAGCCAGATTTCCAGTAAAGGAAGGAAGGAAGGAAGGAAGGAAGGAAGGAAGGAAGGAAGGAAGGAAGGAAGGAAGGAAGGAAGGAAGGAAGGAAGGAAGGAAGGAAGGAAGGAAGGAAGGAAGGAAGGAAGGAAGGAAGGAAGGAAGGAAGGAAGGAAGGAAGGAAGGAAGGAAGGAAGGAAGGAAGGAAGGAAGGAAGGAAGGAAGGAAGGAAGGAAGGAAGGAAGGAAGGAAGGAAGAATGCAGGATTTGATTTTGGACTTGGTGAACCTGAAAATCTTCTCCAACCAATATTTACCCATACCACGGAGTTAAGCTTTTCCCTTCAAATCCCTTTGCTATCCAGAAGATAAAAATTCTTAGAGGCTGACAAAAAAAGTTTTCAGATTTTGAAACAAGAGTTTATGACTGATATTGAAAACAATTTGTTCAAAACCAGCTGCAAGTTCATGTATTGCACAAGTCTTCTCATTATTTGCAATCATGTAAAATACAGGAGGATTTCAGTATGGAGTAATGAGTATCTTACCATTTCCATGAGTATTATAATAATTTCAAAACTATTATTGCTTATGTGCCATTTACAAAACAAACATTTTGATAGCATTCCTGCCCTAAACAGACATTACTTCTCTCTGAAGGCTCATTTAAACACTGCAATAGCTCATGCTTTGTGTTCACCCAGGAGTTTTTGGCGATGATGTGTTAAGTACATTCAACAGTCAGTTCAATATGTACTGCCCGTAAGGAAGTAACAAGGAGTGAGGAACTGTGACTCTGAGCCTACTTCTATCATGCATAGAAAACAGTCTCAAACATTCAGAAAAACCTATGCACAATAGAAAACCTGACTTGCCTCTTCCCCTCCCATTCTTTATATCCTGCCTCTCACTGCAGCATCTTGCACTGTTTGTACAACTGCTGTGGAAACTAAGTAAAAAAAAAATCTTTCCCAAGACAGCCCAAGACAAAGCAAAAATCAACTGCTTTCTCCACTAAGTTTTATCACTTTTTTCTTACTTATTCATTATTTTCCATGGAAATACATAACTAATTTTTTTCATCTGGATGAGTAGCTAGTAGAGATGAATACTGTGGTGGAAATGTTGAAATAAACCTGACAGTTTCTTGGAAAAGGCCAGTAAGAAAGGAGGTGAATCAGTACATTCAACTACTCATGATACTACCAATTACAGTGTCGAGGCTCATTTAATAAGCAGCTGTGTGAATCATATAATATTAATTTAAGCAACAGAAGACTTGATGTATGGAGTGTATGAGAGCAGATAGCCAAAATGGAAACATTAGTTATGAAAGCTCTGCAGGAAAGTTCATAATAGATGTCAAAAGAAAAAGAAACAGTCCAACAAGACGCACATATGAGCAAGTAAAGGAGGAAGATTTTCTTCTCTCTGCCTTTGAAAAAGAAAATGATATGCATTTTGCAGCTGTTCATTTGAACAGCAAAAAAACACCTGTGAGAATCACTTTGCCTTGTTTTGTTTTGCCCATTCTAAATTCTGTCAGATTACAAAGATTCTGCTACATAGAGTGCACTTAGTATTACAGTGTCATCCTTTTTTTTAATAGATCAAAGAGAAAGTATTGCTTTGGTCATTTTGAAGTCTTCTTTCTGTATATGCTGCTGGAACTCCTGTCTTTTAGGAAAGAGATGTTGGCTTGGGCTCACTCTGTAATAAATGAGGATAGAGAATCAAGAAAAGTACATAGGGTACTCTTCCAGGCAAGCAGTGGAAGATAATTTAAAGGTCTTTTTCCCCAATAGTTTTTATAAGTCATTCAATTCCGGGCTATATTAGACTCTAGTAGTTACATCATACAGAAGACAGCCTATTAGAAGTATGAAAGAGGACAAAAATATAGCGTTTGAAATAACTAATAAATGCTTATGTTGGTTGGAAAGCAGTGGAATACTTAGTACCATTCTACAGTGTTGATGTCCCATCCCTGGAGGCATTCATGGCCAGGTTAGATGGGCCCAGGGCAGCCTGATATGGTAGGTGGCAAACCTACAAATGGCAGGAGGTTGAAGCTGAAAGATCTTTAAAATTCCATCCACTCCAGGCCATTCTATGATTCTGTGGTTCTGTGATTCTATGCTATACAACTTCCCTTGTGTTACCACAATCTTCTGCTTGGAAGCAAAGGACCTCATAAAATCTATCAAGCACTCAAAATTTTGCTCAGTAATTTGGTATTTGTGCTTCTCCCACAAGCACAATGTGTGTGTTAGCTGGTTTCAGGATTCTGCTCTGATTATGGCTGAAGTTGCATATTCTCTGGTCTTTATCTGCCCTACCTGAAAGGTTGTAGGTCGCATGAGAAGTCTGAGGTGAATATTGAATTCTTTCCTCTTGGTAATCAGGTATACATACATTAAATACAAGGCAGAATGCACATAGCTGGAAAACTAACAAGAGAGACAGCCTGCTATGAACTTGGACCATTTCTAAGAATTGTGGAGTGTCTGAGGGTGGAAGGGACTTCTGGAAATCAGCTGTTCCAATCTCTCTACTCAAGCAGGGACTCCTAGAGCTTGTTACCCAGATCCATGTTAGACTAGTTCTGAGCATCTCCAAAGAGGGAGACTTCAAAATCTGTCTGAACAACCTCTACTAGCACATCGGCCTCCTCTCTAGCTCCAGTCTTTAACCACTTTCCCTCTAAATATTTTATTTTATTTTTCTAATATTCAGTCTGAACGTCCCATGATGTGGCTTTGTGCCATTCTTTTGCATTCTTCCCCTACCAGGGAAAAAAGACTAGCATTTCCTTCTCCTTTTGTCCCCCTCTGGGATTTGCTGAGATATGTGAAGTCATCTCCCATCTTCTTTTCACTATATTACACAACACAAGTGTCCTCAAACTCTTCTCATAGAAATGCCTTCTACTCCTTTTATCAGCTTTGTTGCTCTTCTCCACATTCTTTCACTGACTTTGACATCCCTTTCACACTGTGGAACCCAGCACTATAAATTGTTCTCCAGGTGATCCTCATAACCTATACTGATGACCAACACCATCAGATCCCTTTCTGCTTTAGTAGAACCTAACCTGTGACACTAAGGTACAGAGAAGCAGGCACTGAGGAGCCACTTTGAAGAGAAAGGAATTTGACGAAGACAAAAAATTACGAAGATAATAACTTAGCACAGTTAGTTACAGTGTTCATGACATTTGAGGCAGGAAACATGGAAGAATGTGTTTTATACCAATACTTTTAGGAATCAATTTTTTACAACTGGCTGATTTGTAGGTGACTTTATAGAAGTTGACTTAGAAGAAAAGGCAGCTTCTACAGCAGTGTGTGGAGTGTTTCGTCTGTCAGATGCTGGAACCTGTTATAGGCTTCCAAGCATCTGAGGATACAGAGCCATATCTCAGTCTAATAGTCATGAGATGAAAAGGCATTGAAGATGAAAACCCAGTACAGTGTAGGCAACTCCAAGTTGTCTCTAATGACATCTTCCCACTTTCACTTTTCTGCTGCCAGATGCAAACTGCCTAGACAGGACCTCAATAATTTGCCCACTCTTGAAGGAGGACTACTAGTAGTAGAAAAGCACAGATGCCTTTTCTATCATAAATGGTCTCTGGTAATTGTTCTCCCCTGTGTTCCTCAGGGTAGACACTTTGGTTGCAGCTGGTAGATGTTCTTAAGTCAGTGAATGCTGTTTCTTCCATCACAGAGCAAATGGGACAGCAAGGACGGCTTTGACATCTGTATGCAGAAAATATCTCTCTGGAAACAAGAGTACTTCAGTTACCTCTGGAGTACTGTTTAAGGCTAATTAAAACTAATTTGCCCTCTTAGAACCAAAAATACCTGTTTGTTGTTAACCACTGCCTAACACTCCTGCCTCCCCCCACACCTCACCCCCTCCTTCCCTAACCCTTTTTTCCTTTACCATATACTCCTAGCAACCCCGATGTATGCTGCCTACTATCAGTGTAGCCAGTGAATGTTTGAATTCAAAAGCCTTGGGCTCATGCATAGCATATACTCTCTTCCATTTCCGGTGTCTTTTAGACTCACCATAAACAGTGACCTGCTTTCTCTGCCAGCCTCCCTTCAGCAACTTCAAAGATTTTCCCCAGTTCTCTGTTTATTTTTCTTGTCATTCATATTCTCCCAGTGTTGATTCATATGGTTCCACCACAGTATCTGTCATATGTACTGTACAGATTGTGCACTCTTTCCCTCAGAAGTGAGTTAATTTTTCTTTTCTAAAAAGGTCTCTTCCTTGTTGAAAACTCTACCAGCAATTAAGTGGACTGTTTTGTGAGATATTAATGGATGAGGACTTTGTTTTGATTTACTCTTTGTTAGATGGGAAGCTCATTCTCCTTTACATATTTGCATTCTTTAATTCCATGAGGCTTAATGTGATTTGTTATGACTAGCAGTGCCAAAAGGACTTTAAGAGTAATAATATCTCTGAGAGTAGTAAAGGATAGAACTTTCTCTCTCCTAAATCTTTCCCATTCTCTCCCATCTTCCCTCAATAAACTTTGGTAGATTTGGGATGCTTCTTTCCCCTCTGAAATATTAGGAGTTTTTCTGTTTGGTTGGTTGGTTTGGTTTTGGTGTTTTTGGTTTTTTTTGCACACAGAACCCCTAATTCTACATATATATCATTTGCATATGTGAGCATAATATAAATAATATAAATTGTGAATAATTCTCATTTTGCACATTCATTTAAGTAAAAAGACAATGAGGAAGGATCCAAAACAGCATAGAGAAAAGAGAGGAATATGACCTCTCTAAAGAGAAGATGACAAGGAGTGCTCAGCCATTATCGTTTTAGGAATAGGACTGTTGCCAAGCAACAAGTCTCACATAATCTTGCTCAGCTTTTGTACCTGAAGAAAATTGAGGCAAGGAAAAGTTTGGAAAGCTAATGAGGAAAAAATAGCTTCAGTGCAGAAGAATCAATAGTGCACCTGACCAGAAAATAAAGTATTAATGGGGCCTGAGAAACCAAAGCTACTTATAGATACTTAAAAGCAAATTTATTATTTTCAGGTGTGTTTACCTGCACATTATCTTTTCCTTATCTCTGAGTTCTTTGGGGATGGGACTATTATTTCTTTGGGTGCAATTGCAATAGCATGCATAAACCTTCCTTTTCTGTTTTAAAGTAGTAGTTTTTATTTCTTTGTGTGTCATATAAGTTACCATTAAACTGCCCATAGCTTTCAATAGTGCTGAAATAATGAGTGACACTGTTTTTAAAGTTTGCATTGATATCTGAAATCAAACCTGAAATTAGGGAACAATTCCCCAGTACATTTTTAAAGTCAATATTAGTAGCAGAAATGTGTACTTTTGGCATCAGAAAGTACTATGTCTACCAAAGTATAAAATCACCAATGTCACTTCCGTTTTCTCCTTACATTCATTTATAGTGGTGCTAAACCTCATAATTTATTGTCATACTCTTCTTGCTCAGGTGTAAAGGTCTGAAGGATCCAGCCTATTTCATCCATCACATAGGCAAGAATTATACTTTGTACTGGCAACCTGTTAAAGACTGTGGGTCAGATAAGTAACTGCAGCTTTTTAAACTATCAGTTGTAATTCACTATTGCTGTTTCTCATTATTACTAAAGTGAGAGTGCTGTTGTAGATGCAAATCATCTGACTACGTTCTGACTATGTTGACTTACAACAATTCGCTTTATTACTAAAACAAAGTAAATATAATATCAGCATGAGACATGCAACATGACAGATCATCAGGCAAGAGCTTTCATTTTAAGAGACCAAACATAGTTTACAAAATAAAGTGAGGAAAGAACTAGAAGCAAAATTTTACTAATTGTCATTCTAATCATTACCCAGGGAATGATTTGTGCTATGTAAGTGATGGTGAGATCTCTTATTATATTTTAACAGTATAATTTAAAGAGAAAAAAAAGGCAAAACAACTACAGGTGGTCATCAATCATAACTGTATACATGTTAAAAGAAAGAAGAAAAAAAAAAGGAAAAAAGAAAAAAGATGCAGAAAGAAAAACATAGTTTATATACAGTCTTTTAAAATGTCATTCAGTACAGAAGCCTTCAGCAGAGATTAGACTCTTTGGATTCAGATTTGCTTCAAGAAAAATCTAGAGAAACTTTTTCCAAAAAAGAGTAAAGACTCCCATGTTAGGGTATGATAGCTATCTTAAACTCTTAAAAAAAAATGATTTTGTCTTAGGACAAAAAGCCCTGGCTGTGCTAGTCTAGAAAATCTTTAGAAGTTTAGAAAATTCAAGACAAGGAACTTTTTTTAAGTTCCACTGAAGCAAAATAATTTTGGAACAAGCCAGAAAGAAAAACTACGAAGAAAAAACCCAAAAAGCAGTAGCTACACATAAATTGAGTTGACCATCTTCATACTCAGTGAAGGTATTATCCAGACATTGAATGACAGACTCCTACTTAACAATGTAATTTTTAGGTCTTTAAGGTTCAGGGACACGATCAATCCTACTTGGTCAAAAAGAATAATTCAAGGAAAAGTCTTGCCAATTAATCCAATTGTGTTTCTTTATTTGTCAAGCTCATCAGAAGCCCCTGTCTGCAGCTAAGTCTAAGACAGTTTAGTAATAGGAGAAGCTGTCACTATACAATAAACAGCAATTCAGTATCAAGTTAAAATGATGATAATGAAAACATTAATCTCATTTCCTATCAGCAGGATGGCAAAACTCATTGCTGAAGTGGAAAGCTGCTTTTCCTTGATGTTCTCCACTGCTTCTGTTTGTTCAGTCTGATTGCTGTCGTTAGTGGCTTGCTGGCAGAGAGGAACAGGAAAGAGCTGTGCTGTAAAGTTGAGTGATGGGATCAGAGCATACTGCTGCTTGTTCACAGCAGAAAATTTTATATTCTTTTCTTCTGGAAAGAGGAAGGCATATTTCTGTCGTGGCTTACTGAATTTAAAGTGTCTGTCATTCCTTCATTTTCTCAGCACCTTCATGAGATTGCTTGGCTAGTTTTAGCTTAAGAACAGGTTCTGTGCCACTATATATATAAGTATATAACATTTTTCCTCGACTTGAAGGTCTTCTACATCTGACTTTTTGACAAGAATATCCAGAATACATTTATAGGTATCTTCTCTCCAAATTAAACTCAGATTTGCTGTTAGGTTCATCAACATTTAGTAGGGCTTGAAATCTTAGATTTATATTTTTGTTCTTGCATTGTATATAAAGCTATTCAGACATGATAGATCTCTTGTGGCTTAGTCCTTTAAATCTTTAGCCTTCATTATTCTTAAAAGAAGGCACGCTCATGCTAATTACCTTTGTTACCTGCTCTTGGTTGAGGAATTGTTTAACCACTGCTGGAAAGCAAATTCATTTTATTTTCTCTACATTTTATAATGAAAATTGTTATTTAGAGAAGGAGCTGTTTTATTCACCCTCATTTACTTACGTGTGTTTCAGAGCTATAAAGAAATAAATGTTTATGAGATTCACTAATCATTTTACTGTGAAATTTGGTTTAAGTTAATCATTGTACTGCTCCAACTGCCTGATGTAAATTCAGTTTCCACTGCCAGTAGGTGGAATCTGACTGACATTAATTGTACTTTCTTAATTTGAAAATAGCAACTCAAAATGTTTATATTAAACTGCTTAGTCTGAAGTGCAGCTTATTAGCAATGTTTACTCAAGAATCACAGAATCACAGAATCACAAGGTTGGAAACGACCTGCAAGATCATCCAGTCCAACCACCCTCCCATTCCTATTAGTACCACAAGCTACTAAACCATCTCTCGTAGCTCCTCATCCAGGCGCCCCTTCAACACTAGAAATAAGTAAACACAAGAAATAAGTAAGGACTATCAAAACTTTATTCTGATAACAAGACCTCTTTCAACATGTGTATGCCACCACAACAAGACACATTTTATCAGAAAGCCCACAAAATAATAGTGTTACACAAACTTTACAAGAAATGTAGGTCAAGCCTTCACTGTATCTGCCCCAGAACCAGTCAGATAAAATCTATCCTGGTTGGATAACCTATCTTATAATGGCTTCCTTCTTAGATTAAAAAATAGCATTAAATATTATGCAAATATGTAGTCTACAATGCACTATCTTACTGGAAAGATAAGCATTAGTTTTTTTTGTTTTGTTTTGCTATTTTCTTATTTGTTCAGTTAAACTACCATGATTGCTGTGATAATACTATATGGTACTTCCTGTAACTCTGAATGTAAGTGGCTAGTTGAAAGTCTTTTCCTGTGATCATTGCACTTGGAATGGCATGCAAAACTGCAGTTATTGACTAGTGACTGCTGTAAGTAATTTTTTTTTAATGCATTTCTGAAATGAGCTAACGAAAAAGCATTTGCAGCTTGATTATTCTACCCATTTTTTTCCTTCTCAAATGTTATGGCAAGTTGGTAATGATGGGTGAAGCAGCTGGCAGGTAGAAGATTTTATAGCAGAAACATCCACCATGGAATTAACTACTTTGTTGATCCAGAATCAGTGCTGACAGGATAAAAAGCGTTTAGAATGTGTGTAGTATCCTTTAAATCCAAAGAGATAATCTGTAATAATAGTCTATAACAACTGAGATCTTCATTTCCCAGAAGGCCCTATCTCCCATACATAAAAATACTATTAAAAAATTTACTGGCTATTTGATATATTGTACAGCTATTGTCTAGCTTTACTCTGTACTGACATGGTCTCACTTTGAGTACTCTTTGTGGTTTTGAGTGCTTATAATACTACAAATTATCAATTTTATATATCACTTTCATGGCAGTCTAATGTTATATCTGCATTAACACTAATAATGTATGTACAATAATGCTAACAATATTGTCCTCTCAATCAACTTGCAGTTCAGTTTCTTTTTTTCCCCACCATCATTAATTTATTAAACTGAATTTATTACTGATTTATTAAGAGGAAAGGGAATATTCAATAGAGGTACATGCTTCATAACAACTACAGTTGTTAACTTCTCTGTAAAATTGGTTTGAACCAATTGATGTTATGAGTTTGCAGGCCAAAGATGGTCTCCAAGTAACAATTTGTAGATGTCTCACTGTTCATATTTCCATGTAATAGTAAACATTTCCTTGTTTCTTGCCTTGATCCCTAAGTAAGGTGGAGAAAACATTATTTATGAATATGCACTGTTGCACTGTTCTGTCTATTCACAAGCAAGCACATTTCTTTTTGTAAACTATATTTTAATCAAAATCTGCTCTTGATTAAAATCTGCATCAAATCTTTGTTGTGAAGTGCTGAATCCATGGGAACGCGACCTTCTAACAATAACAAAAAAAAAAAAAAAGGTGTTAACAACTCCTTCTCAGTTTTTGGGTGACCAGACTAGTAAACAAGGGAAAGGCGGTCGCTTTCATCTACCTAAAATTCAGCAAAGCCTTTGACACGGTCTCTCACAGTATTCTGGGGAAACTGGTTGCCCTGGGCCTGGATAGGTATACCTTTTTTTGGGTAAGGCTAGTGGGCCGTGATCAACAGGTAGTGGTTAATGGAGCTAAGTCCAGCTGGTGACCCATTCCAAGTGGTGTCCCCCAGGGGTCAGTACTGGGGCCCATCTTGTTTAATATCTTTATTGATGACCTAGATGAGGGGATTGAGTGCACCCTCAGTAAGTTTGCAGATGGCACCAAGTTGGGAGGTGGTGTCAATATGCCTGAGGGTAGAGAGGCCTTTCAGAGCGAACTAGATAAGCTGGATCACTGGGCTGAGGTGAATTGGATGAGGTTCAACAAGGCCAAGTGTCGGGTTCTGCACTTTGGCCACAACAATCCTATGCAGTGCTATAAGCTTGGGGATGAGTGGCTGGATGACTGTGAAGAGGAAAGGGACCTGGGGGTGTTGGTTGATGCTCAGCTGAACATGAGCCAGCAGTGTGCCCACGTGGCCAAGAGGGCCAACGGCATCCTGGCCTGCATTAGAAATGGTGTGGCCAGCAGGAGCAGGGAGTAGATAATCATCAGCCTGTACTCAGCACTGGTGAGGCCACACCTCAAGTATTGTGTTCATTTTTGATCCCCTCACTACAAAAAAGACATTGAAGCTCTGCAGTGTGTCCCGAGAAGGGCAACGAAACTGATGAGGAGTCTGGAGCAAAAGTCTTATGAGGAGCAGCTAAAGGAGCTGGGATTATTTAGCCTGGAGAAGAGGAGGCTCAGAGAAGATTTTATTGCACTCTACAACTTCCTGAAGGGAGGCTGTGATGAGAAGGGATTTGGCCTCTTCTCCTGGGCAACAAACAGGACCCGAGGAAATGGCTGCAAGTTGTATCGGAGGAGGTTTAGGTCAGACATGAGAAAAAACTTTTTCTCTCAGAGGGTGGTCAGGCACTGCAATGGCTGCCCAGGGAGGTGGTGGAGTCGCCGTCCCTGGCAACTCCAAGGTTCAAGAGGCGTCTGGACGAGGAGCTGCAAGACCTGGTTTAGTAGCTTGTGGTAGCAGTGGTAATGAGAAGATGGTTGGACTAGCTGATCTTATTGGTCGTTTCCAACCTTGTGATTCTATGATTCTATGATTCTATGGTTCTATGAACCAGTGACTCAGATGCTGTAGGGGTGGGGCAAAGACACCCAGGACATTGATATAGGACCTACTTCCACAAGATGCAGCTCTTTCTGACTTCAGGAACATGGCATCTAAGGTGAGCAGTCACAGCAGCCCCAAACAGAAGAAGGTGCATTGCAGCACATCAGCCACGTTCTCCACTTGCCCTTCCCACCAGTCACCCACAGCAGGAGCCATTGTGGTCCCTCTGCCATCTTCGTTCAGGCACTCTGCTATTGGCATGTCATGGATCATATAGTATCTGCACACGGGTTGTCTGACTCCCCCCCAAAAATAAACTAATGATGCTAATTAGAGCTCAGCACACTTGCAAACAGCTGCACGGTGTGTCTCCCCCATGCAGCTCTGCCAAAATTCCCCACTTTTGGCCTGTTACGCTTCTATTTTGTTGCTAGACCTCTGCTTCCTGTCAGTCCTGTCAAATAATTGTCCCAAAATTTTTTCTTGCTTAATGGTATAAATGCAAGCTAAACGAGGAATTTGGAGCCCACTGTTACTTACTTGTTATACATTTTCATTTCTGAGGAAAAAGTTTACTGACTATACTATTCTCTAAGGAAAGTAGCTTAGTGGCCAAGACTTCCACACAGTTTTAAATTGTTGTCTCTACTTATTCTACCTTGATTTACAGAGTTCTGAATTCTCAGAAGTACCTCTCCTTATTTTCTTGCTATTTTTTTTCTTCCTTTGAAATTGGATGACTAAAGAACTTTCTATACACCACATATAAACAATCATAAATTTACCTCAAAGTAAGACTACTTTATTCTTTTTTTTTCTTCTTTTTTTTTTTTTTTTTTTTTTTTTTCTGTGTTTAAGGGTGGGTCATTAAATAAAACAATCAAGCAAACTGTGCTATTGTTTCATGGCTAATAACTTTTAAACTCTAGGGGCCTTTAATGACTTACACATTAAAAAAAAAATTATAACATTTGGTGTAAAATAGGTTCCTCTGAGTCTCATGAACTTGTATTTTACACGTTCAAACTCTAAAATACAGCCTAAAATTTTTATAACAAAATAAAGCACGTTTTCATTATTTTTTTCTGCCGTGCCTGCAAATTCTCTTCCTTTGCTGGGTAAATCAAAGCCACACAGAGGCCAAATAAATAGACTTTTTCCAAATGGGACTTTCAGCTCCAGGATCATTTTCTGCAATATATGATTCCTACTTCCTGTATTTTGTAGTAGTTTATTAAGACATTGTTGGGCAGTATTTTTTCATCCAGTGGTTTCCAAAGTTGTTCATATGCTTGCTTCATCTTCTAACAGCACTGTTGACATGTTTGATAAGCATTTCAGAAGCAAACAGTAAAATGAATTCATTACGGTTCCATTTCAGATGTCATGCTTTAGGGTGTAATGGGACTGTGTTGGCTTTGGAAATCAAGAGCAAAGTAATTAGTAAGGTGGAAAACATTGGGAATGTGGAGCTAAACAAATTTCAGATAATTCAGGAATTTCAATGAAAGATCAGTACTACTAGACAAACAAATCATTCAAGCACAAGTTCAGATTTTTAGTGTAAGGAAAAAAAATCACTCAACCCTGTAATTTGGTATGTCATTGCAGGTAATATGCCAGAGGGTTTGTGCTGATTTTACAAGGTGTCAAAATTAAAGCTTCTTGGGCTGACTCTCTCTAAGTATGTCTGTTTGGAGGTTTGCTCTTAGTTTTAGTTCTAGCATTTTTTTCTTCTGACCATCTGGCTATGACTAACTTATCTTCTGTTTATCTTTGTATGATGCAAAAATTTTGAAGTTTTTACATGGGTAGGTAATAAGACATCATTAATCTCTGTAAAAGGAGATATTTCATCCTATGGCATAATGACACAACATGGTATTGGACCCCATATAAGCAGGAACTGGAAGATCAGTGTACAGAAAGCCAGCTCTGGAATGGTGAGATGGAAGGCATGAAACGGTCCTGGAGACCACCAAGCTTGACTAAAATAATATAATTTTCAACCACATGTGTAAATTCTTAAGAAGTGCACTAAAAAAACTTCTTAGTGTAAGACATACTACAATTGTCTTCCCAGCACAGATACATAGCAAGTTTGAATTAGAGAAAATGGAGAAGACTCCATTGCTCTTTCTGCAATGCATCCTCAGAACACTCTGTTGCTATGGTAAACTGTAATATTAGTGTAACTTACTACCAACAGTGCTATCACTCCAGAAATGTTTCAGTGTAATACATCATTATTAAACAAATTATTACCCTTCAACTAGGTACTAGTTAATGCTACTCTGTTATCACTTATCAGTATAGCAATTCCTCAAACACACAAGATACGAACCTACTTTTAATCTGTCATTGTAGAGGAAGGGACTGATTGATTAACAAACACAGCAGAAAGACCATCTGTGTACTCTCTCTCCCATGTCAGATAAATGGGGAATTTAAATAGGTGCATTGACAGCGATTGTAAGAATGCAGTGATGGTCATGGCTCAATTTCTTGAAACCTCTTCCATATGTTTACGTAGTCTTTGTGTCCCAGAAATCAGGGAGGAAATAGCTTCTGACTGAAGATGTGAATTAATATTTTACTGATGTGAAAAGGAGATTGTTACGAGCTGCCTGTTTGCTCAGGCAGACGTGAGTACTTCAGTCTTGCTCTGTAGTTCTAAGATGAATTTGGAAATTGGATATTCACAGAACACTAGACAATGGTCAATGGGCACCTGGTGCAGAGTAAAATTGCAGAGGACAGTTTTTAAAATTAGGTATTGTGTAGAAATCTTTTTGCATAACATCCTGTGGAAAGTTTTCTGAATATAATATTACAGAGGATTTTTTCTTAGTTTTCATCAATAAAGTGTGAAATATACCTTCTGTGTATGTAAATGAAAGCCAGAAATCTAAATGAAATGGAGAAACAGTGTAAATTCTAGTTAAAAATCCTACATCAAAACAAAAACTGTAAGGAAAATGAAACATACATTCCTTTGTATTATTGTTATAGACTTTTAGTATCAAAGGAAAATAGCTTTCTGAACTTGTTGACCATTGCAATGTTCAGTTAAAACAGTTTACATTCCAAAATGGAGAAGCGCTTTTTTGAACTGTGATTTTAGTAAGGTATGCTTACTTACAGCTGGTAACTGACTATCTCCAGCAGCATAAGTTTAAGGCTCAGAGATTGATGAGCATGCACAGCAAAAAATGCTCATAGATCATAGCATGGAGTCAAGTTTCAGGATAAAACCTTTATTGTTATTATTACTTTTTTTTTTTTTTCCTTAAAGAAAAAGATATTTTGAAACCTTAAGGGAGAGAAGGATCAGCTTCCTAAATATCTCATCTGAGATTTTTAATAGCATACGTCATGAAAGCAATTGTATGGATAACAAATTAATAACCCTCAGTCAAGTTTGCTTCTAATTACAGCAGGACGTCATTTAAACAGTCATGGTCTTTGAAGCACAGAAGGTCCCACTCATGTCAAGTGCAATAAAGTGCATCAGTGCCTTAATTCAAGTTCTAGTGTATCAAATCATATCTACAAGGAACAAAGCAGTTTTGTTGGTTTTGTTTGTTTTCTTCTGTAAACAATTGCTACAGGTTTATAAATTAAATTAGCACACTGAGGCTTGAAAAATGTCAATGGTACCTCTGGGGAAAGGTATATAATAAAGTTCTGTTTGGCCAGATTGCATGTAAATCTGAGATTCATTGAAGTCAATAGCAAAATCCCTGCCAAGTATAAAAGGACTGCATTTTGCCTAGAGGGAACTTTTAAGTAAGGATAGATACTAACTGCATGTGTTAACTAAATTTCTTCATTGTTGTGCTCTCTTTGTATGGAAAAAGAGACTTAGAAGGTAGAATGAAATATTCCAGGAGCTGGGTTAGTGTATTAATTTCATTATTCACATTATTTTCAGTCATGAAGTAAGAGAACAGAGGACCAATTCCACTTTTATTAAAGCCTATAAGTGTGTTAATGGGCAGACATCTAGTTGCTTTATCAGTTGTTTGCTTTGTTTCCCCCTCACCCCCCCCCCCTCTATTTCTCTCTTTATTTAATTATTGCCCCAGTATCTCTGTTAAAATTATCTTTGTCTACTGATCAGCCAGAAGGCTAAGAATGTCTTTGGACAAATCCTACAGATAAACAGGACTGAGACAAGAGAAGGGTTTTGTTGTCATTCTATTGCCAGCATCTACATTTGACTTGTGAAGAAATGATGGGCTCTCATTTACAGGGATATGTGACACAAGCATACGTACAGGAAAAAAAGTTGTGTAGTACCCAGAGTTCTAGTTTAGTTTTCACTTTGCTATACATCTAAAAACATAAAAAGATGCAGTTTGTGGGATGTGCACAAAAGGTAAGGAACACATCCTTAAAAATATGTATTGAATAAATAGGCAAGAATCTTCTCCCCTAATAGACAGGAGAAATGCAATTTAGACTCTGAAAGCTAGCTAACATCAATAGTTGTCTGTCAATGTCATCAGTACAGATCACACAGAATCACAGAATCACAGAATTGTAGGGGTTGGAAGGGACCTCCAGAGATCATCAAGTCCAACCCCCCTGCCAAAGCAGGTTCCCTACACCACGTCGCACAGGTAGGCATCCAGGCAGGTCTTGAACATCTCCAGAGAAGGAGACTCCACCACCTCCCTGGGCAGCCTGTTCCAGTGCTCCGTCACCTCACTACAAAGAAGTTCTTGTGCACATTTGTGCAGAACTTCCTATGCTGCAGTTTCCAGCCGTTTCCCCTTGTCCTGTCTCCACTCACCACTGAAAAGAGTCCGGCCTCGCCATTCTGCCCCCCACACCTTAGAAATTTATAGACCTGGATCAGGTCCCCTCTCAGTCTTCTTAAGGCTGAACAGACCCAGTTCTCTCAGGCTTTCTTCATAGGAGAGATGCTCCAGGCCCTTCACCATCTTCATGGCCCTCCGCTGGACTCTTTCCAAGAGATCCCTGTCTTTTTTGTACTGGGGAGCCCAGAACTGGACGCAGTACTCCAGATGAGGTCTTACCAGGGCAGAGTAGAGGGGGAGGATCACCTCCCTCGACCTGCTGGACACGCTCTTTTTAATGCATCCCAGGATGCCATTGGCCCTCTTGGCCACAAGGGCACACTGCTGGCTCATGGCCAACCTGTCGTCCACCAGGACACCCAGGTCCCTCTCCGCAGAGCTCCTCTCCAGCAGGTCATCCCTCAACCTGTACTGGTGCATGCAATTATTCCTCCCCAGATGCAAGACTCTACACTTGCTTTTGTTAAACCTCATCCGGTTTTTTTCTGCCCAGCTCTCCAGCCTGTCCAGGTCTCGTTGAATGGCAGCACAGCCTTCAGGCATGTCAGCCAATCCTCCCAACTTCGTATCATCAGTAAACTTGCTGAGGGTGGCCATTATCCCCTCATCAAGGTCATTGATGAAGATGTTGAACAAGACCGGACCCAGCACAGACCCCTGAGGAACACCGCTAATTACAGGCCTCCAACCGGACTCTGCACCACCAACGACAACCCTCTGCGTTCTGCCAGTCAGCCAGTTCTCAACCCACCTCACTGTCTACTCATCTATCCCACACTTCCTCAGTTTTGTTATAAGGATGTCGTGGGGGACAGTATCAAAAGCCTTGCTGAAATCAAGGTAGACTACATCCATTGCCCTCCCCCCATCCACGCAGCCAGAGACAACATCATAGAAGGCTACCAGTCCAGCACCAGCTGTTCCATCACCTTTCCAGGGACAGAGGTGAGGATGACTGGCCTATAATTGCCTGGGTCTTCCTTCTTGCCCTTTTTGAAGACCGGAGTGACATTGGCTATCCTCCAGTCTTCAGGCACCTCCCCCATCCTCCAAGACCTCCCAAAGATGACCGAAAGCGGTTCAGCAATCACCTCTGCCAGCTCCCTCAGCTCCCGTGGATGCATCCCATCGGATCCCATGGGTTTGTGAACATTGGTGTTGCCTAGGCGCTCTCGGACCACCTCTTCCCTGACAGAAGGGAGGTCTTCCATTCCCCAGATCCTCTCACTAACCTCCAGGGTCTCGGATTCCCGAGGGGGAGCTTTTTCACAGAAGACAGAAATATTAACAGATAAATATGTTTTAACTAACACAAACTTAACTGTTCTCAGACAGCAATTAGTCTAAAAATCTAAGAAGTTCATTTAAACTTTTTAATTTTTTTTCTCTCTTCCCTCCTCCATCAACAGCTTGTCAATTCTTGGTCTTATTTGGAAGACAGTTATAGTAAGATTTAATTTTTAATAGGAAAATTTTTCCAATGCTGATTTGAGATGAATGTATCTTGTGACAAGTGCTATCAAGTACAAATGCAAACATGAATTGAAACTTCTGACTGTGTGTGTTGTCCACATATTTGCTCCTTCCAAGGCATTTCCTAAAATTTAAGGCTACCCTCTTTTCTTCCATCCAATCATTTCACTCTGCTTATGTGGGCCAGTATAAGGTTGCAATCATGCAATCATTATGTAAACAAATCCTAGAAAAGAAGATGGAATATACCTAGAAAGATATTCAGACACCTGTGAACAACATTCCTAAACTCATTTAGAAAACACTGTAAACTCACTGATTTTTCCTGCTAAAAGAATGAAAACTTGCAGAGTTTATTTATTTTATGCAGTTGTTTAATTTGAAAATGGACACAACCACGAAAAGAATAATACTTTGTTGGCCAGGCATAATAGAATATCTTGACTCATTTTCCTTTTGCTCTTGAAAATTATTCCATCATTCCATTACTTCTAGCATCATTAGGACAGAAATTTTCAGTGCGTAGAAGAAATAGGTTTTTTGTTTTTTTTTTGTTCTTTAACTATTTCATGTTTTCACCAAATGGTAATGTAATGCACATACATAGTGACAAATGCAGTGAAGTGCAGTGCCAAAATGGTACAGACCAGCAACACTAATTTTCACTTATGGAGAAAACTCTCTGAATACATTCAAGAAAAGATAAACCAAATGGAAGAGTTCATATAACAGAGACTACTGAATAGATGCATAAAAACATTGAAGAAAAATCACTTTTGGTAAGTCTGTTTCACATTTCTGCCTGACACAAAATATGATCAAATTTTGGAACACATGTATTCATTTCAAAACTATATCTATAACATTCTGTAGGAAAACTCTTACAGGAAATATACTATGCCAGTCTTACACAAACCTCCTGTTGCTGGTACTATTTTCTTCCAGTACCTCACTGTAGCTGAGATATGCCTAATTAAATACTCTGGAATTACTGTGGAAAAGATCACTGCTATTAATAACATTAATAATATTAATAAAATTAGAGCTTTGTAATTTTTGAGGGGTTTTGAACTATGCATGACACTGACAAACATTTTGAATATATACTTTACATTGCTTCACATTACTCTGATTCTAGTTGATAATAAAGACATGAGAAATCTTATGGCTGTGTTTTCATACACCAGATACCTGGATAAACTTTCTAGTCATTTACAGAGCACCTGTAGTGCCTTCAAATCTTTTTGAGATTTTCAAAACGCATGGAAAATGTTGTCAGGCTGAGTTATGGAAGTGATTATGTAGAAAACAACCATTAAAAATAATCAAATAAATAAATAAAATGCAAAACAGAGGTACAAAAAAAAAAATGATATGCGTAATTACACAAGCATTAACAAATCTAAAAAAACCCATAAAAATGGAAGTAGTACGCATTGTCTTTCCCAGTGAAAGTATCATTTTCTAAGTACTGAATTCTGACACTTTCCTTTGCAGTACTGGTTAGAGGCTAATAGTGGAGAAAGGGCAGATGTAAAAAACTTAACTATGGTTATGTCTTGGCATTTGTCTTTCAACATTAAGTGACAGACCATGCTTAAATATGGATGAATATGAGAATGCCTTTGATTGTCACTTTTATTCTGTGCAGAATCTTTAAAGCCATCTGCATTCTCAGACTCCCTTTCGATAATATACTAGGGTGGGTAAAGTGTAAGTCAGGGAGTGATAACTATCCTCTGCCGGAGAGGTATCTACTCAGCCATGAATGTTGACATAGAGATATGCATCCCCTGTAGCAGCTAAGAAAATAGTATATCAAGCAGTTGAAGTAGCTTTTACAACTCTATAAATTAATCACTTGGAGAGGAATTAACCATATAATTATACGCTGTAGAATCAGTTGTAGTGGGAGTTAATTTCTATGACGAATAGTCTGTTAATGTCTGTCACTTTGTTGTATAGTATGTGTTCGTGTGAGTTTTATGAACTGAATTCTGAATACCACTGTAAGTCTCTATTATACCACGATTAGTTTCAACATCACCTTTTTCCAGAAGACTTTTTTTATTATTATTATAATGTAAAACACATTAGAACACATAAGGAGAAATAACAAAAAATGTATTTGAGCAAACTTTTAATAAAACACTGCTTTCAAAAAACTTGTTTTTTTAAAAAATATATTTTCATGTATTGAATATGAAATCAGTGTATGTGTTGATATCATGTATTGATATGTGTCGATCCATTGTGAATATTCTAAACGTGAATCTTAGCAGTTTTCAGCAAAGAGAAACAATACAACTGGCATATATTCTGGTAAAAAATTTTATTCATTAGTCCATTCTAAAAGGAGTTACACATTTTAGCACAGACAATCCTATTAATCAAAGCTGACCTGCCACTCAATTCAGACAAGTACAGTTTTATGAGTGTTTCACGCCTCAGCTATTCCTTCTCTGTTGTTTCTTGGTATTTGTCATCAGGACATAAAACAAAGCCAGGTCCAGATTTTAATTCTTGATTTTGAAAACTACAAGATTATTTAGTTCACAAGCTCCACAATACTAATTCTACTGCTACAAAGGTCTACACAACGTGCATTTTCATATATCCAAAAGTCACGGCCTGGTCCCATGAGCAGATGTATTGGAACAATGATGTGAATATATACAAAGAGGCAGGGAGGCAGTCAGCAGCAAAAGCAACTTAGTAAAGCATTAACACCATTGAAAACACAGACAGGAACTGGAACTGCAAAAAATCATTTTGAAAATCCACAAATCAAATCAACGCCTGTAAGGAAAGACATAAACCAGTAAACAGCTGAAGCCAAATCATAAAACAAGTAGGAACAAGAGGATTTACTATATATCACACAGTGAAAGACAAACAAGAAAACGCTCTGCACATAGTCTTAGAAATTATGAAAGATGTTCTGAGAGACGCTCCTATTCTTGCCACTTCCCCACTATGAGTTCCACAATTAAAGGGTACCAAACACACAGGATGAGGGAAGTTGTGTTTTAGTAACTTTACATATATCTATGTATGTATAAAAATCTATCAATTCCCAGTATGTATAAAAATGTATCAATCATTATATATTTCACAGCTGGATTTCTTAAGCCTCCAGATGATAATTAAGGAATCAATAAAATGTGAATTTTTTATAACGAAATCAACTCAGCATTCTAGTTTGCCATGCCATTTCAGGACAGTCATTTAGATGAAATATTATCTGCTTTCTCTTTTTTGTTGTTCATTGTTCATTTATTTTATTTTTAGTTTTATACAGAAAATTACTATTAATTACTATTACATTTGAGTTTTAGATTTGCGTCCATTTATTTTTATATAAAGAATAAATTAGAAGCAATCAAGACAGCTTAGAATCAAAGCTACTTTTTGTGACATTACAGATTCAAGCTCAAACACACAATTCTAAATTCTGAATATATCTGTTGTTGCTTGCCCAGCATGTCTTTGAGAAACAATGTTGTTTTTTTTTTTAAAGTAACAATATTTTCCTGGTTCTATCCACTCATTGTCTGGGAAATGATTAGCTGGAGAGCAGGTCAGTAGAAAGAGATCTGATAATTCTGGACAACAGCAGGCTCAATAAGAGCCAGCATTGTGCCCTGGCAGCCAAAAGGGAAAATGGCATTTTGGAATGTATTAAACACAGCATAAACAGATGGTCAAAAGAGATGACTCTCATATTTAGTACTGATGCAAGTCCCACTTGGAATACTGTGAGCAATTCTGGGCTACACAATGTGAAAACGATCCTATAATATTTGAAAACATCTGTAGGAGGGCAATAGTAGTGGTAAAAGGAGTGAAAAGCATGTTCTATGAGGAGAGGTTGAGAACACTTGAGCTGTACTGTATGATGAAGAGGAAGATAGGAGTGACCCCTTTCCTCTCTGCAGCTCCCACGGGAGGGAAAATAGAATAAAAGGTGCCAATCTCTTCTCACTTGTAACAACAAGAGGTGCAAGGGAATGGCACAAATCTGCACAATGGAAGGTTCAGATTGGATATCACAAAAAATTCTTTATTGTGACTGTGGTCAAAGACTGGAGAAGACTTTCTAGGGGGATGGTTTATTCTTCATGCCTCTCGGTGTTCAAGAGATGTTTGAACAATTCCCTCAATTATTTGGACGATTTTGTAACTTTTGTTCATCCTGGAAGAAACCAGACAGTTGAACTGAATTATTTATTGTATCTGTGCCGGTATTCCATTCTAGTCTAGTCTAGTCCATTCTATTCTAGTCTATTCTATTCTAGTTCATTCTATCCCATCCCATCCCATCCCATCCCATCCCATCCCATCCCATCCCATCCCATCCCATCCCATCTCACTAAATTCCATTCCTTTCCATACTCTATACTTTGCACTGATATAGAAAAATCCATCGTAGATAATCACCTAAACCTGTGGTGAGATTTACTCTGTTAGACAAATTCATAATGAAACATTCTTGAGAGTCAAGGCTCAATCAATTCCAGCGCTAACATGTAACCTGAAGTTTCACTGTTTAAATATCAAACGAAGAAAGTACTTCATCACAAAAGTGATTTTGTATGGATCTAACACTCAGAAGATTTGAACATCTTAAACAAAGTCAAGTGAAAACTTTTCAGATTTTCTGTTGCTGTGATGGTGATGGTACTTTAGAATTATAGAATTGTCATTAGTGTCATTTACTTCAGCAGGCAGATGCAAGAAAATAGGTGTGATTTATGATTTTCCCTCTTCATAGTTGCAAAAATACATAAGCTGTACTTCTGCATAAAGTGGAAAAGGATAACTACATAAGATTTTTAAGAAAGGTGACTTGGGCTTCTGTTTTACATTCATTCTCTAAGACTGCTTTCATCTATAACAGCATAATAGGAAGTGAAAGATTTTCTAGCTCACTCAAACGCTGCTCCATCACCATTCAGTAATAAAGCATGTCAGATTCATTTTCACATGGCTTTAAACATCAAGAGCTTAATGATATTCAGAACATCTTTTCCTATTTACATTTTCTTGCAGATACATTGCAAAGACTGACTAGCAGTGATTCCTTTTGTGCCAGAAGAGCAACCAAAATTTTTTTTGGTTGTCTGCAAAGTTAAGGTAATACATATACCATCTAGTAACCTTCATAACCTGGATTAGTAAAATTCTTTTTTTTTTTTTAGAGATTTGCATTGCTTTTGCTGGCTTATGTGTGAAAGGCCAAAATGTCCCCCTGAATATCAGCTTCTTTCTAGAAAGTAGCAGTTTTGGATTTGTTTCCACTTCTATCACTTACAACTGTAGATGTGGGCAATTTTCTGCTATCAGTTTGACTCCCAACTGTAAACACCATAAGTAATACAAAATTCAGTGTATACTGTAGATATTCACCTGTCCTTTATCTTCCTTTCTCCCTTTTGTCAACAATGGTGTTTAGAGGAGTCAGTATGAAAGGAAGATAGTGAGACATGGAGACTATGTGATTCTAGGCAGATTCTGCTGTAGAGATGATCCTAAAGCACCTGCACAAGGCAATGTGATTCTCAACAACAGACTCTTCTGTAACTCCTGTGACAGAACTACACTTCAAACAGATGAATGAAGCATTGGTGAACTTTCTTAAAAAAAAAAAAAAAAAAAAAAAAAAAAACTGCTAAAAATCATAAAGAATGCACAATTAATGCATATCATTAAGATTCACTTCACTATCAGAACAATCTACTATAATAGCATTCTCCTCTTCATAGTTTATGACATGAATCACAGCTACTGTTAAGTTTCTTCCCTGTTGCATATACATATTCCCTTAGGTTTCATGCTAATAGTGTTATTATGTGCTACTCATTCAATATCTACCTTTACTTTGGATGCAGTCATTAAGGCTGTCTCATAGAAGCATATCAGTTGTGAATACCTCTTAGAAAAAAAGCTTTCCCCACGTATGCTTTTAAAGAAAAGGCAAAAAGGGATTAGCATTGTTTTAATACTACAAAATATTTATACACAAATATTTTAAAAATACCCCCAAAAGAGGTTTTTATTTCACTTATGCTAATCTAAATGGGTTTAATTTGCAAATGATGGCATTTTGACAAAGCGTTAGTCATGAAAGACAGAACACAATGAGAATGAACCTTGGATACTCAAAGTGATGGATGAGAGTTTTCCGTATGTACAGGAGGGCATCTTGGGCCTCTGTGACTTGCTCATTTGGCACCTTGAGATTAGATCAAATAAAGTCAGTCCCCGATCTAAAGCACAGACAATGAAATTTTTCTTACAAATATTTCCTGAAGAAATCAAAGCATTACTCAGACATGGAAAAATAAAGGACAGAAAACAGATAAAGTGCATAAAGAAGAAATAAATAAATAAAGCCACTGACAAGTTTAAAGATAAACAATTCTCAATGACTTTAATACATCGGTAAACGAAAATAATAAATACTGTTGCTAGTACAACAGATGAGATTTCAACAGCTAAAAAACTTTCATTACAAATAATGATGAATATTAAGAAAACCATAAGAAAATAATATGCACATACATAAATTGCCTTAATTCTAACAGTAAAAACCCAATTTTGTTTTCTGAAGACATTTTGCAATGCAATTTAAACTTTCTAACAGTGACAATATCACAGAATAGTTACAGATAAAACCTCATGCATTCTTTTCACAGATTCCTTTCTTTTTTCTTCCTGGCCACTTCTGTCATTACCTTGTGCTCCCTATCTTTTTTTCCTTAATATCTTTTCTATTAAGTCAATGAGTTTGAGCTATCCTCTTTCTGAAGATCTCTTTTTCTGGGCTATTTTTTTTAAATCTTTTACCAGGTTTGCTTTTTGATGTTCTTCAAGAACTTCTCTCTGGGTTTCATACCGATATCTGTTCCTTTCTGATTTAGAACTTGCAAGGAGAGCATATTCTAAGGATTTAAACACAAAAGCTAATATTTTAATATTTATGTTTTAATATTGAGAAGACGTTTGGACTAGATGATCTTATAGGTCGTTTTCACCTTTGTGATTCTATGATTCTATGATTATCATACGCTTTTAAAAGTAGTCTGATTTCCAGTTCAAACAGGACAGCCACAACTAAGTTTGTATTCCTGGAAAGTAAAATATCACATTAATTACAAGCGTTACGTTTATATTCCCATAATTAACAGAGTGCCTTCTCATGGCTGGATTGCAGCATGGGACCACAAAATGAGAAAACGAAGTGACTTGGCATCTTTTTCCTATCATTTCAGTTGTCACACATTGTTTCTACAACCACAAAATTAAGATTTTTATCACAATCAGTTTCTGCTGTATGGATATGCCGAATCAATTAACATTTGCAACTCATGTTTAAAGTCTGTGATAAAAAAGTGTGTTATAAGGTTATTAATTATTAATAAATGAGGAATTTTGCGGGAAATAAAAAAGCTGAGGATTCCCAGCTCTCTTATAATGGTGCACATACCAATTGCACTTCTGAATAAATTCTTAGTAAAGTGGAGACATCACAAGCAGGAGCATGAACATATGGAACACCTTTAAAGTTTACTGCTCTGGGTAGATGCTATCTTAGGAACTCTCACATGGAAAGTAGTAGAGGCTGTAGAGACCAAAGAATGAGACATATTCCCATTCTATTCACATTCTACAACCCAGGACAGGGGCTTTCTCTACTGATTCCTTATCTTTGTATTAACTAGGAATCTGTAAAAACAAAACAAAGGAGAAGGAATAGGAAAGGGGGAGAAGGGGAAAGAGAATGGAAAGTGAGAGGAGGCAGAAGAGAGTGGATGAGGAAAGAAGAGAAGAGGAAAATCGTTGTTGGATTAAGGTTTTTCATAAAATTAAGAACATTTTTTAGGAATAATTTTTTTTTTTTTTTTATGGGGTGATTCTATTAAGAAAAAAAATAAAAGAAAGAGAGACAGATGGATATTTTTGTAATAAATCATTTTGGAATATGCTTTTAATTGTCAGAAGGTAAGACACATTCACTTTCTGGTTGTTTCTTAGTAACAACATCATAATAAATGGAAAATACTTCTTACCGGTAGAAACAGAAGAGCTTTTATCAAATAGGCTTTCTAAGAAAACCCAGAAAAAAAATATCCTGACAGAGCTTCAGATTATCTGGAAAAAAACAATACACTATGAAATAGATAGAAGAAAATGATGATGTTCCTGAAAGAGAATCACATGAAAGGTAAAATGTCTTTGGTTGAAAGGCTCATCAAGAGACAATACTATCAAAACTCCAAGGCTGGTCTACTGTTTATTAAAGAAAAACTGAAGGTGGTCAGTGATCATGGGTAATGTTCTTTTCAGTCTCAGTGTTTCAGAATGCTTGAGGGTATGCACAATGCCCAGTTTACCATCAGCAGATGCTATAGATTTCTCATTTTATGTATACTAATACATCTCCCTATTGCTTCTGTCAGTGATGCTTCTGGTTTTATTTCAATAGCAACACGGGCCCAGACAAGATTTTAGAAAGATTCTCAGTGTGTCTGACCTCCAGCTGATGGTACAGTGTAACATCTCTCTCTGCAGGTATAATGTTTACTACAAATCAAAATAAAGGAGAATAGAAGTCAATATTTCAAAAATATAGAGGAGGCTAAAGGGGACAGATTGGAAACGTCTGTGTTAAATGACGGAACATTAATTTAGCAGGAAAATGTTACCAGTCTGTCAAGAATATATTCTGTTTTCCAATTATCCTTTCTCAAGTCCTGGCTTAGAGAGTGTTTTAGGACTGGGACAGGGGAACAAAATTCCTGAGTCAATTCTTAGTGAAATATTCACAGAAGAATAGCTGTGTTCTAACAAAGACTATGAAGGCTATTGCAACTTCCTTGCTTCTCAAATCTGGTGGTCAAAAATGGCATGGAATGCCATACATGGACTTCCTGCAGAAAGCCTCAGGGTAAGTTCCTCTGCAAATGCAATTTTTCTGATGTCACACAGAAGAATATTCTAGATACTGTTGGTTGAATGTTCTTGTAAAGGTATGATGAACCTGTCTCAGAATATCTCAGCATTCATGGGAACCATGAAAAAGGAAAGGAAGGGAAGGAAATGAAAGTGAAGGGAAAGGGAGGGAAGGGGAAATAGGGAGTGATGATTATATAATTCCACTTTCACTTTCAGTAGATGATTTCTTTAATAACAACAGCTTTTCTCTAAGTCAGATTAACGGTGTGTGAAATAGGTGCATGTGAAGGCACTGTGTTACTATAATTTACTGATATATACAAAAGTTTTGGGATAAACAATTAGGTCTACATGAAAAAAAAGCTTTTGTCAAATAATTTATATTTATACACTGTATGTGGATGAAAAGAAAATAAAAGAAAATATATGGAAATATATATTCAATGGAATTTATGGGGGGAAGGGGTAAATATTTTCTACTGTAAACTACTAAATCAATTTTTCTTATTAAAAGAGAATTCTTGTGATCTGCATCTACCAAGAACTGGGTCTCTTTAAATTCACTGTACAGTACTCCAAAATATTGCTGAGAGCATTCGGTATTTTTAGCAAAACAAAACTTGTTCATTTGCTATATGAACAAGTCATTTTCTGTTTTTCCTGATCTTTTTGCAAAATAAAAGTTAATACTTTCTTGTGACAAACAGAATATTTTTAACATGATTTTAGGTTTATTAAATAAGACAGCAAAAAGAGTATGACATATCTGACCTTTTTTCTTAGAATGCATCTGTGTTAATGTAAACCTTGAGGCAATCAACACAAGCTCTGTAATTAAGCTTCTATTGTTTTTATTGCTTTCTAAAGATAATACTTCTTGGCAAGAGTCTTGTCCATAAACTTAGGAGTTGCAGTGGTTACGAAAAAAAATGTTTTAAATGAACACTTATGTTTATTGCATTCTTCTGCAGTGTCTTACAGGAGCATCTTGAGAGATATCCCCTTATCACGCACCTCAACCCCTAAAAACTTTCACTGCCATATCTCAGAATATCTTAATCTGAAAGAAAAATGCTGCTAAGTAAACAATTACAATCATTTCTTCTGCTTATATTTATTTATGTATTTTTCCCCTACCTCTTTTTCCCTGTTGTTATGATATTCCAGAATACTTTCTAGAAGTTTTAGTTACATAAGGCAAGGACATGCAGCATCTTATATCTTTCTTTGGCATTGCCTGTTTTCAGCCTCCCTCAGTTCCAGACTGTCTGAAAGGTTATATTTATTCAAATATTTATCTTCTCAATCCTTTATGAAATGAGAATTTTTCTTCATTTAATTAAAAAAGAAGGGAAAATACAAAAAAGGATATATATATATCTGTACATTTATACCAGTTGTTTCTGTTCTGGTTTGCTCCAGTTTTGGAATCAGGTGGCTCCCATCCAGTCCCAGGGATCTGAAATGAATAGTAAGCAAAGATCACGTAGTAAATGTTTTTTATAGAGATCTAGCTGCTCTTCATTAGCACTTTCTATCATTTTGTGACAGAAAATTCTGCTTCTGTGACAAAATTCTATACGTATTATCTGATATGCTGTTCATTCTAGGGAAGAGGAGCCTGAGAGGAGACCTTACTGCTCTCTTCCAGTATCTTAAATGTGCTTACAGCAGAGCAGGGCTGATCTCTTCTCACTGGTGACAGGTGACAAGATGAGGAGAAATGGTCTCAAGTTGCGCCAGGGTAAGCTTAGGTTGGATATCAGGAAAAGCTTATTTTCAGAATGGGTTGTTAAGCAGTGGAATAGGCTCCCCGGGGAGGTGATTGAATCACCATCCCTGGATGTGTTTAAAAACCGTTTGGACGTGGTGCTCAGGGACATGATTTAGAGGAGGGTTGTTAGAGTTATGGTAGTGTGGTTAGGTTGCAATTGGACTCGACGATCTTTAAGGTCTTTTCCAACCTGAGCAATTCCTAGATTTTATGATTCTATATTGTACTGTATCACATTGCATCATATTAACAATAAAAATAAATAACAATATTAGTACCAATAACTATATTAATAAAAATAATAATGTAATTCTAAAATAGCAATTTATATGAAGGTATTTTTTCCCCAGCGATTGTGAGAGATTCTCTCAAGTTCTACCTTGCATTTTACCTTCCTAAATATTGAGTTTTCAAGTACAGCTTGTGGCAAAAGAAATGTGATGGCATTTAGGGAAGAAGGTCAAAGAAAATTGAGTTTCCATTGCAATCTTTAATTTACTGTCATGCTAATTTATGGTTTTTCAGGAGAATTGAGTACTGCTCAAATATTAAAATGAAATTCTTTTTGTCCACTAGCAATAAAGAAAGTTTAGGATATCACCTCTGTGGTTTTCACTTTGAGGTCCAGAAGTTGTGAAGAAAAAATTGTTAGAATTAAACATAATTATGATCCTGAACTGAGGGAACAAATGATGAGATATAAAAATACATAAAAATTCCTCTGGTTAGTATCAAAGAATACTAGAATAGTTTAGTTGAAAGACACCCTTAAGATCACTTAATTCTAAGCTCCCTGACATGGGCAATCTACTAAAATTTCCATCCAGCCTGGCCTTTATCACTTCCAGAGATGAAGCATCCACATCTTCTCTGGGCAGTCTGTTCCAGTACCTTTCCACCCTCATAATAAATAATTTCTTCCAAGTATTTATTCTAAATGTAGTCTCTTTTAATTTAAAGCCTTTATTCTTTGTCCTGTCATCACTCTAGGGTCCCTCTCCAGCCTTCTTGTATTTGATATTGGAAAACCACAATGAGGTCTCCCCAGAGTCTTCTCTTCTTTAGGCTGAAGTATTTTAACTCCATCAGCTTGTTTTCATAAGTGAAGTGAAATGAATTTAACCAAGAATAATAAAAAGTATATGCAAAGAACTAAGTGTACTACACCTGGCCACAAAATGCTAAGTTATAAAGGAAACTCTATAGGGAATCACTAAATTTCCCTCAGCATAACCATACGTGTGAATCTTATCCAGTAGGCATGAAGAGAGGCTCAGCCCATCAGATGATGGTAAGCAGGTAAGCAGTTTGATATCACCAAGTTCCCACCCCAGTATTGTTCTTCCCAGAGTCAGTGTATCAGTTCTCTTGATGTTGCCAACATTAAAGTTGCCTAGGGAACTACAATAGATAGCAGGACTCAGCTGCAGAATCTCCACTCTGCTCCATCTTCCGTGCCTTTTAATGACATACAGGCTGTGCTGGTATCACTGTGAATGATCTATACCTTAATTGCCAGTGAATAACGCTATACCTCAAGAAATTATTCCACACGTTGCCTTATTCAATTTGGGAAGTGTGACCAGAACACTTCTTAGTAAAAGCTGAGACAAAAAAAAGTCAGTGAGTACTTCAGCCTTTTCCATACCACAGGTAATCAAGTATTCCTTTTCTTTATAGAGAGAGCCCACATTTTCCTTATCCTTCTGTCAACATTCTAACAGAAGCTTCCCTTTGATTGCCCCTGATGTCCATGGGCAGGTTTAATTCTGTTAATGCTGTAGCCTTCCTTACTCAATTCCTGTGTTTCCATCCTCTGTAGGTTTCCTTTAAGTGTTTTTGTTTATCCGGGAGCTCCTTGTTCATCTATAGTACCCTCCTGACACTTTTGCCTAATGTCCAGCTTGTTGGGATGCATTATTCATGAGATTAGAGGAGGTGATGTCTGAATATTAATCAGAGAAGGATCTCTTGAAGCCTGGAGCTGTGAGCTTGCTCTGTGCCCTCCTTGCTGCCATAACAATCTCTAATTCCACCATTTAATTGTCACTGCAGCCAAGGCTTCCCTTGAGCTTCAAATTTCCCACCAGCTCCTCCTTGATGGTGAGAACAAGATCCAGCATAACACTGGTCTGTAAAACACCGATAATAACAAATCTGCCAACCTCTCTATAATAAACGCAGTGATGTTGGGAAGGTATGAATGTCATCTGTGCACATTATAGCTATATCACTAGATCTGAATGTGCTACAGCTGAAACCTTTCTGAAAAATACTAACACTATTTCTCTGCATTTCATTAAATTCAAGTGGACAAAAAGGACAGAAAACTGGCAAAAGACAAGAACACTTTTCTTATATTGGGAAGAAAACAACAACAACAACAGCAGCAACAACAAAAACACCTTTATCTGAAGATCTTAGATTTAAACCACTATTGACTTGGGTATCAGTTCAGTTGCTGTCAGGGTGGCTGAAGCAATAACCTGTTAAGTTTGCTAGCATAATGATATTTACACTTTTTCATGCAAGATAAATTATACAGAGGTGTACTTAACCCTCAGTACAGATGCAACTCATTTTTTTTTTGGTTACTGACTCTTGGGTGAATGCAGATATATATCTTTGTTGTCCTTGTTTCCCCCACAGTATAATGGGAGTGATGATACCAGTCTTCTTTTCAAATATGGAAAACTCTGAGCTCTCTTCACAAGCACACTATGTAGAAGTTAAATACATGCAATGCATCTGTACAAAAGTCATCACAATAAGAGCAAAACTCTGGTAACACCCTCATTTGTGATCCCCATAATTCCCATGTTCCACTGATTTTCAGGGCTTTCTTTTTGTTGTTGGAAAAGTGTATGTGCACTCTGTGCTAAATGTAAAATTCAAATTCTCTAGGACACCACACATTCTACCTCTTTGCCATAAAACTTCCGCAGTAACTCATCATATCCGTTTCCCCTGCATTCAAATTGTAAGAGCTGAATTTTCAATTGGTTGGCTTAAGGAATTGCTTATTGAAAGCTATTACTAAAACCAGGTAGTCCTTATCTCTGAATGACAACACAATTATTCAGAAAATAAATAAATAAATAAATATCAATTAATTTGATGTGGTAAAGTAATATCATGGATTCTTTGTAAAACTTAATTTAAAACAAAAACATAATGTAACAAGACATTAGGTAAACCCCTAAATGTTTTTTTAATTTGATTTGGGGCGGTCGTATGTTAACTGCTGAGCTGCACAGGATTCACGTCATACACTTGTTCATTTTTACATGATACAGAATGAAGCAATGAAGGAAAAATATATTACCAGTTGTGTTCTTGCCCAGATGGAAGCACACAGTTATTTATGAATGGAAGAAGAGAGGAAAACACACGTGAATTGGAAATTCAAACTATGTTTTGTTATGTTGATGATAAATCTTTCTGATTTCTGCTAGCACAATACTATTATAAGGAAGGTGAGGAAAAGAAACAAGTTAAATGTTTTGAAATAGGGAAAACAAAACTGCTTTTGTAATATTTTTTAATTCCTCAAATGTAATTTTCTTGTGGGATTTTTATTTCTTATATTTTTAATATAAAATGTCAGTGACATAACTCTTTTCATAGTAGTGGCTCAATTTTTTTCTGACTCAGCATATCAAAATATCAATTGTAATAGTATTTTTATTGAGTTAGAGTACAATGGTTCCCAGAGCTTGACATCAGCAAAAAATCAGAGACTGTACACTAAACTTATAAATACATTTCTTAGATAGAGAGAGGCAATTTGAGTGGGGCTCCAAATCCTGAAATGATATTGTTTCTCATTTGTATAACCTAGCATTGTAAAGGCTCTCTCAGTTATTGTCATCCCTAGATGCCTTGCTATATATGCTAAAAATAATTTCATTTAAGCTCAGCTGATGTTAAATTAAGAAGAAATCCACCCAGCTAGAAAAGGAGTTTGGCGGTTTCTTTGCAGGAGTGGAGCTCTTATAGACAACCAATAGATGGCAGGACATCATTTCAGTGACCTCAACACTAGACTATGCAACACAAGATAGCCTGGTACTGAATTTACGCTTTGAAGAGACCCATTAGGAAACTGTGCTATTTCTCACTACATCATCATGGAGAAGCCAAACATAGAAGAGCCCAGCCTGGAAATCTCTGTGAAGACATTTCCTTCTCCTTGGAAGCATTCAAGGCCAGGCTGGATGGGGTTGAGACCAACCTGGGCTAGTGACAAGTGTCCTTGCTTATAGCAAGGGGTTTGGAACTATATTACCTTAAAGGTCCCTTCCAACACAAACCACTGTATGACCTTTTGGAAAGCATTTTGACCTATTAACTGCAGGGAATAAAATAATATTCTTTGAAGTTAAAGCACTTACTGTTCAGGAATATTTTATATTTATTTCCCCAGGTTTAACGCCTATTAGGTTTTCCCAGATAGGAATATGTCTGCTTTTTATTTTTTATTTTTTTGCTTATTACATGCACTCTCAAAAAGTCTCATAACTGAAAACATAGTCCAAGTGCCACCAAAGACTAATTTGGGAAATAGTGTGTGTAGATGCATAGATTGCGTTCATTCAAAGGAGGCAAGAAGGGAAATAAAATGTTGCTCATCTAAAGTTAATTCTCCTCTTTGCATTACTCATCCCTCTGACCACACAGAAATGTACTGATCACAGCATTATGTGGCACCTATGAGACATGTATGGAAATGGACAATGGAAAGTGTAGGCTATGGTCAGATGTTTGAATTAAAATCTAAACATTATATAAAACTAAAAAATGCAGACAGGTGGTTGCATTCAGCAGACTCAGTAAGTTAGATATTACCGCACTGAAATACCCTTTCAGTAACATGAAACTTAATAGACTGGAAGTTTATTTCCCATTATAATGAATTCAGTGACATCTGTTGTTTCAAGATATATGGTGCTTGAATAATTGCAAAATCACCAGGAGTGATAGCTAGCTTTAACAAGCAGAAATCTTCTCATTAAGCTACTGAGAGCAGTTCTGTGACACAAAAATTCATAAAGTATCAAGATGGACTGCTGCTCACAGACCCTTACAAATCTCTGTATGTGCCCCTTCTGACTGCTCTTTCTTCTAAGAAGCATACTTTTTTGTCCATTGGAATGGCAGAGAATTAGCTGTATGGAAAACTTTTCTACACTATTAGTAATAATTAATACTGCATTATTGAACTGCCTGCGCTTCATCTAATATGAAGTTGATCTCTTATACTAACCTCTTGTAAATGGTAGTTCCTAGCTAGGACAAGTTAGTGTTTAGAAGAACAAAAAAGGGATTTTTGCACAGGCTGAGGTGACACAGCTTTACTACAGCCAGATGGCAGTTTGGTGTTAGGGCCAGGAGAAGGAGCCAGTCAGAATCATATAATCATCCAAGCTGGAAGAGACCTTTAAAGATCATCTAGCCCAACTCCCCTGCAGTGAACAGAAACACCCACAGCCAAAGCAAGGTGTTCAGAGTCTGGTTCACTTTGGCCTTGAAAGTCTGGAGGGATGGGGCATCCACCACATTTCTGGGCAACCTGTGCCAATACTTCACAGCCCTCATGGTAAATTACTTTTTCCTTATAGCTAAACTAAGTTTCCCCTCTTTAAGTTTTAAACCATTTCTCCTTCCCACATCACCACAGACCCTGCTGAAGAATCTGTCACCTTCTTTGTTGTAGCTTCCCTTTTGATACAGTCTGCTCTCAGGTCACCTCACAGCCTTCCCTTCTCTGAACAGCCCAGATCGCTCTGTCTGTCCTCACAGGAGAGGTGTGTCCGTGGAAAGAAAAGGCAGAATCTAACCCTCCTGCTACTAAGTTCATGCCTGAAAATGTAATGCTTTTAGCACTACTGCATTCTGTGCACAACCACTCTTGGAAGCCTTCTGATTTTTTTCATCTCATTCTTCTTTGCTGTGTGTATTTGATATAGACTGACTTAAAACCTTTTTTTTTTTTTTTTCTAGAAGAAATTCATCCTGTGTGTAAATTTACTGACAGACCACTGCTGAGATGGTATTAGGAACATGATCAAGATTGTAACCTGTGTCCATTATTCCAATAGAACTAATTCTAATCCTGTCTTTCTTATAAAAAACAGAGAGACAGAAATAGGGAAGCTACAGGGCCTCTTAGCAGATAAACTCACTTATTTGTTGTTTCATTTTTTTCAGGCTGTAAGAAAAGATTCAGCTGAAAGTCAACCACTAATTTTATTGCTTCATGGATACTTGAAGCTCAAGTGATCTTATATCAGAAATTCTAAACATATATTCGTATTTGTTTGAGTTGCTTTTTGTTACTGTTTTGCTTTTTTTTATTTTCATTTTCATTTTCATTTTCATTGAGGGTGCTTGCTGCCTTTGTCTTTTTTTGCGAACATCTGAAACTGGATTATGGCAGTTTGGTAGTTTGAAAAGCATGAAGCCAAATAATAATAGTGGTTATATTCTGTATTTGTTTATTTTTTTTCTGTTGTATATGCTGTAGACACAGGCAACACTTCTTTACATTATAGACTGGCTGGGAACAAAGTTTAAACTGCTGCTCTGGGTTGCTTTGTGAATGCTGATGACAGTTTTATCGTAAGCAGAATGGTGTAAGGAAAAAAAAAGAAAGAAAGAAAGAAAGCCTATATCATCCTGTCATATCTCTCACTCTGAAAAACATAAAGGAAACTATATGTTATCTCCCTGAAGATGGCACCATGGCAATTCTTTTGTTCTCAATGGACAAAAAATGCAATCTCTCCCAGTTGAGCGCTACTCCAAGATGCTGTTCTTCCTTACACTGATGCATTTCCAGATTCCTTTTCATACCCGTGTATTCCTGCATGTATAATAATCTGTATTATTATTACACAGCAGTTATTACCATAAAAATAAAAAATGACTTTTTTTTTTTTTTTTTCTTTTTTTTTTTTTTTAACTGAGAGTAACAAGCTTGGAAAAGCTTGGAAAAAAACAATGGAAGTAAAAGCTTGTGACAGCTTCTGTGGAAGCAGAATCAAATAAGGCATGTGTAAGAGTGGCAGCTCAGCAGAAGCAGAGGATGTTTTTCTTGAAGTTCATCTTCAGTTTTTCCATCAGCACAGAACTAGTATGAACAGTGCTTATGACCCACAGGCTATTGCTTTCTATTGCTAGGCAGTAGCTTTTATTCAGCTACTCCAGCAAATACTTGGCAATGTCCACAAATGTGTTCCTGCATTGAAGTTCCATTAAAACTCTTGAAAGATCAAGCCAACATAGTCAGTCTGAAAAAACAGGTCTATGTTCAACTGAAAGCACTGAGATTGTCCCAAGAAGCTTCACCTTGCTCAAAAACCTATTTTTCCTCAATTTTCACTTCAGTAAATGTGACTAAGCTTGAGGGGTTTGTTCATTTGTTTGTTTGTTTGTTTTCCTAATTTTCTTCTCCCACATACATGTTTTGCATTATTCTGTATATAGTTTTTCATATAAATTCCTATATCTCAGTATGCTGTAATACATATATATTCAAGAGGAAGTTCAGAAGTGATACTGGATTGATAGATACATACATTTCTACTTCATCTTCATTTGGTGAGAAAGATCTTGGCTTGTACATTTTTTATCAGATGGAAAAACGCTGAATTTTTCAGAATCCATCTCAGATATAAGAGCCCATTAGCCAAGATTAGGGCTTAAGTGTGCAAAGAAACTGCAGGATGTAAAAGAGAAGAATGTACTTCCTGGACGCAGAATGCTGTCTGGGAGAAGTTTTCACTACTTAGAAGCACCAAAGGGAAACTTTACATGTCACACATATATGTGGTGAAGTCCTTTTTCTAACAGCTTCGGTCAGCATTTGACTACAAATAATTTGAATTTATCAATTAACTGCAAAGTTAACAGGCTAAAGTGACAGTGAGTTATTCTGACGACACAAGTAAGCCCTCCAGAACTCAAGAAAATTTGACAGTAACAGCAAGTTCTTCAGGATATGAACATTTTCTAGATGTGATCATTGAAATTTATGACTTGAAGAATGAGCAAAAAGTGAATGCTCTTAACATGAGAAAAAAGTTAAATCATGTCTTACTATTGTGTAATATTCCTATCACCTCCTGCTCTACCTTGGATCAGCAGTGGGATGCATTAGTGAAGGATGATGATGTACTCACTGACCTGGGTTCCCTTATTTATTTTCTTATGAAGTTTCATGCAAACTCCATTAAGACACCAAACAGTGGCAATGTGTCAATTCTTCATCTGCAAAAACAGCCGATGGTCACAGAGATACCCAGTGTTGAGCAGGTGTGATTGTGTATCTCTGCTATTAAATTCAAAGGGAGATTAATCTTCTTGGCACCATATAAAACCTGGAAAGGTGCATGAAGAAAAGCTGGATAGCTACATTTTTTCCTGAAGCTTTCCAGAGAAGCAATCCCAGCTCTTCAAGAATGTTCAGCATTTACTGCCATGCCACCAGCATCCTAACATCTGCCTCTGACATTGTAGGCCAACATAATAAAATAGGAGGCATTATTTTCAGAACAGTGCTCCTACTTAATTTTTCTCTGTCCTAAATGGTCCCAGTCTCACATAAGATAAAGTATCTGCTAATCTAGAAATCATTACTACTAAATTTTTGAGCACCTAACAAATATTAAGTAGGTTGATAAATAATAGCCGATATAATCTTTAGTGACTAAGAACATATTTTGTTGCTGGAAGCTGAATGTGTCCTGTGTTTCTGGCATCTTCATTTGCACATGAAACCTTTTTCTTTTTTTCCCCAAATCCATTATACTGTATATTTCCTATGAAATCATATTATGAAAGGAAGATTTAAATGATAACACCACTACAATTTCATATTGTACAAATCATTGATTTATGGCTCACAACACAGAAAGGGCATCTTCTCCTTAAGAACACATGGCTCAGATGTTGTTGATTTCTGTGCTTTTGTAGTTACTCATAGAGTTATAAATGAAAATGCATCATCACTCATCTCCAGACCTTTGAGTGTTTGCACCACAGACTAAACGCACAGGCAACTGCTGTAAGTCTGACAAATGTAATTCCCCATTTAAAGAAAACATAAAGCAAAGAAAATAAATCACTGTTGTAAGCACAGATGTTGAAATGAGAGTTGATTTTGAGAAAACTGTATTTCTACATCTAATAATGAAATGCAGAAGAACTGTAGAATAATTTGAAATATATAATCAAAACAGAAAACACTCAGGTTAACAAAAAAAAAAAAAAGTTCATTGCCACTTGCAGGGTCTGATGCACGGACTCAGTTGTGAGCCATCCAAATCATTTATTACAAGTTCTCACATCATTTATACACCTTCAGAAGTTTTCTTTTTCTAATTTTCCCACACACCCCTATAACTTTCCCATCCACCTTTACATGCCAATAGAGCATTCTGCAAGACACTCTTCAACAGTTCATGCAGGCATTTATCCAGTCTGAGCCGTGAGACATTATTTCTTCTTCTAGAGGTGTCCTTGGTTCTCATGCTGTTTATCTTGTTCAGCAGCTGCTGCTCTGAACAGTTTTTCTTGTATTCCCACAGCCAGTGATGAATGAAAGGCAAATATTACTTAGTTACTCCCTTGATAAAGAATGGGATAACAACACTACACAGAGAATGCCAGTTCCATATTTCCTCATTTAATTAAGAGGTGTTCAGTCTCACACCAGAACAAAGACTAGTCATACCATATCCTAATGACTGTACTGTCAGCCAGTATAGGAATAACTCCAACTTTTCTTCCTCTTCAGTTTTTGTAAGGATTTTTTCATCCCATATGGTACCAAATCAGATAAAACAGAAGTTCTGAATTTGCCTCTTTTCCAAACAAGCCTTTGCTAAGTATTTCACGATGGTGAGCATAGTATCCTTCCGAGAAGTTGTCTGTTTGCCAAGCAGCTCTAGTATTTCACTGACTCTAAATGTCTTTCTATGATTATATAACTATTTAAATACGAGTATGTATTTATGTGCATAGGTAAGTAAAGGTGGGTAAATTAACAGATCTATTGGAAATCATATTTTCTGGCACAACTTGGCATTTAAAAATTCTTAACTCCTCATAAAATATTGGAGGGCTCAAAATTATGTTCATTTTAATAGGAGTTATATATTTTGAGCAAGACGCTTGATAATTAATCTGGAGCTTGTTGCTTACCATCCAGACAGTGGAAAGATTTACACAGAAAATACAGTAAAATGCAAGATTAGTCACAAAATGAAGTCCAACCAAGGAAAAACAGCTTACATGCTAACTGCTGCTTAGAAGGAGCTTCTGAATTGAATAGAAGAACAGTGAAAGAGCTGTCAGAAACTTTAATTAGAAAAACTAGGTACTATTTATAGACACGACTATTTGAAAAGTTTATTCTAAACTGTGGAGGATTTTCTCAAGGACTGCAAATGTTACCCATTCAGCTGCAGATTGATTAGAAGTGGAAAATCTAGAGATGCTGCTATGAGGAAGCAATCAGGCAAAATACCTTGCAGAAGATTCAGACTTGGGAATTCTAATTACGGAAACCAAGGTGATGGTTTGTTTTCAGAAGAAGGTTTTTTCATGCAACTGATCCATAAGAATGAAAGTGCTGAATATCAGATGACCAGCATTCTGTCTCTTGTCCATCTGTTTGTTTATTATCAGAAATATGGAAATTCTACTAACATTTCTTACATTGTCTCTTTGAACTAAATACGGAACAAGACAGGTACTGAAATCATGTGTTTTGGAGAAGACCTAAGGTGTAGTGATCAAATTTTGAAAACGAACTCTTCTGGATGTATAACTTAGACATGTCACATTGAGATTTAACTCAGAAACAATTTTCCCACAGCATGCAAAGCTTATTGTAAGTTACAAAACATACTTGAGAAGAAAGATAAGCATTCAGAAACAGGATTTGATCAGCATGCCTACCTACAATTTTGCAGTGACTGCATACTTGTTTCAGCTGCAATTGCATACTATATATTTTTAAAATGTAAACTAGCCATGAAGTATTCTTAGTATTAAGAAAGGTTCTAAAGAAATATTTAGTAAGAAAAGATCATAAATCACAGGCTCAATAAGTATGTTCTGGAAATTCGTCATGCCTGCATGATTGTGTCTTTAGGCTTATTTATCAGTCAAAATGTATGACTGGGTCAAAAGTCTAGTACTATGTAGTTTGACATATCAGCACATTGATGGAAGTGCTTGCCACCAGCAAAAGAGAAAATCATTACAAAAGTACTCTGGAGTCCTTAGTGGGCACAGTCCTCATGATTAGGGAACACACTATTTACATCTCTGCTGCCTTTCAGTTAAGTAGGCAGATTGCATGGGCTGAGTGATTGTACAGAACATTGTTGCAGTTCCCATATATCACAGTAGTACCCAGAATTACTATTTCCTTTGCTCCATAAAAATTCAGTAAGCAATGGTACGACAGTAAAACAAACATGTGGAAAACAATTCTCTCTATTATTTTGATTGAGTTACTTTCTTTGCACATTGGGCTTATCTGTGAGCTAGCATGGTAATATCAGTGTGCTGGTACCAGTAAAACTAAGGAATTTGAAGTCAATTTTATTAATGTTACGGATTTTTGAACCATATCAACAAAACACTGTATTCCTTCCACTTATTAAATAACAGAGGAAAAATTGGATTCTCAGCATATGTTCACTGATAGTTGTAATGTAGAAGTTAAAGACATTAGCTGAAGTTCTCTCCTATTTCGTACAGGACTGAGAAAGAGGTAGGAGCTTGTCTTTCACACTTCTTAATAAATATGTAACAAATTTTTCAGGAAAATACTTGTCATTCAATGTTGGCAGACGAGAGGGCACAACCTGGGGTATGTTAAAAACAGCATGACCATGTGGTCAAAAGAGGTAATTCTCCCATTATAATTAGCACTGGTGCAATACCTAGAGTACTATTTACAGCAATGAGCTCCACAATGTTAATAGGATACTAAGGTCCTTGAAAGAATCTGGAGAAGGGTAACAAAGCTGGTAAAAGGATTGGAATGCATGTTCTATGAGTAGTGGTTGAGGACAGTTGAGCTGTACAGTATGGAGAAGAGGAAGATAGGAGTGACCTCATTGCTGTCTGCAGCTCCCTGATGAGGGATATGAAGAAAAGCTGAGTTGCTCAATGAGTTCTTTGCTTCAGTCTTCCCTGGGAAGGACTCTAGCCACACCTCCCAAGCTTCGGTGCACAAAGGCAAGAACAGGGAGAAGAAAGATCTGTGTGCTGTAAGTGAAGGTCAGATTTGGGACTAAAGATCCTGAAAGTGCACAAATCCGTGGCACTCAATGAGATCAATTCACAGGTTCTGAGGGAACTGACAGATGAAGTTTCCAAACCACTATCAATTATATTAGAAAGGTTATGGCAGTCTGGAGAAGTGATTGGAAAAGGAGAAAAATATCCCCCATTTTTATGAAGGGAAAAAAAGAAGATTCAGGGAACTACGGGTTTGTCAGTCTCACCTCTGTGCCTGGTAAGATCACAGAGAAGACTCTTCTGAAGGCCTTACAAAGGCACATGTTAAATAAAGACAAGGTGATTGGTGGTAACAAACATTGCTTCACCCAGGGGAATTCATGCCTGACAAACTTTCTGGGCTTTCATGATGGATTTAAAATGTCAGTGGATAAAGTAAAGGAAAAACAACTGAAGTCATCCATCTGAACTTACGCAAAGTGTTCGATGCTGTCCTGCATGACATCCTGGTCACCAAATCAGACCACTTGCTGGATAAGGAATTGACTGGATGCTCACACTCAGAGAGTTGTGATCAATGGCTCATTATAGCATAGGAAATTCAGAATAGATTTAGAAAAAAATTATTTAGAGGGACGGTGGTTAAAGACTGAACTGTCTTCCTTGAGAGGTGATCCACCAAGCTTGTCATTGTTCAAGAGGTACTTGGATAATACTCTCAATAATATGGTCAATGTTTGTTTTGTCCTGAAGTGGCCAGGCAATTGGACCAGATGGACTTCGGAGGTTTGTTCCAACTGAACTGTTCTATTCTAGCCTAGACCAGCCTTATTTCTTTCATTATCTATGTCATATTATTGGGTCAATAAGTGTTGAGTATTTTTTCCAGTATGTAAGATGTTTTGAGGATTTTGCCAGAAGTTCTGAAACACTGTCAAAAAAGATTGCAAAAAAATCTTTATAATATATTCTTTCAGCACTTTCATTGAAATCCGAAAGAAAATTCTAGGTAATTTGATTGTTGAGAACATTTTGATTTTAGGTGCTCCAATTACTTTAATAATTATATTTTTTAAGTATTTTCAGTGGTTTCTGTATAGATAGTGTGTCAGTAAATTGGTGTTTCAGAGCAGAAAACATCTGTATATACAGGAATGTAATGGTTGCAAAACAGTACTGTTGAACAGGGAATATCTAGATAGGTCTTAATAATGTCCCTTGAGAGATTTTATTGTTTCTATTCACATGGATACTCAGAAATTTCTTTAGACTTTACATTACTCAGAAACCCACAAGTATGTGAATTGATGTTGTTTTTTGCTGTTGTTGTTGAAACATTAGTTGGCTTTCTATATCTGTCATTTCATGTATTACTGATTATCCCCATTAAGTGAAGATAATCCCCATAAGAGTGGATGGTTTCCTATGACTATATAAAAATGTGATTATGGAAATTGTTTGTATGTTTGCATTTTTCTATTACTGAAGCATAATTGTTGCAAGGTCTTCCTATGCCCTATTCCTCTATTTTAATTTAGAAAAATGTGTTGGATTGGTTTGATTTTTTTAATTTTTTTTTTTTTGTTGCTGTTATGAAACATCTGCTATTTTCCAGGATATTTTAATATAATAGTTCAGTTCTCTATTTTTTACATCTTCACCTGAGATACAACTCTAACATTTAAAATTAGCTAGTACTTCAAGTCTGTCAGACTAGATAGTAGAATCATAGAATCATAGAATGGCCTGGTTTGAAAAGAACCATGATGATTATCTAGTTTCTACCTCCCTGCTATGTGCAGGGTTGCCAACCAGCAGACCAGGCTGCCCAGAGCCACATCCAGCCTGGCCTTGAATGCCTCCACGGATGGGGCATCCACAGCCTCCTTGGGCAACCCATTCCAGTGCCTCACCACCCTGTGTTTTATATAAGTCTGATTTGGATAATTCCTAGGAATGCCTAAGGCTTTTTTCATCATCAGAGAAAGTGAAACAGATCACTGAAAGCAAACATAATTTGTTTACTTAGTCCTCTAATAAGTTTGTCTAAGTCTGGGAGTCAGTTAAATAGAACTTTATTAGAATCAATAGGCAAATTCAATGAAAAAGTCAATAGTAGCATAGCTCCTCCTCCTAATTTATGGTGGGCTTTTTTAAAAGTGGAAAATTGTGTGTTTCTTTCAGTGATTAAATTACTTCTACAAAATCCTAATATAATAGAATTTAGCACTTATTTTGATAGGAGTATCTCCATCACTGTGTCCCCTAATGCTTCCTCCATCCCACAGAGACTTGCTACTCTCTGGAGAAAAGATGAGTGGTGCAATAATCTAGGCTGAAGATTGGAACTTATATCTCACTTCTAAACACACTAATGTGCAAATGCCTTTTTAGGCAGACTTGGAAATTATTTTTTATCTCCAGAAGCATATATCCCTTACTGCCTACAAATGACCAAAGTACTCTTATTTATTTGAGGTACTCTTCTTTAAGATCTGTGTACATATTTCTAAATGTGTATGTGAATCTGACAGTTATTCATACATGGGAACACTTTCAAATCAGGTGGAAAAAATAAATACATGACAAATAAATAATGGCAATAAAATGCACTTTGAAATTAAAATGTGTTATGTATGTGAAACTGCTACGGATAGTGCTGCAATTATCATTTTCCTGTAAATGTTGTAACCCAGAGAAGTTAATTGGAAATGATGCATATTCACTCTTATAAATATTTAAGGAAATAAAGATTATGGAAAGGTTTAATTGCTTTTGGAAAAATGTGTTCACATACACATAAACAAATGCATGCTGCAGTATTTTGATTTCTAGCAATACTCTCACAGTTAGTACTTTCCCAGTAGCCTAATGGAATTGTAATAACATACGAAATTTTAGTTTTCCGTCATATCCATATCAAAGCAGTAAAATGAGATAATCCCCACCCATTTTTTTTAGTAAGCTAAAGGTTTTTTGTATCCAAATTTAATAACTAAAGATAGAAATAAAAATTCTCAGAAGTTTTAAATTGACATATATGAATGCCAGAAACAATACTTTTTACTTCTGAAAATTACCACAACATCTTTAAATATGCAGATCAGTTATCACTGGGCCTATTGCAGTCTAATCACTTTAAGAATATAACAAAATTGCTGACTCCAGGAGGAAATTGTCTTTATGCTTTGGATAATGTGTTATGCTTGAGCTTATGAGTGCTTGTGGCAAAAATATCTTCAACCTGGTAGGGTAATCAAACAGGAAGAACAGTCCTGTGTAATGTCTTGTTCTGCCAAAGGGTTTGTACAGAACTCTTGGCACATCATTTAAAACAGCTTTGCAGTGCACAAATCTTCAAATGTTGAAGGATAAATTAAGCAGCACTGAGTTTCACCCTTTTGAATAAAGACCATTGCCAGTATTTGAGCTGTATTTCGCTCAGTTCTGATGTACAACATGCCTCCCCCCCTGGGGGGGAAGAGGGGGACAGGGGCCTACTGCCCCCCTGCCATGGGCATAGATTGATCTAGTTAACTCCATGACAAGGCCATTCCCTCATGTCCGATCACTAATTAGAGTGATCTGACCTGAGAGAAGAGGCCAACTCCCACATCTGCGCATCCTCTGTTCAGTTGGTTGTAGAGGACAATAATGTCACCCCAGCACCTCCTCTTCTCCGGACCAAACAAACCCAGTTCCCTCAGCTGCTTACCATAATACTTGTGCTGAGGACACATTACCAGCTTTGTTACCCTTCTTTGGATATGTTCCAGGGCTTCAATGTCTTTCTGTGGTGAGGGACGAAAACTGAACACAGAACTCAAGGTATGGCCTCACCAGATCTGAGTACAGGTGTGATCACCTTCCTTCTGGCAGCACTATATCTGATACAAGCCAGGATACCATTGGCCTTCTTGGCCACCTGGGCACACTGCTGGCTCATGTTCAGCTCATCACTGACCAACACCCTCAGATCCTTTTCCACTGTGCCGCTTTCCAGCCACTCTGCCCCAAGCCTGCAAGGTTGAGTGGGGCTGTTGTGCCCAAAGCGCAGGGCCCAGCACTAGGTCTTGTCGAACTTCATCCCACTGACCTCAGCCCATCGAACCAGCATTTCCAAGCCCTTTTGTATGGCCTTCCTACGCACAGACAGATCTCATCTACCAGAGGTCAAGTTGGTCAAGCAGGACCTGCCACTCATGAATGCATGCTGTCTGGATCTGATCCCTTGTTTGCCCCTCCATGTGCTGTGTGATCTCACTCAAGATGATCTGCTCCATAACCTTCCCTGTCTCCGAGGTCAGGCTGACAGGCCTGTACTTCCTCAGATCCCCCTTACGTCCCTTCTTGTAGATAGGAGTCACATTGGAAAGCCTCTGGGAACTATCCAGTTGACCATGAACATTGATAGATGATGAAAAATGGCACAGCAGCCACCTTTGCCAGCTCTCTCAGATCCTTTGGTAGATCCCATCTGGCCCCATGGACTTGTGGCTTTCCAGGTGCCTCTTTTCCACCTGAATTGTGGGTAGTTTATTTATTCTACTCTCTACCCCAGATTTGTAGGTCAGGAAGGTGGGTATCCCAAAGAAAACTGATCTGACTGTGAGAGACAGACATAAAGAAAACGTTGAGAATATCAGACTTTTCATTGTCCTCAGAGATTACATTCCCCGCCACATCCAGTGAGGACTGGAGATTCTTTTTGGCCATTCTCTTATTGATAATATATTTGTAATAACAATTTTTTTTGTCCCTTACCACAGTGGCCATTTAGTTCAAGCTGAGCTTCTGCCTTTCTAATTTGCTCCCTGCAAATCCTAGCAACATCTTTGTACTCTTTGCAAATTGTGTATCTTCCATAGGAGGAAGGCTTTCTTTTTCTGCCAGAGTTTCAGCAAAAAGTCCCTGTTCAGCCATGTCAGTCTTCTTCCCACCAGCCTTATCTTTTGGCACAGGGGACAGCCTGTGAATCTGGGAAGCAGAAAATGTCCAACAAGTTCATACAGGTATCGGTCTCTGTTTTGCTGAGCCGCAAACTCCTGCCTGTTTTTCCCCAAAGCGTAACAGACTGTACAGTCTGTATCATCACTCTTTGTCATCAGCTCTTCAAATGGCAGTATTGTGTGAGGCTCCATGCTGGGCAGCATCTCAACAGCAAATTCACATTATCTAAAATCTATTCTTGATTTTTTGTTATTTTGGGTAGAGAGTCCATGCTTACAGACAGCACTACACATATCTAAAATCTCAAAACAGACAAGTTACTTACCCTTGAGGATTTACCTATAGCATCTTATGCTTCAAATTTACATGTTTTGCTGACCATACTTCAGCCTAATGTTGAAGTAGGGTAGAATTAAAACATGGTATGTCCCACAGAGGAGACAGTCACTGTGTAACTTTGCAATATTTCTGAGAAAATTCCCCTCTACACCCCAATTCCATCTTTATTCACAGAGTTCATTTTTCTCTTAGCCTTGTGTGGGAAAATCATTTATATCTTATTTCTGTAAAATCAGTCCAATTCTAACCTGTCTTTGCAATCAGCTCCCATTGAAAATTAGAGGTTTAAAGTGTGGCTTAGTTCATTCATTAAAAGCTATTATCTAGTTGCATTAGATCCAGCCTAACATAATTGTTAGATGATTTTAACATAATTCCTGAGCCTTTCTCATATTTTATGTACAGCAGGAGGCCAAGAAAATGGGAAGATAAATTCCATTTGGCAGCTAGGGTTCTAAATAACAAAAAAATCATTTTTTTTCCATTATGCTGCAACTTTGGATTTCATCTGACAGGTTTAGACATCACTAAACTATTAAGAATGCTACATTGCACTAAATAACAATGTTCGCTTAAGAAACCACAAAATTAAGCTCTCATTTTAATTCCCTTAAGAAATGCACAGCAAAATTCTCAAATTTGTCAACAGGAGAAATATCAGAATAGAAAATCAGATTTCAAATAAAGTGAAAATTGATGGGAACTCTAGCCCATTATTAACACTATGAGTACTAGCTCATCCATGTCTGAGTGGTGAGCATAGTGTGTTCAGATCATGCACCACACCTCAAAATTAGGAAGCCATCCACTAGATACTTCATTTTGTTGACAACCCATGATATGCACTCATCTATCAATGTCATACTGAAAAGCAATCATGAGGCCTATCTAATGAATGCTAATGAGCTTCTTATTGAAAGAATAGTAAATCTGTATGTCATTAGCTTAGCCAAGGTAACTTAATTCACAATTAATTTAATTAACTTTGGCAATTAGAGTTGAAAATCATATAAGTTGAAAATCTGATATTCTAAAGATACTCTGAAATCATAATGAACAATTACTGTGTGATAGTGTTTGATTAGACTGATTAAAATCAATCTATAGTCACAGAACAAAAGTTTAATTGAGGATGAAGGTAGTTGTAAGCAGAATAATCAACAAGCAGCTAGAGAGGTTTCCCAGTTACGTTCAATATATTCTGTACATTCTAACATGCGATCATCAGTAACTGCCTGTTACTTCTCATCTGTGAAATTCTTAATTCTGTGTGCTGAAGACAGATTGAAACTGTTGACACGAAGTCTTAGAAGCAGGCCAGATGTACAATTGTTTGTCTGAATACTTTGTTCACTCAATTTGCAAAACAAAAACAAAAACAAAAATAAAAGGTGTATGAATGTTAACAAATTGTATATAATTTATTATATACAATATGTTAATTGTATGATGTGAATATGAAATGAATGTTAATAAATTGTATATAAATGTAGCTTACACAAACATATGTGATAACAATTGAAAATAAATTTGTTTTTGTTGAGTAGTCTGGGAAAATTAGCAAATAAAATGGAAGTGAGTTGGATTTTCTCTGGTGTCTCAGTGCTACATGTTGCTGTTCTTCCTGTTCAAGGAAAATACATCCCATGTTCTAATCCTTATTCTCTAACTAAAAATGCAAACAAAAAACTCTGTATTATTACTACATGCATTTAAATATAAAGTTCTATACTCATGAAGACTGCTGTTCAGCAAAGTAAAAAAGACACATTTAATGTGTGAAAGGGGAAAAAGGAACAAAAAACATATTACAATAGTGACAAAAAGGCAAACACATCTATACTTTAAAGATTGCAAACTGTAACATTTTACTTTCAGCCGAATTTGTACTAAAACAAATATTTTCACAGAACTCCATACACATATATTTGTCATCATAGTTTTGAAAAGCTGGTCCCTTGTTCTTTTTTATTCTTAGTGTTTCTTGGGCATGGCAATAAGAAGGTTTTCCATGTCCTTTCTGATGAGTTCTCTTGTCATGGTTTAGCCTGTAGAAAGGTTTAAGCAAGTTCTCTATCTGAGTTACCACTGAGCTTTCATATAACTTTTTTCCATACTAAGAACGATACTTTTCTCTAGCTTCTTAAAAACATAAAATATTGAGCAAATTAGTCCACTCTGTTGCACTATGTATGTCAAAATCTGCTTGTTTTTTTCTTCAGCACCCACTGCAGTTGAAGCAGTGGTGTGATAGCCTTTGTTGTTTCCTTGTTCTTTTGAAACTATGCCACATATGCATGCATACATATGTACAAACAATGTGGCTATGAAACATCCAGGCTTACTCTTATCTTCCTTTACCATGTCAGGAGTCCCTACCAAGATTCAGCTGGAAGAATAAGAAATTGGAGAGTCCTACTTTAAGGCCAGTTTACCAGAAGTAAAGAGTACAATCCAAAGTCTGCTGATATGTAGAAACTTTTCCTTTGCTCTGACAGTTTATTTGTTGTTTTTTTTTTCACTGATCTGTGTTAACCTATCAGCTTGCTGCTTACACCTACTTCTATCCTCAGGAGCACAATTTTCAGTGCTTTTTTTCCTGTGCTCTTCATTTTTTGTTTTCTTCATCACCATAGTTTATTGAGCTCCAGCAAAGGCTGGACTCAAGTGCACAGTTAAGGCATTTTATTTAAAATAGAAAAGTTGCAGCTGCCATCCCCACATTTAAGAATAATTTGTACACCAGACCTTCCCAATACCACATGGGACAAACCCAGTAGAAGGAAAACAGAATATTAATGGCACTAACTTGGATTACTGCCTTTATGATAGTCAGATCTCATGTATTGTAGTGTATTATATGGAAATGAGAAGTTGGAAAAATGTGAACAAATTCTTCCTTTTTTTCCCTTTATCTGCTGCAACACATTTGAAACTTTACTTTCAGTAGTAACTTTCATTTTAAATGACATGCTAATGCACAGCATCTGCATATGCCATAAACTAAAGTAGCCTATGCAATAGACTAAAAGATTTCAGGTTTTTAAGGCTCAGTGCTTGAAATCCAATTAAAAAAAAAAAACACACCGAAAAACACCAAAAACCCAGCTATTAATTTTCATTTATTTTTCAGAAATAAAGGTGAACTAGTTGTGGTGAAGTCTGTTGAATATATATCATACATACACAAATAGGTAGGAATAAAGGTGCTGTAAAGTTCTGCAGGTTTATTTTATTTGTTTGTTGTCTCCATTATTATACATAAATACATGAAGTTTGGGGGTTTTTATACACTGTGAGGATAAATGAAAACGGCTCTGAAGTGACCATATATTTTCAAATGTGCCTTTGACTAGCTAGATATAGATAGTGAAAGTAGTCTACATATGATGCTCCACTGTTAAGGAAGACTTTCAAGCTTTAATAAACTGTGGTAATATTTCCTATATTTTCATCTCAGAAAAAGTACTAAACCTCAGAAATAATCAAGGTGAACTTTACGACACATTAGTGACTGCTAAAAGTTAAACATAATATGGTTGATATACAGGAAGTATTACCTGATACATAGAACTTTAATGTTAGAGTAGGTATAGATAGTCTAAAAGCACTAGTTTTCTATGATGCTATTTTGTGTTTTTCCATTCTTGTGAGCCTCTGTAAATTATCCCTAGCTGTATGCACCAGACTGATAGATTTTGTCTCTCCAGATAGATACAGTTGTTTGTAGTTTGGCAATGTGCTTCATGGCTACATAAAACTTACATCAATGTTTACTTTTATTTAGGTGAGGATACCTAAAAAACTAAATACTTTTAATATACTCTTCAAAACAAATTGCTTACAAAACAAAAATATTTATTTTTACTGCTTTTTTATTTTTAAACAGTTGATTTGGTTATTCTACTTCTAATATTCCTTCAGAATGTATCTTTAAAAAAGTCACAAGTAAAAATATCAATTTATAGTTATATATTGTTTAGTTATATTCCACATACATAAAACATTTATAATAAATCTTGACTTAAGTCCTTCAACAAAGAATGATTTTACTTCTAATCTAAGTGGAGATGAAGTTTTGCAGATCTGGGCAACAAATTCAAAGAGGATGCATACAATTAATGTTTTTTTATAACAGTTGAATATAGAGCTTTGTACAGAATATAAAGATACTGCACTATCATGAATGCATGTTGGGTCAACTCTCTTTATCCAGCTTTATACATAGATCTAGTTAAACATACTTAGCCCTCAAGTACTTTTTTTTTTCTTAGAACCACTGGTGTTTATATATAAGAATATCATTTACAGGGATGATGTATTGAAAAAATAATGTTACAGTGGTATTTTCTGAAAATATTCTATGTGATAATTTAAAGAAAAGAAAATATCTGAGTGTGTTCTTCCTCCTGAAAATGTCTCTTTCTTCTTTATTTTCAAAGATAATAGTGGTTTTGTCAGTTTAAAGTTATCTTTTGTCATTAGAGTTGAGCCTTTCTATTAATCCTCATGATTGGGTGCTTGTCATCTGAATTAATGATCATTATTCTGTCTGTTCAAATGCATAGGTATATATGTGCCCCTCTCTTTCTATCAGCAGATTTGGGATTATGCTGTCAGTACAGTTACATACTTACAGCAGAATGTCAGAAAATATTTGCAATTGCATAGAGAAGAACACTGCAATGAACTTTCAAGAAACTCAGTCCCATCCATGAGCTATTGTTTCACCTGTGCACCTGAATACAACATAGCACACTACCAAATCAGAGCAATATCATGGTTCTATCCATCACAGAGAAGATGGTGAGTCACAGCAGCACAGAAGTGGCCACTCCAATTACAGATGAGTGGCATAAGAACAAGTTTCTGTAAAAAAAAAACGTTGCTTCAATGAACATTAGTTGTGAGAAAAAGATAAAGGCTGGCTCTGAGAGATTGCTAATGCTGCTCAATTCACTCTACTTCCATTATCTAAAAACAGAAAAGTCAAATGAATCTGATGACACTGATCACTGTTAGTTCACAGTAAATAGCAAATATCAGACTACAAAAAGGATTTATATATATGCACTTTTTAGTTTATATTTCTTTTTTAGAAAAAGACCGAACGGACTGCAATAAAATCTTTTGAAAGCTCTTTGTCTTTTATTAAACAAATATTCATTTTGAAACAGTATTAGAGCAAGATCATTACAAAAGAGCTCAAATAGTAGTATTTGATCTCCATAATTACAGCACTTTAATGAGGAGAGGAGAGGAGAGGAGAGGAGAGGAGAGGAGAGGAGAGGAGAGGAGAGGAGAGGAGAGGAGAGGAGAGGAGAGGAGAGGAGAGGAGAGGAGAGGAGAGGAGAGGAGAGGGGTGGGAGGAGAGGGGTGGGAGGAGAGGAGAGGGGTGGGAGGGGAGGGGAGGGGAGGGGAGGGGAGGGGAGGGGAGAAACAGTGTTATAATTCAGAAAGAGGGGATTGGAGTTTTAAATGATTTGCATTTGCAATTGGTGGTTACAGACATCCAGAACTTTAATAATCAGTCAAAATATTTTCCTATAAGTTCTTCCACTCTCAAAAATGAAGTATTTCACAGCAGAATAATAGTTCTGCAAACTTTTACAGGGATTCTGGCCTATATATTGTTGGATTTATAGAATCAACAAAAGAAGTGAAGAAAACAGTGCTTCCCTTTACTGAATCAAATGCTTCTTGTCATACTACTGAGGTAATGAGATAGTGACTCACTTCTTGCTTTGCAGCACATGTGCTGGATTCTTCTTTTCCCATCTCATTTGCACCATCCTTTCTGCAGGCACTAATTAAGAGATACAAACAGTGAGTTGTATTATTTGGAAAAATGGTTTTACTTCTGATTACAGCTGGCAGAGGTAGATCATAAGGGATATTTATTCTAAGTTGCTTTATCAGTTTTAAGTTGTAAATTGCAGGCTTTTTCCTAAAAGGCTCATATCAGAAAATGTGGCTCACATCAGAAAATGTGGATGAAAAAGGAAAGAAAAGGGGAGAGACAGGAGGGACCAGGATCTGTCTTTCTCCAGATAGGTCCAAGTTGCTGGCAGCTTTGAATGTTCTCCTTCTCACATAACCAGAAATAGACTTCAGATCTGCTTTGAAATAAGTCCATGCTGTCAGTAGGTTAAGAGATCCAGTTCATCATGAAATAGGTTGTGCTTGATGGTTAGATAGGACTGATGTATTCCAATTTCAGAGTGCTGTTGAGTTCAGCATAGGCATGTTATGATTAAGGGGAGAGGAAGAACACACACAAAAAAGGAGAAAATAAAATATATAATTTTAGAAAGGATTTGCTAAATTGGCCTTTAAAAATTCTTATGTTAGATCACTGAAATCTCACATGGATGAAAGGTACTATTTCCATACTGTGAAAGCACTACTTTTGCACTACTTATCATACACGAAATCTGAAACTGGTCTGAAGCTAATCTGAAGTTGCACTTCATAAAATAGCAATCAAAACCATGTGATAGGAAAAAAAAGGTGTAAGCATCTCCTTTGGCCTATTCCCAGGAAGAAAACTGAATATTCTTGTCATTAGTATCAGAACTTCAGTGACCTCAAGGGACGTAAATGCTTTGACTTAGCAGTCTCAAGGAACCAGAGGTTCCTTTTTTATTTTCTTCTTCTCTTCATTTCACAAGGAATTGAGCATCTCTTTAGCTAGCATCTCACTTAATTTAGATTGTAATAAAAAAGTTTGCTGCAAAATCTTCTCTTCCCTTCATACAGAGTTTAACGTTCAATTAGAGTCCTTGATTAATGGATGTTTCAAATCCTAGGTTCTGGTAATGAGTTAATGAATATAATAACAAAGTAATGTGAACTGAAGAAAAAAAGAAAAATAATCAAGTCTGTGAAATTAGGAGAGAGAAATAAGCTGCTTTTCCCTGAATAATGCACAGGTTGCAGCCCAAGTATACATGTAAATGATTAAAACCTAATAAGCAATGATAGGAGACTTTGATTTTTATCATAAAACTTTACACTGAATGCAGGCTAATTTAGAGTAGTAGCATAAATTATTTTTGTGCAATTAGCAGTGCCTATATGGAAAGCCTCCTCTTCAAATTTTGTTGGATGCACTTTACTTGGGTGTACACAAATAAAAATAGCATAATATGGTATATGTTTTGATGTCAATGCAAAATACTGCAAAATCACCACTTCAAAGCAGGGTGGTGTAAGAAGGGGCAGGTTGGTACTTCTGCTTGATAAAATATGTAGCAGGAACATGGCTCCCTTCATAAGTACCCTACTTGATTCAGTTTCTTTTCTTCCCTTGTTGTTATAGGAACACTGCTCAGCTTTCAGATTTCATGGAACTTGTAGAATTGCACTATTTTCATTGAGGATCTGGGGCTTGGATTTTCTTGGAGACTGCATATGTTATGCTTCTTAAATAGATCATCCATTCCTCAGCTTTTTTAGAGTGGGACTAAAATGCTGCAGTTGCTCTTCAGACTTATGGATCTATGTATTTTACTTGCTGAGAGGATGAATATGAATCTATCACTAACAAACCTGAGTTATCCCATTAATGCTAAAATAAAAATTGTAATGTGCTTGTACTACAGTAATGAAAGGGAAAATTCTTGTTCTGTGAACATTTTGTTTTTTCTTTTATTGCACAAGTGTGAAAATCCTGATAGGTCTGTGAATGCTCACAAGAGATGATTTCAAGACCACTAGATTACACATAAATTAATTATAGTTCTTTACACGTAGAGATTAAATTGAACGCTTAGTAGTATTAAACCACTCTGTATTGCTGAAGCTGACAGGTAAGAGTTCAGGTTCGGGTATTATTTGCAAGTCAGCAAACACACAATTCGTGAGGGGAGGAGTGCCTGATCTCATCAGCTACCAAGTCCATTTCCTCCCTTTCCAGTAGCAGTACTGAAAGAGGAAAAAAGGTGTATGTTTGTCATATGTCAAAGAATCATCTGAATGTACACTAAAATTCCCCTTGTTTTAAAGCCTATTTTCTGCCCTTGCCAAGAACCTTCACACTAAGAAATTATCATGAAAGCTGCAGCTCTCACAGAGTCATCAAATCTTTTCCATTTGTTCTCCTGTCTTTAGAGCCTCTCTGTCTCTTTCTACAACCCTATGCCAAGTGATTTTACATAAGAAGAAAACACAAAATTATACTACAAAAGTGAAATGCTGTATTACAGGCTGTCAGAGCTTCAAGGTAGACAAAGAGTTTCTTTTAATATGTTCAGGTGGCAGGACTGTTTCTTTTTCCCCCTTTCCTCAGTACTGTTACGATTGAATTGTTGTGCTTTATGTTGTGTTTTTGTTTGTTTGTGGTCTGATTCCCTATCTGGGCTATAAGTTCTCTGTATTTCTTTTTCCACACGGTTCTTGTAATTGGAGGATAATTGAAAAAATCTTTTCTCTGAATGTTTTAGAAATCATTTTACACCAGTGACTTCCTGTTACTCAATGGTTTTGTTCACACAAGCATTCCTATGTAACAAGGTTACCCTGAATGCTTGCAGTTTCATCAAAATAACAGTAGCAATCATGACAAACACAGCATCATTCATCTATTTTATATATAGCTGTATCTTTTTTGGTATGCTGTCTGGCAGGTCTGGGATAATCTGAAGACCTTGAAGTCTGGGGAAACAAAGGCAGGAAGATTATAAATCACTGTTAACACACACACACACATAAAAAAAAAAAGTAATAAATTCTATTCTGAATCAGAATGTTTTGTTAATTAACAAATAGAAATGAGTCATTATTGCTTGTGGTTATGAAGTCATTTGGAAAGGAATCTAGACATTCAGTTATGTAAATGACCCTAATTAAAACTCTACGACTGCAGATAAATAAATCCTCATTAATTTTATTCATACAACAATTATGCATATAATTGCATATAATCTAAAACCATTGATACGTGATAACACTAGCACTATTTACAGCAAGTTAAGAATTGGTTCCTTACAGTAAAAAATAGCAGTGAATAAGAGAATAATTAAATTAGTGCTGTCTCCAAATTCTGAAAAAAAATTATAAATCACAAAAGCAAACTAAAAAGTACTGTTTCATGCTTTGAAATCACAAAACTACTTCTGTGCAGAAGTAAGCCTCTGCAGGTTCTCTTTTCATGAATGTTTGAGATGCTTTTGAGGATATTTTTGTGTTTGGCTGCCAAACTGTAATGAAATTCTTGCCCTGCGTATGGACAAAGCAGGATTCAGGATTTCTGTGTAAGCAGTGAGATCTCTTCTAGGCAGTGATGTTACTGAGCAGAGCAATTGGGACTGAGACATCTGCTTCAACAGTCCTTCCATCTGCTCAGCTGCAGCTCAGCGTTTCGAAGCAGATTCTCCAAGTTTGATCAGTTCACTTACAGCTGCTTACAGACACTGGAAACGGTGAGTTGGATGATAGAAATCAGCCATCTGGAACAAAGAGCTACATCCATTTTTTGGTGCTATATTGCGGTTGTTGTTTTTAATACTATTATTATTATTATTATTTGGAAGGAAAAACAAAGAAGAGTGTAGTGGATTAATGTGCACTTTCTACAACGTAATCGTGCTCTTATGTTAGAGAGTTCGTAAAAAAGTATACCATAGGAAATTACTTGTTTCTTCAGAAACTTTTATAACAACCTGACTTCCTGTCCCAAGTAATAAAACTGCTTCAAAATTTGAGGCTACCATCAGTTAAGCTACTCCTATAGAGATTCCTATATGAAACTGAATGAGGCAACATAATTCCACTGTTTTTTGAAATATATCAGAAATTCAGATACAGTAAAGAATTTTCTACTTTCGTTTAGCATAAGGATTGGATTCTGCTTGTGTATAACATTTAATCTGTTGAAAATACATGTCTGGTAGAGAATATATTACAAATACAATATACACTCATGTGCATACATTTAGTCTGAGCTACATTTAAAGGCAGGAGCTTCAGAATTACCGAGATAAAGTAAAGTGGTGCTTAATTCTACTAGGAAGCAGACAAGTGTGTTCTGTATTTCATTTCTGTGATAAGTATGCCACGCCTAGGGCATTACAGAGTTGCTGGAATTGCCTCTATTGCAAACTTCTGTCTATATGTACATGGAGGAAGGGAGTTATTTTAGGGACTCTCATATTAAGAGTCACAAGAGTCTATCCACAGAATATTTTCTCTATATATAAATTGATCAAAGTGAATAAAATGAATTGAAATTTAAATATATTTTAAGGAAGGCACTTCGAGACATCAGCAAATAGTAGTGAAAAAGTATGACACTGCTGTTGGAACATAATTTATGACTCCATTTATGATAAAGGCTTGGCAAAGCCAATATTTCTAAAAACAGAAAATAATTTGTAAATAATTTGAGATATCTAAGGATGGGGAAGAGTTTCATATTGAAAATGGCAAGGCAGTGCAAAACTTGATCCAGTTCTGCATTATTGCTTGTAAGTTTGAACTGCTGCTGACATTCAGCAGTGTATTTGCACTGAATAGAGTCCAGTTCTGTGGAACACATGGTAGTTATGACAAAATATATGATTTCTAGTTTTATTTTCATTAATGTGGCTCTATCTGCAAAATTAATCTTTTAATTTGTGTTTCCTTAAAGTCACATAAATAATTTGCCCTTGTCCAAGTTTTTGCTTATTCATTTAAAGACTCCTTAAATACACCTGTTCTGGTATTAATAAATCAAAACATTAACTAATTTTTTCATAATTATGGGTCTCTTTGCCAGTTGTTACAGGCCTCAAATTAATTCTTCCAGATAGGTAGGTATCATTCAAGGAATTAAGAAGAAATAAAGAATCACTTACAGTTGATTCTATCCAGTGCTAACATACACCAGCATGATGGAATTTGACTATGTAGGAATAAAGAAGGGAAAAACACAGTACAGATTAAAAGAGAGCTAAATTTCTATGGGCAGAGAAACAAGGAGTGTTAAACCATATTACAAAGATATAACTGCTGTCTTAATCAAAGGTCTAATTTACAAAGCAGAAAGGTGAGAACAGAACTAAGTTTCCAAAACTGTGCTAAGGGTTGAACCTTAAGAGGAGTTACCAAAGTCAGGGCCACAAGCTAGGGCTTGGGCACCACAAGTAGTGGGAATGAGTTCCCTGCTCCCCTATAGGTTTGTTTTGTACATGTGTATCCTTTTGTTGCTTTCCAGAATAGATATCTCTATCCATATTTCTGCTGAGGAAAAAATTAAAAGATCACATGTATCATTATATGCTGTGATGGTAGTCATGTGGCTCTGCAGTATCCATTCCCTTCTGACAAAAGTTAAAGATATGAGAGTGTAGAAGAAAACAGAAAAATGAATGAAGATAAACTGAAATATCTACATTAGAAAGCACATACAAAGGCTTGCAAAAAGAACTGTAAGAGTCCAAACTACCATTCACATTAGACAGATACACTGAATCACTGAGGTTGGAAAAGATCTTCAGGATCAACCAGTTCAATCATTCATCTACTACCAGTATTTCCCCACAAGACCGTATCCCTCAGCACAACATCTAAACATTTCTTGAAAACCTCCTGGGATTGCGACTCAACCACCACCCTGGACAGCCCATTTCAGCACTTGACTACTCTTTCAGAGAAGAAATATTTCCTTACATCCAACCTGAAACTTGAGGCCATTCTGCCTCATTCTATCATCACTTATCTTACCTGATCCTCCTCTTACCCAGACTAAATAATCCCAGTTCCCTCAGCCACTCATCATGAGACTTGTGCTCCAGACCCCTCACCAGATTCATTGTATTTTTATGGACACATTCCAGGGCCTCCATGTCTTGCTTATAGTGAGGGGCCCCAGACTGAATGCAGTACTTGCAGTGTGGCCTCACCAGACTGAGCACAGAGGGCTGATCACTTCCTTACTCCTGCTGTTTCCTCATCAGCCTCCACATGGATATAGAGCTGCTGGCACTAACTCTCTGGCAGTGGCCCTCCAACCAATTCCTTATCCACTGATTAGTCCATCCTTTTAATCCATCTCTCTTCAATGTAAAGATAAGGATGCAGGGTGAGACTGTATTGAAGGTCTGGACAGATGACTTTTGTTCTATCAAAGAAGGCCACCAGATCAGTTAGATGAAATTTACCCTTGGTAAGGCTGTGCTGGCTGTCGTAGATTCCCTCTTTATTTTGCATTTACCTCAGTTTAGGTTTCCATAATAAAGGGACACACAATACTAAAGTGAAACCAGTTATATACTGTGACTTCATCTCAGTTAAATCTGAATATCCATTTGCCTTCAGTTTGAGTCTTTCTTTACTTTCTACTTTTATTACAAGATGATGTGCAGACAGTGATCCCTTAGTCAATGGGTGGTGGGTGGCAGCTGCCCTTAAGTGTGGTATCATACTTGACTCTCATAAAGAGCAATATTTGGTCTCATTTTTTGCTGGAGCAGACAGCACATTGTTCTAGTTAAATGAGCTAATTACCATAAATAAATCACAAAGCATTTTTTCCAGAAAGCCTATCAAGAAATACTGTTTTAGTCTTTCTGTTTGGGTCTGAAAACCTTATCTTCCCAGGCCATGCTCCTGAAATATATAATGTACCTTTTTGGGTGGAAAAAACTCATTCCAAGGTTTGAATGAGAATTACATTCAGAATAGTAATACCAATATTGTGGTGCTCTTGAATATGAAATGTAATTGTATTATTTAATGACTATGATAAGGGGAGTAAATGAAAGCACGTAACAGCAAAAGATCTCCATAACTCTACTTCAGTATGTAGTATTTTAAAATATAATAGATAGTTCCTGAATGTTGTCTGCACATTTTTTATTCATTGAGATAGGAAGAAAATTTCCCGTACATAAAATAGGAGAGTTAGAATGAGAATACAATTTCAGAGAAAAGAACAAATATTATTGTTCATTATAGATCCATCCACTGAACAAATGTTACCCTATGTTGTAAAAATAATGCATGCCAGAGTTCTCTCTCTGCTTAATCTTATTAATGTTTATATATTACATTTATGATAATCAGTTTTTCTTTTTCTAGGTAAGTTTCTGTGTAGATAATAAAAATTAAAGATGATCTATATGCAACCCATAAAAAGCACAAAGTAACATGGAGAGAGGTTCTGCTTTTCATTACTTCTGATATTTTGGCCAAATGATCTGTCTGTGTCAATGGTCACATTAAGAAATGGGGAACAGTATAGTGTAATGCCATGAATTCACATTAGCATATATCTTAGCTGATTATGACATGCATTATGCTTAAAATCAAGATTAAATATTAATTCACACAGATCTGTCTTATTGGCAAGGATTTACTATTTATCAATCTATACGTGTAGCCTTTTATAAAATATCCTTTATGCAATATAAAGGATACTGTACTCCTTGTCATTGCAGTTAAACAACCTGGAATTTATAGAAGTCATATGCTCAGTTACTACAAATCAGCCTAATTTTACTGTAGATGGATTCACAGTAGTTTATTTTCATTTAAGAATTTGTTAGCCAATATTTAAATAAGCTGCAAGATCTTGATTACAGAAATATTGGCACTTAAACAATGCTAGCAGAATTAATTAATAATTTTCCTCTTTGTTGTTCAAGCCAAAGCAAGGGTGGGGAGGGCTACTACAATACTTCTGTAGCTTATCTGTAGCTTTGCAATCACACTGATATATCTTAGTACAAATAAGGCCAAACCCATTATCCCTCTAAGCCCTTGCAATATTACAAATCATTAATATGTGGTTGGGTTATGAAAAACACAGTTTGCTCTACTGTGTCCATGCAGTATGCAGGACAGGAGTCCTGTCCATTAAATGAGTGAGAATATGTTTAAAGCAAAGCAATTTCAAGGGGATGTCTTTGCGATGAAGGATTGATATTCCTGTTGGTTGAGTAAATACAAAACTGAAAAGTTATGCTGTATATCTGGACAAAATATTCAAGATGCAGAATAATGATGTGGCCGAAAAGGAACAGTTCATATTTTTGTTTCTATGTTGAGATAAATGATGATGTCAGTCTTACTTTTTAGGCTTCTGCAGCAGTCTATGACAAGTACGGGAAAACCAAAAGTACAGACTCTTGTGTCATATTAATTATTTTTTGTTCTTGTTGTTTTCTAAAGAAAAAATAGGAAGAATATTCATGGCATGGTTCAAAACATTCAGTTTGAAGAAAGTTTGAGTATTCTTGTCTCAAAGATAAACTAATGGGACATGATTAATAAGAATATTATCCATTAAGTTTTCTCAAATGAAGGCTAGCACTGTTGAAAAGCTTTAAAAAAAGAAACATCAGGTTTGGAAAACACTAACCTAATTAAAATAACATTTCAGTACACAGATGATTATGGAATTCAAGGGAAAAATATGCATGTCATACTGATAATAGGTTTTTGTCTAATTTTAAAAGGGAACTAAATATTTGCAAGCTTGGACAACTAGCAACAGTTACAACTAAAACAGAAAGGTATATGAAGGGAACAAGAAAGGCTTATTAAATCTCTTTAGCAGGGAAAGGGGAAAAAAAAGTAAAAATATAGTCCTTCTGCAGGGTTACTGGACATGAAAAATGCTGAGTTGTCCAGTGCTTTCTCCTCAGTCTCCACTACAAATGATGTCTATCAGCAATCCCAAGGCCCCTGAAAACAGCTGGAAATTCTAACACAATGAAGAATTACTCTCAGTGGAGGAGGACGAAGTTAGGGCCCATTTTAACAAAATCGAGATAAGCAAGTTTATGTGAATTGATTTAATGCACCTACAAGAGCTGAAGCAGCTGGACCACATTTATTGTCACCACTCTATATTATCTTTGAAAAAGGTCATGGCAGGTGAGGGACTTCCTTGGACACTGAAAGAGAGCAAGTGCACTGCTTTTTTGAAGAAGGAAAACAAGGAGAATCCCTTGAACTACAGGCTGATCAGCTGAACCATGGCTCTGGGAAGATGACTGAACAACTCATCCTAGAAATCATCTCTCATCATATCAGAGATAAGATCCTGAGCAAACAACTCTAGTATTAATTATGGCGTTTTTTCTTCAAGAAGTATAAAATATGCCTTAAGAAACTGCTTTCCTTATTATTTTACTCCTAACTCAGACACTTACCATTGTCTTAGGACTTACGAGAGTGAGCAGTATGAAGATGAGGCAGGGGAGGATCAGATAGTGTATTAGGAAAAGTTTCTTCATTGTGAAGGTTGCTGGACAGGGGAATGGATTTTTCCTTTTTGCCATGTAATTTAGTAATTTAGTTTGAAATTTGCTAATTTTATTAAAAACAAAAACAAACAAACAAACAACAACAACAACAAAAAAGAGGCAACAAATCTTTTAGGGTATGATTTATCATCTGTGTGTTCTTCTTATTTTATTTAACAGAATAAGAAGTAGATATAGTTTGAGTGGTGGTTAGTCAGCCATTATTGTGATCATTTTTGAAAGATGTCCAACAGATATACGAACCTTTTCTGTTTCAATTTTTTATCATCTTCTCTACAGGTGAGATAAGTTTTGTTGCCCAATATTGTTTTCCTTGAGATTTTGTACAGCTGTACATAAATATAGTTTGGTCATTCTGAGCAAATAGAAGCACTGAGAACATAGAGATGTTTAGGTATTGTTGCTGCTTAGTGGACTTTTGCTGTCGTATTTGGGTAGCACTTGCATTAATAACTGTCACTGGAGACAAATGCTTTGACCTTGCTTTTACAGAGGTGTTAACATTATTCTAAGTAAAATAAGAAAGAGATTTGAAAATTTTAACATCTTAAGTACAAAAACCAGTTATTTGCTAAACACATGTTATGAAAAGTCTGATCGAACACAGTGATAAGAGTTTTCAAAGACTTCAAGTTGTATGCATCTGTGTGTAGGGGAAAGTATTTATCCATGAAGGTTTATGCAAGGAATTTAAAAGTGAAATAAATTGAAAGTAATCATTTATAATGACTATGATCCTTCCTAATTGTCACATGCCTGACCTAGTCAGACCTCATTTTTTCCTGTAATTAAGAGATTTTTTCAAGACATCTCAGGGAATGAAATATGAAGGAGTTGTGCTCAATGAATGCTTCTCTTCTTTGCTGAAATAATTTAATATCTAAAAAGGTAACCACCCCTGAACATCAAATTCTAATTTTTTTTATTCTATGAATCCAAGTATTTCAGAAAGAAAAACTACTAAGAAAAAGACAGAGCTCAGAATTGTTTTCAATCCAAAGACTTAAACAATATCATTTTGACCACAAGAGAACAGAATGTATCTTCCAAAGGACCTATGTTATTATTAAGACTGCATGAGCAAATACTACTGGGGCAAAAAAATGCTTACATAGGTTATAACTCAAGAGTATTGAATACCATATATCCCTATTCTTATTACTTCACAGTGTAGACTGAAACTAACACATTATGAAAGCATGATTCTCTATTATTGATTGGATTCTAAAAGCTACAAGAATATGACACTAACAGTTATATATACTTACTATTAACAAACAATAAGTGATCATTTTCTGAAACAGTTCTTTTCTGCTTACATAAGGATGCAAAAAACAATTACAATGTTCTTTTGCAGTACTATGCAAACATACCGGAGAAACATTTTTTCTAGACTTTTAGGGATTTGTTTACCATTTTGTAATCATAGCCTCTTTGAAACAAAAGTGGTCATTGATAATAGCCACAGTCGGTGATCAGTTCATCAGAGATGTCTTACATCCCTTCAGCAGCAAAGAAAATCAACAAAGCAAACAAACAAACAAACAAAAAAAACCCCACAAAAAATAATTAACTGATTTCAAGGAGGTTATTGTTTATGTAGACTCTATGTTCAATATCCAGGAGATCGGTCATTATTACATCATTCTTAACCAACTTGCAAAAGGAGGCCTTTTTTTTTTTTTTTTTTTTTTTTTTTTTTTTTTGCAGGTACAGAGCTCAACATTAAGTATTCTGCAAAAGCTTTCTGTGTGAAAAACAAGGTCTTCTGGGAGGACTGTTATTAAGCTCAGTGTGCTGCTCTTGTTGTAACGGGACTTCTTGCCAAAGAAGAATCAAAATTTGTTGGTTAATTCATACTGTACACACTGTTAATAATGAACAGAAAAAGAGAAATTTTTGAAAGAATACATCCTCCCTTTCAATTAAGCTGCAAGAGCCCATGTTTTGTGCATAAAGTGTATGCCTAGGAATGAAAGAAAAGACATTCGGCACAGCTGATTTCTGCTGTTTTCCAACAAGCTGACATCTGCTGCTTTCATGGTAAGGGACACATCAATTTTCATAGAGCTGGAAGGGATCCACAAATATCATCGAGTCCAGCTCCTGGCTCCAAACAGAAGCCATGTTTCTGAGAGCACTGTCCAAATACTTCCAGAACTCCAGCAGGACCGGTGTCGCGGCCACTGTGCTGTTTCAGGGCCAGACCCTTCTCTGTTGCAGCGCCTTCCCTAACCCCCATTTGGCCTTCCCCTGACACATCTCCATACCATTCTCTTGGGCCCTGTCTTTGCCATCAGAGAGCAGAGCTCAGTGCTGTCCCTCTGCTCCTTCCAAGGATTTATAGGCTGTAATGAGGCCTCCCCTCTGCTCCTCTACTCTAGGCTGATTGACCAAGGGACTTCCATTTCTCCCCACATGTTTTGCTCTCTAGACCCCTCACCATCTTTGTAGCTCTCCCTTGGATGGTTTCTGAAAGTTTTATTATGGTGCCTAGTGCTTATTTATCTGATAAGAGACATTTTGAACAAACTATTAATAGCTTGTCTTACAAAATGTGTAGTTTCACAAAAACTTTCCTCTAACTTATGTTCTTTTGAGGAAAAGAAAGTTAATAGACAGTGAGGAGAGAGCTAAAAAACAAGCCGTTACCAAAACCACATATACTGATTCTGGGGACTATTTAATTAATAAGCACTTGTCAATGTGTGTAACACTGTGTCTGAAATATGCAGACAAATATAGAGTTGACAGATAAATAGAAATAGAGATAGATGATAAATCAGTATAAATACAGATGACATATATAGATACAGACAGATAGATATAGATACATCCCTTTGGGAAGAGGTATCTTCTCCTTTCAGAAATCTAATCCAAACATAGCACTGTATTTCATCCCAGTTTTGCATTTCAGTGGGTCGTGTTACTAGTATGTTTTCCAAACAAAGTAAAGTTCATTACTAATGAAAATCTCCTGATGTTTTCATATGGCATTCTACTTTTGACCATTGAAATTAATACCCATTTTTCTAACAGTTTCATTAAATCTAGAAAATTTCAGTTTTACCACTTCTATAGTATGAGTTTCCTGAGTATATGAACAATTGGATCCCAGAAAAGAATTACATTGTCATGGACGTATCACAACCCCGGGAAAAATACTAATTTCTTCTCACTTCAAAAGTCCTATGCCTATTCTCAGTGCCTGCACACTTCTAGTGTGTGCAATGACAAGCCCACATACATGAATTTTGATCTTGCTGTCTGTGGTTCTCATGTTCCTTTGGTGGAGTGAACAGTTTTAAAGCCAGCTGAAAACTGCTGCTGTCTAATCAGAATTGAGCCACTAAATACTGATTATCCATTTACATTTACCAGGGAAAGTACAAATTAATTCCCCAACTTGAGATTATTACTCTCAACCACTATATAGGCTACTTCAATAGAAGAGAAATAATACTTCCCCCAGGTGAATGTTAGAAGTTTCACTATTTTAGAGGAGAAAGATCTTTCTTTCTGCCAGCATTGCAAAAATCTAATATTATATTTAAATTGGACCATAATTCAAAGTGAACCGTGAAAAGAGGCTACACAACCTCAGCTAAATGGCAATATAATTTTCTGTTTATTTCTGTAATATTTTTATTATTTCACTATTGTGTTTCCTTGCAGTTTGACAGCAGCCTGCACAGCTCCTTCTATGAAATGTGTCTTCACAAAATATGCATGGAGGATATTAGCAGTGTTACCCAGAGGAAGACAACTTTTCAGAAATATGTAATTAATCCACCTTGTGCTTTCTATGCTGTTATCATTAATTTGTGGTTTTTAGACAAAAGAAACTATATGCAACCCAATTAAGTGAAATATCAAGTGTATTTATTAGAGTCCAGACATCCTCATGAGTTTTTATTACTAACATACCATAAGCATACCCAAACTAACATACCATAAGCACAATTCTGTAAGCATAACTATCATCTACAAAGTTAGATCTGATTATTCACCATTCGACAATATTGATTCTGAGACCTTAGTTCACAGTTCTATCTATCTATCTATCTATCTATCTGTCTATCTATCTATCTATTCATTTTTCTGTCAGATTAATTTAAAATAAAAGTTTGCTAATACTTTCTGTTATGTATACATCTGCTTCTTTTTATGCAGGCTAAAGATAATCTGATAACTTCACTTGCTTTTAAAATGGAAAATGTGATATATTTATCAACTGCTTGCTGAATAAGCACATTTATGTTACTTGTAGCATCAGCTTTAAGTTATTTTCTGTGGACAATATAGGCTACAGATTGACTTAGAAAATATATCCTTATATGTCATTTTTTGAAAGTAATTAATCACATTTTATTTCTTAAAAATTAAAGTTCTTTAGCAATGCAAACACAGGCATGGAAATCCATCCTTGAACATTCACCTGACGAAATTTAAAAAAAATGATTATTTAAACAATTTCTCCTGCCCTGACCATTGTTTGCAGTCTGGGAATTTAGAATTTATATCTATGTATAAAAAAGGATGCCTTTGATTATTGTAGTTGGGTAAGCCAAAATTACTTTGTAAATATACAAGAAAATTTGAAATATAAACATGAGGTGGTGGATTGTGTGCACCTATTAGTAAGCTTTCAGAAATATTTAAAATAATGTTTCATACAGGAACACAAGAAAATTGCTTCTTAATGAAGTCTGGAAAGGCTGAAAAGTCTGGAAAGCATGTTCTCTGCATGTCTTATGGAAGTTGTCTTGATATTAGCATCTAGCATCAAGGTCTTGCTCTGTAAAATATCATGCCTGAGAGTATATCTGGTAGGCTCACAAGGTCAAGAGAGACTGTTGCTTTATCTTTCTCTAATTTTCCATTATTTTTAAAACTCAGATTAATTATGACACCAGCATAGGTCTGTTTTTTAAATTCTTATCTTTCATAAGACCAGTGAAAAGTGACAATGAAGCAGAATATATTCTCTGAAAGTCTAGTCTTTACCAGAAACCATATTTTAGCACAGATAGCATAGTACAGATTTACTCTCCCATGTGGCGGCGAGGTAAAGAACAAGGGAAAAACTCCTTTTTACTTTCCTTCTTGTACATGGAGTACATTGGAGGTTACTAGGTTGAGCTTCTACACTGTTTTTCCCTTCTCTTCAAGTGAGAGAACAAATGAATCTTTCTACAGAAAGATTTATAACTGAAAAAAAAAAAAAAAGAAAAAGAAAAAAGCCACTTATTTTCAAGCCTGAATATTTAAACTCTAGCATCCGTGTTAGTCTGTAATGTGTCTGGCACTTTGGTAGACACTGGGTCTGTTCAGAAAACTCTGCAATATCACATATCTCAAAGACTGATGTAACAGTGGAAAGCTATTCAAAACTGTGGTTTTACACACAATACTTGATAATTGTGTTTGGAGAGCTAAATAACCTAAAAATATTTTCAGTAGGCTAAAGGTTAAAGCAAAAATGTTTAGAAATCACAAAATTTCCAGGGGAAAACTTTAATACTATCACACTAGAGGCACAGATGATTCATAGGCGCATGAGCAAAAAAAGTAAATCATCATGTAGAGTTAATTGAAACTAAAATAGCTTTCCTTTAGAAAGGTGAGCTCTGGCTATGCGAAGTGTAATGAGAATATGACATGATAGAAATTGTAACAAATAGCATTTAATTAGGTATACAGTTGTTTGGAAATTCTGGTACTTGTTATAATTATGATGATTCAATGAATGACTGCAGGCTTTCCATGTATTCAGAGAATGAAAAGGAAACCAAAGAATGATCAGCTCCATCACACTAGTTCCACCCTACGTCTTGGACAAAAGATAGTGAGAAATAGAGTCAACCACCATGATTTCCCCTTATTTACCCTCATGGTTAATATCACTTTGTAAGGTGCTTTTCTTGTACAATGACTCACTTCTTCAAGAGATAGCACTGAGTCACTGTTCAGTTTTCCTTGGATTTGCAAACCTAAATAAAAACTATTTCTCAACAGTTTCTGTGATAAAAGTCAGAAATTACTGAACGAACTGGAAATCACTGGGCTTTCATGACATCGTTGCAAATGTATAGTACAGGCTTATTTACTCAGCAGGTCACTATGACAGATTTTCTGTATTAGTATATCATAGAAATAAAAAAATAAAATATGTAAAATAGTGTGTGCTTGCAATACTGTTACAATATATGAAATTAATGATCTAAAAACTTAACAGTCTAAAGAATAGACTTTCAAACTGCATGTATCACATGAGTCTGTATTTCCATCAAATATTTCTTCTCAAAAAGAATTTCCATTATTAACTCAGAAAGTGGTAAAATTTTGGAATATTATCTTGGGAATTTGGAGATACGTGCACCCTATGGAACTACATAAGCACAAAAACAATTCACCATAGGTCTTTGCTAGTATTCTGTTTTCTATATGATTTCATGTGAAACTTGGAAAATGAGATATGTGAGCACTCAAGGCTGCAAGAATGAGAGGTTAGAGTAGGCTAGGCAAGGATAGGATAGGATAATTTACTTGGAAAGTAAATATGAAGTACAAGCCAATGTCAGGACCAACCAAAAATTAATATATCATATTGAGGATATTGTTGAAATGCTTCTTGAACACGGACAGGCGTGGGGAATCTATCAGGAAGCCCGTTCCAATCTTCCACTGCTCTTATAGTAAAGATATCTTTTCTTAATGTCCAGTCTTATTCTCCCCAGTGCTGTTCCCTTGTGTCAGTTAGCAGAGAAAAGAGATTATCATCTCCTCCTTCATTTCTTCTCCTTAGGAAGTTGTACAGAGAAATGAGGTTACCTGCTAGCTTTCTTTGCTCCACCAAAGAAAGTATCCTCGGCCTCTCCTCAGAGGACATTCTCACTATTTGTTTTACCAGCCTTGTCCTCCTCTAGATGCTTTCAAGTATCTTGATATCCATTTTATACCGTGGAGAACAGAGCAGCATGCAATATTCAAAGCGAGGCCACACCAGTACTAAATACTGTGGGATAATTGCCTCATCTGACTGTTTACTATGCTGTGTTTAAAGCACACCAAAATGCAGTTTGCTTTTTTGGCTGCAAGGGCATACAGCTATCACCAACAACCCCAAATCCTTGTCCACAGAGCTGCTCTGCAAACATCTCTCCAACAGCACTTGTGTCTGACATTACCCTACCCAATGTGTAGAATTTAGAAACATTTTCTGGACTTCAAGCCATTGCTATAATGGAACCATGGGTAGGTAAGTGGTTGTTAATAGGAAAAGTATAGGCTTTAAAGGGAAGCCAGCTCTCAGCACAGGTTCGGAAACAATTAACACCGAAGCATAGCTGTTAGACACTGAACAGGCAAAAGTGCTTTACTTATGTCAGACTGCCTCATGAAATATGTTTTCTTTCCATGAGGGTTCATATAGCTCAGGCTACATATATTGGATTGCTGTGTCCTGTGATCACTCCTTTTGGCCATGTTTTCTACTATTGGTTCTCACTGTCAGTAACTGTTTCCTGAATACAGAAGTTACTTCTGTTTTTGTTTTTCTCTTTTACTTGCACTTCACACATGAATTCTCTGGAAGGAGCAAATGTGGCGTAAAAATTCTTATGCAGTTTTTTTAGGACAAAAACATGATGATTCCTAACCTTCATCTTACTGTGTCCTTGATAAGGGGCTTGGGGTTTAGGGTACAAATTCAAAAGATTCAAAATAACAGTATATTTTGCAACAGATTCACTTCCTAGTATTTTGATACTCTCTTCCTGTTGTTGATCTGTAGGGTATTAAAATGGGATTTGAGGATGACATTCATGTGTTTGAATCCACACACACAACTATTTTTTAATCACTTTCTAAAATATAGAAGATGAATATTGAAATGGAGTTGGATCTTGTGGGTTACAGGCAGGGAAAAAATAAGTTCTAGTAGCTTCAGTTATGTTATGAATAGTGACACCAGCCACGGGAAATGTTAAGGGAAATCTGTTTGTAATTATACACCTGTAAATTTAGAATAAAGTAAAGCAAATCTGACTTTTCAGTTCAGGTGTGTTTGTGCACAGCATTCTGGGGAGATGGGAGATGCAAAGGATGCACTCTGTCAGATGAAAAGTACCTATGAGAAGTGAAAAAGGTGAAATAATTTTGGCTTTGAAGACAGCTCACTTGCTATATATTGACCAGAAATCAATGTGTTTTGCTCCAATTTTCTTACACAGTTCCATAAAAAAAACTTTGTAGAAAGAAGTTGTGCTTAACAGTTCACTAATTAAATCACGACAACCAATAAAATATTAGATAAGCAGGCAAATTTGTTTTAAAAGACATAAAAACTATTTTCTAGTCCTCAGTTTTACAGAGTGAAGGGTAAAACTATTTATTTCATTTTATTTTATTTGGTTTATTTTATTTTACTTTATTTCATTTCACTTCATTTTATTTCATTTGTTACATGAGTGAAAACTGTCACATAAACTGTAGGTTAAATGCATCATAATACAGAGAATAGAAAGTAGAAAACCTGTTGATTTTTAACAAATTAGGGGAACCAAAGCTGTGGTAAAATTACTGGAACTGAAAAAATGGAAATAAATGCTCCGCTCCTATGGGAAGTATTTGAACTAAGTAAATGAAAGGGAAGGTGAACAAGCAATTTTTGGTGTGACCCATGGGTAATAGTTCTCAATAAGTCAGACAGAATTGAATTTACATCTAAAAATACACATTTATAAACTTCAGAATAACATTTATTACTGGAATATGTTAGTTTCTTCTAGAGATTAAATTACCCCAAACACAGCAGAGCTTTGTGGTATGTGTAACTGAGAACACAAGTTTAGTTCCATAAATCTGTGTTTAATGCTCAGCAAAAAAAAAGATCTTTGTCATTATCATCAGCAATTTCTCATTTACATTTTATGGCATCTCTTCAAATGTTAGTGAGAGGTTTGAATTCACTTTGTCTTGTTATCACTTCATGATTTTAGCAGTTACAATTAAGTAACTAGAAAAAGCCGAAAGTCCAAATGGAATCAAATTCTATTGGATGGTATAACAGAGTATAAGAGTAACTTCCCTTTGACAAAAGAAAAATGTGTTTTTAAAGTAATAGAGGTTAATTAAGTTTTGGTTAAGTTGTATGTAATATTCGGAGATGTTTTCAATGGAAACACTTTTTCAAAATTACTTGAAAAACTTCAATAGCCAGAAATCTCTTTTGAACATACAGAAGTGATGAGAAAGAAAAAGATTTCATTTATAGCCAGAAATATAGTATATTTTGAAGGCGATATATGTGTGTATGTATGCATATATATACAAATACGCATATATACACATGTATTCATATATAGATATAATTATGTCAGCTGTCATCTAATCTAAGTTTTATGATTCCAGAAATGAACATGAATAATATAATGAATTGTTAGTCAGGATTCATTTTTAAGAGTCGATTCCAGACCAGCTGGAAAAAAAAATGGAACCAAAAAGGAATTTCTTGACCTGAGTGCAATATGGGGACTAAAAACAGTTACAAAATGCAAAAACGAGATTTGATACATCACGGAATTATCTTAATCTAAAATACATTTTTACTGACAATGCCAGATAGAAGAAAAATGGCTCTAATAAAAATTATTCTCAAAACAACTGAATGTTTACTTACCAAAAACAGGGCAACATTCATAAATTCATGAGTGTGACATCAAAGTGGTGGCTACCATACACCATCTAGTAAATCTTACATTCTTTTGGTCACGATATCGGCACGTGCTGCAGATTTTGCATTGATCTACAGCCACTGTGATATAGTATTCCAATATGACAAAAGATGGGTTAAAGGTGAGCCCACACAAAATACCAAGAAATTTTGCTGTAATGGTGTGATTGTATGCAGACCTAAAGAAAATTTAGATCAATCATCCACAAATATCGTTTGTTGTTCAGAATGACTTTAAGTAACAGAGGATTAATATTCCTAGCTACATAAATTTCTGTAACAAAAACTTCAAAGATGTCAAAGATAGATTTGAGAAAATGGGGAAAATGGAGCAGAGGAGCTGCTCTTAATGTTAATAAAAGGGTAGACTGCAAAGAGATGCCTCTGAGAAACAGAGAACATGAACTGGTTGAAAGTTTGGATAAAAATTATGGGCCAGAAAATAACATCTGATTGCCTGGGTCTACTACAGGCTGCCTATTGACAAGGCCTTCTTACTTCATCTACAAGAAGCATCACACTCGCATCCTCTCATCCTGATGGGGTATTTCAACCACCTGCATGTCTGCAGAGAAAGCAGCACAGCAGGCAATCCAGGAGACTCCTACAGTGCACTGAGGTAAAGTCCCTGATCCAGGTGTTGGGCAGACAAACCAGAAGTGAAGCATTAATGGACCTGGTACTCATCAGTGCAGAGGAGTTCATTAAAGAAGACTGGAAACAGCCTGGGATGTAGAGACCATGCCCTGGTTAAGGTAATGATCTCTAGGGATATCAGATTGGCAAAAAGCAAAGTCAGGATGATGAAGTTCAGGAGGGTTAATTTCTATCTACTTAAGAAACTACTGGATGAAATCTCCTGGAAACTGTCCTAAAGGACAAAGGAATGGAACAGAGCCAGCAGCACTTTGATGATTTTCTGTGAGCACATGAGCTCTCCATCTTCCAGCATAAGAAATCAAGCAGAGGACAAAGGAAATTGTCATGAGTGAAAAAGGACCTGATGATAAAACTGGGGATCAGAAGGAAATTTACAGGCGGCAGTGACAAGGCTGTCTGGTGTGGAGAGGACACAGGGATGCCATCTGGACATGCAGACATGGAAGCAGGAAATATAAAGAACACAGTTTTCTCACGGTAGAGAACTTTAGTGATTGGTTTTTCATGAACAAGTAGTGGTCCTCCCATTTCTACAGCAAGTCTACAGATATTAAATGATTTTTTTCTTTTCTCTGTTGTAGCAACATTGCAGCATTTTCAGGCCTGGCTCATGCAGTAAGAGGCACTGGAAAAACTATCCTTTCACATTCAGTTCTGCAATGGATATTCTGGAAAGAAGGCTCTCAGAATATTCTGCACAGTTTAGGAAGTCAGAAGAACTTAAGAATCAGCCATGACTTCTCAACATGTCCGCAGGAAGAACAGCTTCAGAAATATCTCAGAGCTGACCATACAATGCATTGGGGACCTGGAAGATGACTAAGTTACAATACCTCTGCTATGCAATTCTTAGGACAGCCCAATGAGCCTCAATAATAGTATCCAAGAAGGCAGATTTATGCAGTCTATTAGTCCAAGTACAGCATCCTAGACCATGCTGTTGACCTAAACCCAAGTGATACAGAAGTTTTAATTGTTCATCATAAACAGAATTAAACAAGTCCCTAAAGGAAAAAGTGAAAGCAAGATACAGAATAACATTAGAGCTTTTGCAATGTATTGTTAGATATATTAAAGTTGGGCATTGCAATTAAATTGATGTTCCTATAAACAAGAATTTAAAATGAGGCTTAATATAGTTTGGATAAATGGAATTCTGCATAGCTAGAAACACCAGCCATTTTAAGTAAAAGGCTATTCACTAAGCTGCTGGAGGAAAGGAGCAAATTCTCACACATCACAGTCTCCTTGTAACCAACCTATTCATCTTATATTCTCCAAACCAGACTTCGATGTAAAATCAAAGTGATTTCTAATTAGCAGCACCAGTTTATCCCTCTACATTCAGATGTCAATATAATTTCTTGTTCTTATTTTTCCTTCTTAACTTCTCACTTCCCTTAAGCAGAAGGTAAAATCCTTCATGTCCCCAAAACTGAAAACTGCCAAATATTTATAGTGGTGTGATGTTGGGGAAGAGAATGCCATTAGCAAGTGTGAAGTATCTAGACCAAAAATGTTTATTTTCTAAGGGAATTTACTTTTATATAATAAATAAATGTATATACATAAGACTAAGGATAGTCATACCTGCGGAACATAATTGTAGGGTTCAGATTCTAATAAAATCTTAAAGTATTCTGCAGAACATGAGAGCAAACAAATTTCCATAACTATCATTTAGAAGCGAGAGCTAGAAACAAACAATTCAACAGTGAAAATAAATGAAAGAAGATGGTGCTGCTAGTTTGATTTCTAAATGGCTCTACTAATTATAGCATTGCAGATTTATCTATTTAAAGCTAACAGGCTGTGTGGGAATAGCTGAGATAATCCTGTTATTCAGATTTTTGAAATAGCTTTTTAACTTGTACAGTTTCTGGAGATCTGTAGAGGTTAATGCATCTTCAGTGCTTATTAAATGCATATCTAGTTCTTTACTGTTTTTATCTTATGACTTCCCTCCATTCTTCTTCTCCCAAAGCCCCACCTAAATTTACCTCTGTGCTTACCTTTTCAGTGAAAACACATTATTGACAATTGCCTAGCATGAAATATTGAGATCTATTAAACTCATATTAAGCCTAAAAGAAATCTAAACCTTGCAAACCAAACCATTCTGTGATCCTGATTCTACAGAATTAGAAATAAAAGCTAAAGAAAAACAAGTTGAACCCAATGTCTGGAGTTAATATCAACTTAAATACACAGACTTGTTCAGGGAATAATTTTTTCCCCACTGACCACCTTGTACTTGCTGAAAACCCAGCAAGTAAAATAATGGAAATAAGTAGACAATGAAAAATGAGTAAGTAAACACCGAAAATAAAAGTATAAAATTATTCTCACTTCTGTAGGAGAGAATTGCTTCAAAAATTGTGTAATGCTAGCAATTTTCTAGTAACTCTTTGCTAATTCACTTAAGGAGGAGACATGAAATAAGATTGTCTTGGGCATTAAAAATGTGATTTTAAAACTTTGTTTCTCCTCTTATTTATGCTGACTTAGTAATGGAATCAGTGAAAACGGCATAGCTCATTTGTGGAATTTAATGCCTCTTAACTTTAAAGCAGATCAAAACAGGTTGTTTTTGCATCTTATTTAGAGTTGACCAATTTTAGAATTGGCCGTTCTAGCTGGTATTTAATTTAAACAGGAAACTCATGTAAATTTCCTGTTGAGGAAATGAAAAATTTACAATAATAAATTTTGACAACAAATCTTTCTGAAATAAGTAGCTTTTTAGACACACATGATCTGAGAATAATTTTATGGCATATTTTTGATGACATTATTAAGAATGTAGCATTTATTCATCTAAATGAAATTGTCTTGTTATATTTTTAAATTTCTACACTGGGGAGACCAAGTTGCATCCCAGTTAACTAGTCCTTATACTTTAAATATTTATCCATAAAGAATTTCTCTGAAAATACAAAAGACTACTGGATATAGCCATCTCTGCATTTTAAGCACACTGAACTTTCATGTAAAAAGTTACAGATGCATAATTCTAAGCAGAAGAAAAAGGACAGGAAAAGGTGATTTATACTGCCTCTTCAGCAAATGTACAATAATGTAGATTTTTTAATAAGAATACATGTTGCAAATATAACAAAGCACGTAGTTTTGTTATGTTGTGCACCTCAAGAGATGTTCCATATTCTCACAATATCAAGACAATATTATTCATCATTATTTGTCCTAAGAACAACAGATAAGTAGCCATAAGAATACAAGCTATATGAGTTTAACTGTTACGTCCTTGTTACCTTGGTGCCTTGATATCTTCCTCTCATGTTTTCTGTAGACAGAAGCAACTTCATCGAATTTCACACTGTAGTTCCTGGTTGATCTGTTTAGAAGGTTGTTTTAAAATGCCTCTGAAAGTCATGTAGTTCAAGTACGGATATAATCTTTGCTTCAGGGTGAAGAGAATGTTAAAATGTTACTGTTCTCAATTTTGGCTTAATGCACAAAGCTTGTTTTAGTAATTGTACTAGAGCAACTCAAATCAGGAACAGAGGGGTTGAAGAATGAAAAATATGATCAGACTTTCAGAAAGACGGCTGAGAATTGAATTTAGCTTTGCCCGCAGCTAACACTTATATTGGCTCTGACAGTAATCTTTGTCTTGCATTTTGCCCTATAATTTATCTTATCAAGTAATAGTATTATTGGATGTCAGTGGAGAAGGAGAAGGAAAACTAGGAATTGTCTTCAGAAATGATAACTATTGAAAATAATTAACCCCAAAACCTTGCAACTGTCATGGTTTGCTTCCTAAATGCCCTGTTTCCTTGAAAAGCACTCATCTAAGAAGAAAAGAAAGTCAGAGGTAAAAAGAAAAATGCGACTTAAAGAAGATCACTTATCTCCACAGCTCAATGTTAGAAAATATTATTTCACGCAAGACAGGAAAAATCTAATTCATAGCTTAAGTTAAATGGAAGAAAACTTTTCTTTCTTATATTCACATGATGAAAGTTGAACTATGAGTATATGTTTGTGGACAGTTGAATGCATAGCAACTTGTCTGAACAGCAAAACACTGCTCATAAAGGTGTGTCTTTTATCTATGATCTAAGTAGCAATGTGTGGAACCTCCAATTTTCTTAGAGACTGTTAAAATAAATCAAAAACCAATGTAATAAAGACCCACAGAGCTGGAGAAGAAAATATAGCAGATAAGCCTGAAATGACAACATAAGACATAAGAGTAATAGTAAATAAAATAGGGAACACACAAAGCAACTTAGCACTTACATTATGTGTAACATTCTTTTTCCTTGAGGATGAAGTTGGTGCACAGTGACAACAAAAAAAATGAACAAAAAGAATTAAAAGAATTGTTTGAAGACAAAAGTCTAAGCCAAAATATAATATTTCTCATACATTATATGGGTGAAGTGATAGAAGACATTATTATTTATTGCCGAAATCCAAGATGTCTAATACAAATATAACAAGAAAAATGTCTGCAAAGCTCTTAGTGGTTTGCTGGACTCTGTTGTTGAAGAATGTGATATATGTCTTCCTAGGCAAAGTCAAACAAACAGTCACTGCTTGTGCCTAATTACACATTTGGCCTCCTACATAAATCTACTGATTTGGACTATGGACAGAATATGGGAGTTAAGTGTTAGATATGTTAAACAGGCTTTTCTGATGAAATTAGAGTGAATAGCAACTTCTACTGTGTAGCCTTTACACTTTATACAGAGACATAAATTATTACAGTAAAAAACATGTTAATGCAAATCAGTGTAATGAGATCAAAATCCATACCTAAACTGCCAGTAAAGACCAAGGCAAAGAACTTATTGAGTACCTCAGTCTTTTCCATGTTTGCTGTTGCAGTTCTCCCTTCTCATTTATCAGAGGGGGTACTCACTCCATGGACTGTCACTTCTGACCAATATACCTATAGAATTCCTTCTTGCTATTTTTCATATCCTTCAGCAAGTTTAATTTCATCTGTGCCTTGGCTTTCCTGAGAACATCTCCACATATCCAGATGGTTAGATAACATCAAAATAGATTTTCCTCGTTTGAATTCTTATGTTTTTCTTCCTGTGATGACATTTTATGAGGGCTTTATCTGCTGCATAAGAGTCATTAAATAACTGCTATTTTTTTTCCTTGTGAAATTGCTTAGATACTGTTGGCATATTTAAAATCATGTATTTAAATATGCATTATGTTAAAATCCATAGATTTGTAGTAATATACAAGCACTGCTTCACCTAAATCAGTGCTTTCTGGCAAAATAATTATTTAAAAATGTTTGTAACTTGAGTAAAAATGTGTATTATCATCACCTCAGATACCTGCAAATTTGAAATATATATTGTATGAATAATTTTTTAAAAGATTTTTTAAAAGATGTGATCCAATAAGATTAATATCAGGGATGCAAAAAATGATATAAATTAAATAAGAGTACTTATGTACTTTTCTATAAGTGATAATAAAATAGTGTATTGCAATAGACTTGAATATTTGGAAGATTTCAATCAGTTATTTTTGGTATGCCTTGCAAATTTGAAGGTTTGGCAGTTCAATGTTCATTCTTATAGAAATGATACAGCACGATCTATTAATTTCAGAATTTTGTAACAGTAAAAGCAGTTTGATTAGTACTCATGAGTATGAAAAAACAATAGAGTTATCACTACATAAAACATTACTTGATTACTTAATGGCATTTATAGTATAGATATATGTACCTCTGATATTAACTGGACCCTTGTTTCTAATGAAGATCTCTGAAACTAATTATTCATGTCATTTAGCTCCTTAACATGTATTATTCAAGTATGATATTACTTGAATTGTTTATTGCTCCAACTTGGCATAAATTAAATTATTTTCTTCCTCCATTTTTGCTGTTACATTTTTATTTATCAGTGTTATTCAGAGATCATTAAACTCATTCAAATTCTGTCATATTTCAGCTGTTTTTTTTCATCTGGAATTTTTTCTTTGTAATTATCAATATTGGATGACTAAATTCTATCAAATTTGTAGTTTCTAATTAAAGAGTAATAATGTTAAAATTGATGCTTATCTTTCCTTCTACTTGTAAAGTGCTTATGTTGATGAGTGGGCTAAGTTAGATCCGTTTATATTTTAGAGAGAACTGAAATGTAGAAATTTGTTTTGAGATTAAATTAAACCTCTAAAAGAATTTGCAGTAAGTATATTTAAGAGAGAGAAAAAAGAATAACAACCCCCCCCCCCCCAAAAAACAACAACAACAAGCAAACAAACGACAAAAATGCAGATACTTCAAATCTCCATTTTCTCACCTCTGTAGCCCTTTACAACATCTGGGATTCAACAACATCCAGGATTCTACTGTAAACAAGGCAGTAGCTTAAAGCTTGGGTTATCATTGTTCATATTACAGATAGAGGGAGGATGGAAGACCAGTGGATGACACTGTTGGACTGAAAAGGAGCATCAGAATTAGCAACAGGTTTTGGACTCAGCATCTCTGATGAAAATAAATATAACATGCTAAATATCTTACTCTCTCTTGCATTTTCATATCTCTAGTGGCAGTTCATATCAGCATATGTGGCATGACAGCATATTAAATAGTAGAAGCCCTGAGGTTACTTTTCAGGGTAAGGGAAGAGAAGGAGAGAAGGGGAAGATACCAAATAGTCTTTTGAATGTAGCTGCTTTTAGGCAATAACCAAAAGCATAACAATTAACAGATTTCCTATTTAATCCTACCTTGCCCATTTTTAATGTTTGCTCATTGTACACTGAGACTGATGTCTCCTCTTTAAGAGCAGTAAGATACTTATTATCAGTATTGGCATATATTTTTTATCAAAAATAAATAAAAGATCACACACTTCCTCCTTCCTTGTTGCTTAGAATGTTAGCTATTGATCTGTTTATTTTATCAGAGGATAAAAGGTGTATATTGATGCTAAAAATAAAATAAAGTAAAATAAAGTAAAATACAGTAAAATAAAATAAAATAATTCAGTGTATTTAAAGACCAGAATGTGTTTCAGCAAATAAATGTTTTGTCAAAATTCAAATCCAAGATCTTTTTTTTCTTGAGTTCTGAAGTGAGAAGCTGTTATCTAGGGGTAGCTTCTAACCTTTTAAATCAACTAAAACAAATTAAGTTCTAGTTATGTAGAATTTAATAGTAACACTGCTGTCAATAACTTATGATTAATGTCAGTGACTTTATCTGAAGAGGAATAAAATAGCAAATTTCAGTTACTGCAGTTCCACAATTGCTCTCTGATAACTTCATCTAGGCAATTTTCAGTCTTAAAAATGTCAGTTCTGTGCTTGGAATTTTCTTTGAATTTTGCAATATAAAATGTCAGGCTTTAAGATCAGAGTAGCAGCAGTAAAATGTTATTACATTGTACAAAATCCTCTTGAGAGAGGAGTAGAATTAAACTTTTATAGAAAATAAGGAACATGATACTGATCAGATAAATTACAGAAAGATGTATTCTTCTCTCTGATACAAGGTTAGAAAATGGGAATGCTTTATCCTCATAGAACAACAATAACATTGCTGTTAACAAAAACAAATTAAATATTTGGAACATGACAGCTTAACTTAGTTTTAGTAGTACTCCCTATTCTTTCTTTTGAGAGACTCACAACACTGCTGCTTCTTCCTTCATCAAACAAGGGCAGTAGTTGGACCTGAAGTCCCTGCTATGGAACATAAGTACAGTCAAAGTTCCTCTGCAGATTTCCTAGAGTACAAACAAATTTCATTTTTCAACCTCGTCACAGTTTACTTACATAATTACAATCAAATGCGATGTTCTGCCAACAAGATATTTTCTATCCAGTTGTTTTCAGTGCCCCTTTTGGCTTTGAGTACTCATTTTGACTATCTTCTGAACTCTTGCCAGGCTGCACTTCTTGGGATATTGAAATTTGATCACCTTTTACAATTTCTGTCTGTATCATAAAGTCATGAGACTCTACTAGTCTACTAGTCTACTAGTAGTAGAAACTCATGAGTTTCTACTGTCCAGTCTCCATGGTTTCTTTCTAACTGAGCAGAAAATCTACCTGAAAATTTATGCACCATCTCACCATAACTGGAGGAAAAGCCTTTGCTGGATGTCTAAGTGATGCTGCCTGAAAGGCAGTATTTTTCAAACTTTTCACAATTCGTTTAACAAAAATGAAAAAAATACTCCATTTGGAAAGAGTATCTGGATGTACTTAAATACTGTAATTACTATGATCACAGATCTGGTCCAAGAATAAATGTTTAAATCACTTTTACTTATGCTGTTTTAAGTTATAACTGAGAAGATAACAGGGAAACTGTCATGAAAATGCTGTATGGGTGCAAAGGAATACTTAAGAGCTGCTGTCTCCTTAAAGCCTCACCTTACATAGTTCAATCTATACAGCCCAGATGTCAACTTTGTAGGACCTGGCTGGCATATTACTTGCCAGCCAAATGCTTATTTTAAGAAGGATAGCAAAATGAAGAATTTAGTTTCTAGCATTTTAATTAATTAATAAGAGCACATTAGTCTTATGCTGAAACAAAAACTTTTGGGGGAGTGATTCCTGCTTCTGCTTCTTTATTTAGAAATAAAATTACAACTAAATACTCTTAATTTTTTACCCTAGGGAAAACCAAAGTTTTTCCCAGTGAGAGTTTCTCTTTCTTTCTAATAGTGTTGGTGTCCTACTCAGGAAAAGTAATTCCATCAAGTTTATTTTGTGAACAACAAAGCTAGAAGCATCAGTGTCTCCTTGGAGAACAAATGGTCACTCTACTGTTTAAGATCCAGGAAATGTGGGTAGATCAAAAAGAGAAGCTGTAAGCAGAGGTATGGAGAAAGAAACAAGGTTTACATGCTTTACAATAAGGCTACAGCAAAAATAATATAATTTCAAGTATTTCCACCTGGATCCAGTTAGTGGTCTGTGCAACTAAAAGCAGCAGAAACAAATGTCAGATAAACAGGACAATATACCTGTAAATAAGCAACCAAGGCCTCAACATTAAATAAAGAAAGTCATTACTGTATAAATTATTTAACTCTAAATTCATTAAGTCTTTTAAGACCATGACTTACACATATGTACTCAAATTTATCATTATTTTTGGTATTATTTGGCTTTTTATTCAACTTTATCACCATACTCACCTTCATTTCTCCTCCGTTTCTCACTTAATGAACTCCATTATTCAGTTCCGATTTCTCTAATTCACTTCTGCTTTTCTCTTGCCTGTCATGCAATCAGAAAATATACTAATGTGCACATGGATCTTTCACAGTTGCTCAGAATACAGACTCTGAAAGGCACAGGCAGAGACACTGCCAGAATTATGATTTATTTTTTTTTAATTTAGATATATATATATATACATAAACAAAAGTATATATTACAAGAACCTTTCATTCTGTGGCTAATCCATATTTCAGGAAGAGGTCTGACATTGTCTTACTTCTATTTCAAGTTTGCAAATGTTACCATCACTAGGGGATCTCTTTGAGGGCTTTTGGCTTTCACCTCTTCCTGCATCAATCCTCTGTCTTCTTCCCTTACTTACTGGGTGGTTTTATCAGGATTCTTTCAAAAACTGTTGGAATGCATGTTCAGTGTGGGTAGTTCAGAACTGGTTAGTGACATCCTTTTGTTCAAACTGCAGTTAAAAGACTGATTTGCTATTTGTTAAAATCCACAGTCTCCAAAGTCTCTCACAGCAGAGGGATGGCTTTTACTGACTTCACCAGAAGTTGCTGATTTTTCTCCTGCATGAACTTTGCCATACCAACCCTGTCTCCAACTGACTGAATGTGTCACTGATGGGAAATGAGATTTAAGCCTTAGAAAGACTTAAGAATCCATCTTGCTTTCTCCTAGTTTTGTTCTAGGTTTCTATCTCTTCCCCTGAGTGTGACAGTAAGTGGCACTTACGTACAACAACCAAGCTGACAAAAAATACTGCCATTAAAATTTCTCCTCTGTACTACCCACCATTTCTTGTCTCCCCTTCTGAAGTGGTTTAAGCTGTTTATGTCCTTCATTTAGTAGCAACCGTGAGCACTTCGTTAGGTCACCCTTCATTTATAAGAAATTCACTCTGTGGCAAGGTTATATTATAGTTATATTGGGCTTATGTGACATTTTGGTAGTGAGTGAGCTGCAGGGGTGGTCCCTTGTGAGCAGAGCTCAGCAGTTTGCTTATGTTGGATAAGAATCAATTCTGTCCATCTGGAAAACGGACCAACTGCTGGTCAAATCTGAGTCAATGACAGATGCATCACTCTGCAAGAGAAAAGCAGCTGCTCAACAGTAGTTGGGAGAGCAAGGATGAGCCATGTGAGAAGAACAGCCCATGGTGGAGCAGGAATGTGATCCATGGGCACTGTTCAGAGCTCCATGCAAGGCCACAGAGCAATCGTGAGTGCAGCAGGAGATGTGGCCTGGATGAGGATCTGAACTTCTGAGTTCAACATTCTTTCAAACAAGTGTTGCACATTATCAACTAAATAGTGAGGACGTTACTTACTCTTTTATCTTTCTGTTCAGTGGCTAAAACAGTGAAACCTTTGTGTGTTTGCCTAGAATATTAAAACTGTGTTCTGAGTTAAATAATTTCCAGTGTGAAAGAATGCTTACTGTAAATGTATGCTTAAATCCTTAAAAAGCTGCAATGGGGCCCAGTGCTTTCAGTTCCAGTTCTGCTGGGTATGGCTTCTAAATACATAGAAAAAAATGAGTCATTTTTCTTCATATAAAGGTTCGAAATAATTCTTTATATTCTCTTGCTTTTTTATTCTCATGCCAGAGAATTCCAACTGCCTTTTCTTCACAGTTGTAGCCAAGTTTCTACACCTCCTATGCTAACGCAAACTACTTGAGAATTGGTCGTCACATATTGCAATTTCCTCTGAACAGGTCCAAACTTCTCATAGAATCTAGATTATAACACCCAGGAAAGAGTAAATTGCTGACAAAAACCAGAAAACAAATAGATATGGGAAAGTATAAAGAGCTTATTGGAAGCAGAGTACAAAGTATTTTTCAAGAAATTGAATGTCTATCTATAATGCTAGATATTACACCCAAGTGTTTTCTTTAAAAAGCTTATGTTTTAGAATCACTCTTTTTATATTTTTCTTTGACTAAAATTCAAATATTTTATAATGTAATAACAAAAGAAGGGAAGAGAAAAAAAAAACAACATTACAGCAGAAGAGGAAAAGACTATCATCTAATAGTTGTTAAGCATTTCTTCCTCTCTACAGACTACCTTTATGCTGAAACTGACAGTTTAGCGTCAAGGCTTTAGTATTGCTCCCAGCAGATTTTTTACATTAACTTAGAAGAAATTTACATAAATGTAAAGCTAAATAGGAAATACTGAAATAGAACATCTGATTTTCTTTATCATTATTCCAGGTGGGCACTAGTTTAATTCCAATAAGATCAGTAGAACTATAATAAGGAAAAAAACAGGGTAATAATGTGCTGAGACTGGTCCCCCAAAATATATTATACAAGAATTGCACAACAATGACTCAAAGTTTTCTCTTCTAAAACAATGACTAAAGTGGATTTTTTATTTTATGTTCATGGGTGATTTGAAGTACCGTTACTCCAAGGTTGTCTCCCTCCACTATCAAATGCATTTGACCTTCTATTTCATACACCGGTGAAAGTATTAAATCATTCTGTGCTTTGATACCAAAAAAGCCAGTTTGATGCAGTTTCTGGTCTTTACTGAGATTAGAGTTCATCATTTATAAGTACTTGCAATGCAGTATTAGTTACTTTCATACACACTTAAGTAGATAATAATTGTGAAAAGACTTATTTTTGCATTTATAAAAACATTTTCAGGGCAATAAAAATAAAAAAATAAAATTAAACAGTGCTCAGAAGAGAACTAGAAGTATTTTATTACACATTTATTATCCAAAAAGCCTAGCAATCAAGAAATACAGCTCAGTTGATCAGCAGTTACAGTATCTGGGACCAAAGATAAGAACGGAGAGACATAAATTATATATTTTTTTACATACAGTGAGTATTATTCTACAGTTTGGAAATGCTTGGCAATATAGAGTATTGTATTGTCTTGTACGTCAACATGGTTTGCATTTCTTTCTGCTGAATCATTCATTAAGAAAAATTTAATGGCTTAATGTAAAGGAGGTTAACCAAAGTACTAAGAAGTTTGCAGATGACATCAAGCTGAATGGTGTAGTTGATATAAAAGAAGGAAGAGATGCCAACCAAAGGGAACTGGATAGGCTCAAAAAGGGAGCCCACATGAATCTAATAAGGTTCAACAAGTCCAAGTGCAAAGCACTGCACTTGTGTTGGGGCAATAGAAGACATGTCTACAGGATGAGAGATTAGAGATTGAGATTAGTCCTGCAAAGAAGGACCTGGGGGTCCTGGTGGAAGAAAAGCTGTACATGAGCCAGCAATGTGCTTCTGCAGCTGGGAAGGCCAACAGTATCCTGTGCTACATCAACAGAGGAATACCCAGCAGGGAGTTTTGGGGGAGAGATTGTCTCCCTCTGCTCTGCCTGTGTGAAGCCCCATCTGGAGTACCACATCTAGGCCTGCGGTAACCAGCGCAAGAAAGATGTGGAGCTGTTGAAGCCTGTCTAGAGGAAGCCATGAAGATCTTCAGAAGGATGGAGCATCTCTCCTATGAAGACAGGCTGAGGGAGCTGGGCTTCTTTAATTTGGAGAAAAGAAAGCTCTGGGAAGATGTCATTGTGGCCTGGCAATACTTAAAGGGACCTTACAAAAAAAGGAGGGAGACTGAAGTTTTGCACAGGCAGGCAGTGATAGCACAAGTTAGAATGGTTTTAAATTATAAGAGGGGGGATTTATATCAAATATTAATAGGAAATTCTTCCTAATTATCAAACCTGAACCTCCCTTGCCCTGCAGCAATGCTTCATGGATGTCTCAAAAAAGCCTGGCAGAATTTTCACCAAAACCTGAAACAAACAAAACAAAAACCACCTAATTGCCTTCAGAATTTACTGTTTATGTTTGGAAGGGGATAGGCAAGAGAGAAATCTGGATCACACTTTGGTAGCAGCTCTTTTTTCAGACTGTCCTTGTGTGTTGCACAGCTAGTAATGGAGCATTTCCACTGTCACAAGCTGGTGCCACTACTGTCTTTCTGGGTAGCAGATGAAGATGACACCTGAACTTGCTCCTGGACGTGGTTCATGTTCTCATTCAGCCACTTGTAGGAGCCGATGAAGTAGCAATGCATGGCACAGGGCTGGCACAGGTTGTAGATGAGCATCCAATACTCATTCAACCTTTCCACATCCTCTTCCAGCAGGCAGAGGAGAAATTCAGAGAAGTTCATGTCGTTACTCGCTGTCTTTCTCCCATCCTTCTGATATCACTGACTGTCTCCATTCCATACCTCCCACTGCATACATCCCTGTAGACCAAGTTAACTGTGTGGTTGCTGATACCCTGCAGCACCTCACGGTCCAGATCTCCAGGTGCCTACACCTGCCAGGAGATCTCCCCATCTGCCAGGTGCAGTGGGAGTGGCTTCACCTCAGCCAAGATGCCCTTGTCAGTCATCAAGAGCTGCCCACTGAAGGCCAGAATGACAGAGGACATCAGGATGGAGGGCAGCCACCTCACAGGTTGGACTAACTGCAGACCAAGGTAGTTGCCTACTGCACATCCACAGAGAAAGCAGCCCATGAGGACATGGCCTCAGAGGAGCTGAGTCACTCCACATGCTAGGGAGGGGAACTAGCAGCTGACTCTGGGCTACCAGCAGCAAGGAAGTAGGATACAAAGATCACAATAACACTATTTGATAGACCAAATTCTCAGGTATAAAACAATATTTTTCAACATAGTCACCAGTATTAGCTCTGCATTTTGGTGGTGAGCATCATTAAATAAACACTGCAACAAAAGCAGCTATACTGGATCATCAGTGACATTATGTAGATAAAAACTAACCTTATTCTTTAGTCTTAGTTTGTAAATAAGTTATTAGGTAGAAACTACTGACTACTCCTAAGACTGAGATTCACTTTAATTCAAAGACAAAATTATAGATAAAAGATCAGTTAAAGATCTGAAAGGCATATCCTATGAAGATTAAAACTAGAATTAAGCAGATTAGTCAGTATTCTTGCACTCAGCTGTAGCATCAACTTTTTAACTTACTGGAGAGAATCAAAAGTTACAATCCTATTTTCAGAGTGCACAATTAGAAGTAGTCAATACTCTCTTCTCCTATTCTCACATAGATCTTATCCATGCTTTCTTAACAGTATAACATGTATTTAAGTGTTCTACCACTGGAGAATAATAAAAAATATAATTCAAATGTTCCTTAGTTTTTCAAGCAAAATACTTTTCCAACCCTACGAATTTAGCCAACTCTCAATGCCAGTTTTCCCTCTCACAAATCCTAAGAGATTGAAAATGCACTTTCACAGCATAAACCGAAGTTTCCCAGTTAAGAAGCCTTGGCAGCATGCTGTTTGCTAATCAGTGTGTTGTATAACACTGTTAAACTTCACTGTCAAAGGCAGCTAAAACCACAGTTCAGAGCTCTGTTCAGACACTGATTATGTAGTTGCTAAAATTTAAAACATTCATTTCATGCGGAAAAAAAATAAAAGAAAAAAAAGTAAAATCATCTTTCAGCTTATTTTTGTGCTATTAGTATGTACGTATTGCTGGTAAAAACAGATCAAATATGAAATCAGATTTGATAGACCTAATTCCTCAAGCAGAACTCTATGAATCTATTAATCAAGTGACTTGCTAAGTAATAAAGTTACAGTGATTCAGTCTTTTAAGAAAGAAGTAGCTCTGACAGCTATTGCTTCTATTGATGCTGTTTTAATAGCTTCCTCTAAATCTCTTCAATGTCTATAAACAACAGTCACTCTGTTAAGAGATACAACACCTACCTACTAAAATTATACAAATACATGAAAGACCTCCCACTAAATATCCTTATTCCTTACGTACTATATCTCATTTGCAAAGTAAATTACTTTTAGATGAAAATTTTGAATTAAAAGTGGGGATGGGAAGGATGACTTTTCATTTAACAGAACCATCTGTGAATTTCCAATAGCACAGGATATACTTTAGGGTAGGTCATCAATTATAATTGAAAGATTCTCGCGAGCATAAGCATACTTGTCTACAGGAACCACTCCCTTCTTTTAATGAATTATTAATTGAGACTTAATTATCATTTATATCATTTATATCATAGGCTTGCCTGAGCCACACTGAATGAATACAAATTGTCTTGGGCCACATATATATAGGTCACTCCAAAAATAACACCTCCTACATAGTTCTAATGGAAACTACAACTAATACAAAGAGCAGAATAACTCCATTTGATAAAGCAAATCTCAGCTACAAAACACTGGTTTTCAACACAGTCACCACCATTAGTTTTACATTTTTCACCTGTGATGAACAAGAGCTTCATAAAAATCTGCACCAGCAGAGGTAACCCACTGTCACCACTGCTTAAACGCATCATCCACCACTTCACTGTGCTCACATTAACTGATTGATCTCCATACACATTCACCAAGTGTCCATGAATGTCAATGGGTGCATTTTTTCTTTTCTGCGTGGAAGAATTCAGTTACACACTTTTGATTCATATGCACTTTCATGTCAGACACCATTTTGTTGGACTGCCCCTCAGCTGCCATCTGCCACACAGCTACAAAATTTAATGGAATATTGTTAGGAAAGCTTATCCTCTAATTTTATACTACCAATATATGCCTCCAATGTCATGTCAACCTATGATGCCAACATAATAAAACCAGAAGCATTATGTTTGAAGCATGCTCACAAAATATACAATATTGTTACTGTATAAGTAACAAAATATTTTTTCTTAAAACATTAAAAAGAGAGAGAGAGAGAGAGAGAGAGAGGAACAAAAACATAAAAATAATACAATATTTCACTTTGTTTTTGTAAGATTGATGCATCAATCTGGTTCGATGGCAATGGCCGCATGCAGTCCGCAGGGCATGGGTTGGACATGCCTGATATTGATAGCTCATACCCACTCTCTTGCTTTCAATAAAGTCTTGCTTCTGAATCAGATTTACAGTACTGCTGATTGGGAATAATGAAATTAATTAAGCAAAGTTACCCTTACTTTGTAGTTCAGTATTAAAACCTAACCCTCTCTTCTGTTATCATGACTTCTCCCTAAGTCATGATCTTCCATTCCTCTTCCTTGACTTCCTCATGCCTAAGGATGTTTTAGCAGACCCTTTTGTTTGTAAAACTCACAAAATGAAAACTGTGTTTTCATATTTCCTTGGATTGCTTCTCTAACATTATCTGTGGCAGAATTATGGATAACTTTCATGTAGAGTACTTTCATGAGGAAGAACAGTATTTAAGGAATAACATAATGATTAGACTCAGAACATTTTGTGCTAAATGCTTCATTTCATAGAAACACCTATGTATATGAGAGTTGAACTTTATGGGGATGCACAATACTCATCTTTCCAGAGGAAGGCTCTCTTCCCATATTGAAATTTCTGTGGTTCCTTGCAGCAAAATTCTCTTCAGAAAGTATTTCAGCAGAATCAAGCCGTGCAGTTTCAAACGATATTACAGTGAGAATAAAATAAATTTTAATGCAACATCTGTAGGTCATTTCACTTATAGTTGTACAGTCTTATCCCGTCCTACATAACTGTAGGCAACGTATACTCCCAGATCACTGGGGAAGTTAAAAACATGTCAGTCACAGATATATTCCTTCTTTCATTACACTTACTACACTTGAAAACCAAAATTTATTTTTCAGAATGCAGAGTATTTTACAGTACAGAATATTCAGCAAAGCTCCATATGTTCTTCAGTGAGAGATTTAGTCACAGAACCCTCAGGTCTCTTAAAATCAAAAGAGTTGACTACTTAACTACTTAACTACTTAAGATGAAAAGAGAAGAAAGGAGTAGAATAACTAATCACATAGAAACATTGTTCTTACCATCTCCAAATTAAGCAATTTTCTGTGTATTTTTAGTAGGAATAGTTTTCACAAGGTAGTATAAAACTTCATGCAGTAACTTCTTTTCCCATTAGGTTACACAGAAGGATATCACAAGGAAATCACTATGCAGCTAAAAAGATGTTTTTGATGTTAATTCCCATCTAATTATTTTCAATATTTTTTTCCTCTTAGTATAGTTTTATTCTGGACCTTCCCCCATTTTTAATTTTCTTAAATAATAAAGCCTTATTTTTCAAAATCAAGTTACAATATTCTTGTCCAAGTTTTCCCCATCAGCATAAATTTTCATCATTGTGAGGAAGAGCTTGATAATAGACTGCATAAGTATACAAAAGGAAATACCTTCATTTTAGTGATAATAGTAGAAGATATTTCATAACTTATTATTCAAGGCACAGTACAAGTATTAATTAGCCCTATCATCCCTCCAGTGATGTTATTGTAATGTTTTTACACAGAAAAAAATAGGCAATTAATTAACCCAAAGTCATAAAAAACCTCAATGCTAGAGTCAGCCTTTTAATTACTGAATATCCCTATTGCATACCCTGTGCTCTTCTTCCACGATAACTTCTATTTTACAAATTACTGTGTAATTGGATGGGTACTGAATTTCCAGTCATTTACTTTTGAATAGGAATGATAAAAATTTAAACTTATATTTTTCTTTCATTGATCTTGAATTCATATTTACTCTCTGCTTTATAAATGCAGCAAGTTTCTAAACTCCCTGAAGTTCCCTGCTATATTCCAAAGAAGGAAGTGACAGAAGAGCGCAGCTGTTAGCAAATTAATTAGGTGTAACAATGTTTATTGTTCTTATCAATCTACACCCTTAACTCTAGTTTGTTTACTTCCATCTCCACCTACGTTCATCAGGACTTAAGGCAAAGGAACACACTGTAGCAATCAGGATACTCCAAATTCTTCTGCATAGGATAAGCATAAAATGTAAAATAAATAAATAAAACCATGGACCTACACTGCAATTGACCTGAACGTTTGTGGAGCTAATAATAATGCATGTTAAAAAAAAAAAAAAAAAAAAATCCCTGGGAAATTAGCCCAGAATCTACCACTACCGCCAAGACAAAGTCATTTTATGGACTACAGGAAAAATTATGCGTATATCAATAGCAAGTGATTTTAATTAGCAAGTGAAATTCAAAAAGAAAGCAATGCTAATAGTGCCTCAAACCTGAAACTTCTTTATTTTAATGAAATACTCAAATGACATAGTTTATTTGCATATCAAGTTTTAACACTAGATGTTTTAAGAAACTCTCTCAAACAATGTATCCTGACTAATTTGAATGAAGATTATATTCAAATTCAATACCATATTTTCCTATATGCTCTTTTTAATGAGCACATGAGCGAGTAGGATCTATCATGTGAAATGAAATTAGTTGCCCCCATTTTCCCCTGAAATCTATATATTCTACAGAATTCTGAAGATTGACAAGTTCTTGGCATTTCTAGGTCATCTTCACTTCATAGAATCCTGAGTTTTGCATCCAGCTCTTATTGGGAATCTCCTTGTCTTGCTGCATACTATACTATAAATTATACTGTGCCTTGAGTAATGTCAGCCTGAATTTTGACCCTGTCTCACAATGGACCTGATCTGGTGATAACTTGTCACACAGGAGAATGGTAAGCTGCCTTGGCCTCCCAAACCTGCCTGGTGCTAGATCGATGTCTCCATGGTTGACACTTGGTGGGGGAAACAGCTTAGAATATTTTGTTTGGCCTCATTACCATTAGTCAGAGCCATGACATACTTCAACAGGCTTCAAGTCAACCAGACATATTACTTCCAGATGTGGGATTTTTTTTCCCATATGTGTAATGTAAAACTTGAAATAATACTTCAGTGCCTACACTGTGGTTATCTACCATAAGCATTTCTTAGGTATGATAAGATTTTCCAACAACACCTACAGAAAGCAAAACCAGCTTCCTCTTTTAAGCTTCTATTATTGTTGCAATTAAAAAAAAAAAAAAAAAAAAAATTGTCATGGTTTTGTGGTTTTTTTTGGTTTTCAGTATTCTGCATCATAACATCATGTAGTGCACTGGGAGTTAGAGTGTTAATGCTCAAATTCCAGGTACCTATCCCTCTACATTACAGAAGTCATGGGATCTGGCCCTTCTGGGTGGGCGGTCGCTTACTGACTTGCAGTGGGTGCTTAGGGTGCTTTCCTAGCCTTTCAGGTTTCCAAGCTTTTCAGGTTTGCCTTGGTCTCAGGAACTCTCTCTCTTCTATTTTATTTGATTTATTAGTCTCAATTTCAATTAGATTGTATTATATTGCGTTATCTTGCATTCCATTATCATAGTAAAATAAGTTTTTCTCCATAGATCATTGCCACTGTTTTTTCTTCCTTCCTTGAGCCCAGTTCCCATCTCTCTATCCCTTTTCCCTTTCCCTTCCCATTTTGTGGGGAGCCCTGGGACCTACTGCCCCTGTCACGGGCATAGATTGATCTAGTTAACTCCGTGACACTTATCTGAAGTTTATATGGCATATTTTTGCAGTATCCCTAGGAATAACTTTCTTATCAAGGAAAAGTTAATGGCAGGATAGTTAGATGAGTTCTAAGTTAGGTAGTCTTTAATTGTTCTATTTATTGCTCTCATATATGTTCTAAAAAAATAGAAGCTTTTTTTTTTTTTTTTTTGAATTTTTTTTTTTAAATTTTCGCTGACATTTTGTCAGCAATATAAAGAAATACTTTCAGCTTGCACTGATATTTGCTTTCTTCCCCATCCTGAATTCTGCCCACTACCTCTCTCCCCCCACAAAAAGACCTCACATTAACGGTACAAGTCTGACATCTGGCTAGTTTGGGAAGCTCTCCTATTGGATCATGAGGTTCAGAAAGGACTGACTTGCTTTCTAAACTTCTTCTCTTCTTCATTTAGGAGCCTAAGAGAGTCTAAGTTTGGATAGTTCCAGCCTCCTTCCCTGATCTGGTCAGTGGCTTATATCTAAAGGATTATGTATAGCTACTTATCAGATTCAGCATTTGCTTGTCAGAGCCCTCTCAAAGGACTTTCACTGCAACAAGTTTGTACAGTGGAAAATAGATGGCTTTCTGAGGTGACTGATAAATTCTGCTAAAATAAAAATAAAAATACTGCTGTTAAATTCACTAGCTGTGTGAACACTAATGTCTCAAGACTAACCAGTAATTAATTAACAACTCACCCAGGTATCATCATAATTCACGTGACAGGCGGTCCTGCTAATGAGGTGTTGCAGTGTAACACAGCTGGAAACCAAGCATCACACAGCCATTTGCTCACTCCCAGCTTCCAAGGGAATGGGACAGAGGATTGGAGGGGGAAAAAAAAGAACAAAAAAACAACAGCACCACCAACAAGGAAGCCATTCAAATGTTGAGATGAAAACTAAGATAGAAAAGGAAAAAAAAAAAATAACAGTAATGATTATTTATTTATTTGAAAAACAAGTGATGCTTAAGACTATTTATTACCAGCCAGTGGTAATATATAAATATATATACAAAATAAAATATATAAATATATATACAAAATAAACACCCCAAGCGGTGTCCGTGGTAGCTTCAAAGTTTTTTGCACAAAAACAAATGGTATGAGATGGTCCCTTTAGCCAGTTTAGGCCAGCCATCCTGGTTCAGTCCCCTCCCAGCTTCCTGAGCACCCCCAACCACATCACTGTACAAGAAAGAAACTAAAATGTCTTTGGCTCTGTGTAGTACTGCTCAGCAACAACTAAATGATTGGTGTGTTGTCAAAACTGCTCTTCTCCTGAAGCCAAAACATAGCATCATAACAGACAATGTGAAGAAAATCAACTATGACTCAGCTGAAACCAGAATAAGGGGAAAGGAACATGAGTCAGAACCATCAAGACAAAGGAGTGTCTCTTCTCAGCTTAAGTGTTGGCAAGACAGTTTTAAACTCCTGAGGAGGTGGGACTGAGTCATGTATGCTGATAGAAATCTTAACAAGGCTTTTTATGTTGTTAATTAAGAGTGGGGGAAGGGCCAGTGTCTGGTACAGAGGTGTGATTGATATTCTGGCTTCAATGGAACAACATCTTCACTGAAACAGCATAGTGTTGTAAGGCCACTGCTCAACCCCAGGCATTGCCCAGTACTACAGAAGGAGGTCATAGATGGGGTATTACACTGCACATCTCAGTCTGGTGCTTTGGCCAGATGAGCAAGTTGCTCAAATCCACCTTTTGCTCATGTCCATTGCAAGATAACGACATTTATTAAATCTCATTCTTAGTAAGCTGCAATTCTTTGCTGCTTTGCAGTATTTCAGTGCTACAAACCTGGTGATTTCCTACAGGGAAAAGAATCACAGTGGAAGAAATAAATATTCTCTGAAGAGCTCTCTTCCTTTAGATATCTTAATTCCAAAATCATTAACAGCAAAACCACTTCAGTGACAACTTTTTTTGGTCACATGAGATTTTTCTCTGCTGAAGAATACTTGTTACACTCAAGAAGAATAATTTGGAACAGACCCAACAATATATTTTAAACAAGCACGTGGCCGGACTTGAATTTCTTTTGCTTTTCATGTTAATTCCAGAAGGATCAGGGCTCTGAGTTTATTTAACAACAATGGTTGATAGTTTGCACTAAGAAAACGCACCACTGCTGCTGCAACACCCATCCACCACTTACCCAAAATGAGAGATGACTTCTGCAGCTATCTGCAGCTAAAAAATATCATTATTCCAAGCACTATGTGAGACTCTTCTAGCCATTCTGAATAATGTGAGCTTGTGATGTAAGCTATATGGCTACTGAAAGTGCAGCTATTGTTAAACACTTCCTGTGCATCAGTAAAAGATGAGACAGACCACAATCAATTGTCATGACCTGCAAGTGCAAGTCCCTGGAAAACTTGTTCCAGAGTTCAGTTTCCCTCATAGTAAAGTGTTTTTTGATTTTCATAAGGAAATCTTGTGATTTAGTTTGTGTTCATTGCTTCTCATTCAGTGTCTGGGCACCACTGGAAACAATCTGGCTCTGTTGACTTGCATCCTCCCTTCAGGTATTTATATGCACCTCTATGATACCAGTTAAACCTTGTCTTCTCCAGGCTAATCAGCTACAACTCTATCAGCCTTTCCCAAAAGGAAAGGTGCTCCCATTCATTCATCATTTTGTGGCATCAATTTGACCTTTTTCAGTCTGTCCATATCTTGCATTTGTACTGGGAAGCCCAAAACTGGAGCCAGCACTCCAGGTACAGCCACACCAGTACTGAGTAGAATCACATCCCTTTACCTACTGCAGCCAAGAATATTGTTAGTCTTCTGTACAGCAGTATATCTGCAGGACTGGAGTCAGCCTTACTAGTGCTGAGTAGAGGGAGAGGATCATCTGTTTCCATCTGCTGACAATACTTTGCCCAACAAGGCCTAAATAATATTAGTCTTCTTTGCAGTAAGAATATATGGCTAGTTCCTGTTCAGAACCTGACTCCAGGAGCTCCACATTCTTTCCCTTCTTTCTTTCCCACAGAGCCACTTTCCAGCTGGTTGGTCTTTAGCCTGTTCTGTGCCTTGGTTTGTTCTTTCTCAGAATTAGGACACAGCATTTCTCTTTGTTGAACTTCATGAGCTTCTCATCAATCCATTTCTGCACATTACCAAGGTCCCTCTGAATGACCGCATTCTCTGGAGTGTCAGCTGTTTCTCTGTTTTTTGTCATCTGCAGACTTTCTGAAGGTACATTCTGCCTTACCATCCACATCGTTAATGTACATGTGAAAGTTACATTATAGATGCCTGGGGCACACTGCTAGTTTCTAGCCTACAGCTATGTGTCATGAGATTAGTTGCCATCTTCTGCACACAGTCATTCTTCCTATATTCAATCCACGTCACTGTTTACTCATCCATCCTTGTCAAGAGTTTAAATCCTGGAATATGATAGATTTCTCAGAGCTTTTTAAAGTCTGCCTGCTCTTGTTATAAGGCACAAAAAAACCCAAAGAAAATAAAACACACCAGTCCTGAAACTAACCTCTTAACATTAAAACAAAATAAAAAACATGACAGTGCATTGAGTCAATAAACACAATTACTGAGGTTATTTTGAAGTGCTTTGTGTTATCAGATTACTCTGCAGTTTGACATGAGAAGGAATGAGATTCTACCTAGAGTAAATGACAGCTAAATTTCCAACAGAAAATGAAAGCAAATACTGCCTTTCAAGCATAGATTCACATAGCACAAGTCCACATGTAGTATATATAACACTCAGAAAAGTGGAATATAATTAGAGTAAAATGACATTAATATGCTCACGTTGGCATGAGCCCTGCACTACAACTAAAAATATCTAGAAGTGGTTCCTGCAGTAGTATATATCACCAGACATTTGTATACCTTCTTAGATTTACACAGTGCTGTGGTGAGAGGCAACAAATAAAAGGTGTAGCAAGATTCTGATAATATATTAAAAGAACAGACAGTTATCAGCTGACACAACTTTGAGCAGAATTTAGACCACAGATATGCAGAAGTCCCTTCCAAGCTAACTGATAGTCTGATTATGCCTGACTCCATCTCCTTTCATAGTTTATTGCACACTCAGGTTTATGGTACTGTGTTGTTCAAGCTCCAATAAAGAAAAGACTGTTGAACAGCTTATTCTCCAATTTGCTGGCCAGTATTTACAATGAAGATTGTTTCAAACAGTCTTTGTCTTGCCATAGACAGAAACAACTCCTATAAACGTGGCTGAGGAATAAATACAGTCTCACTCACAAATCATAAGGTTGTCTTTGAAAAAATAGTGAAAAAAAGGATCATTTCTTCAGGAGCCATAGCCATCAGCATTGCCACCATGAGTATGTCAAGTAATTTCCATTAAATAACCTGCAATCTCAATGCTTATTCATCAGTTATTTTTAATCCACACAATTATTGTTATTCCTCTGGAGAAACAAACAAAGACAAAAGAGCCCACCTCTCTGTTGTCTGATTTATGTATAGGAAATCTGCATGCAGGAACCTCAGAAAAGTAAAGTTGTCTTTTGGCCAGAAGTTGAAATAGTAAGTAGAATGATGAAACAAGGTACTAATATTATCTAAGGAAATAGGAACATGTTAAATGGGTCATTAAAATACACAGGAGGAGAAAAATAGAAATCTGTAAATATTAAAGCAGTAATTTATTATAGCTAGTTATCAGATGTTATCCTCTTTGAGCGCAATTCTATCAATAATGCAGAGGAGATGATATATCTCCTGCAGTATTACATAACTCATCCAGGATTTACTTTCCCACACAGGTCTTTTCCATGGGTATTATTATTCTCTTGACTGTAGGTGATGGAAACTACAAGAAAAAAACCTATGTAAACTAAATTTAACATTATGTAACAAATTAACTTAGACAAAGTCAACTCAATATGCGTTACCAAAAAAGTTAGATGAGATTAGATCTTGTTGGAAAGGCATTTTGAGTAATCCTACATGTCAAAAGCATAGTTTTCACTTGAGATATTAAGTCGATATTAAGTTAACACTGTGAAGGCCTGAAATTTTGCAAATGAGCAGTGTTGTGCTATTAGACACTGCAGTTTTTATCCGAAAAACTTCAGTTGTCCTCTGTCCTCTTTTGACAATTGCTTCTTGTATGTTTAACAGGTACTGACAGATTTGGCTTACTCTTTTGTTAGGGAATAGCAATTCTATAATGTAAGGTACAAACTTCTAAAGTATTACATTAACCCCACAGAACAGAATGTCAACACAAGATTCCATAAGAGTTTTAATTTTCTTTTAATAGTGCAAAAGACAGAAATAATGTATATTTTTAAGTGTTTATTTATTTGTTCTTCAGATTTTAAAAGCTGTGGGAAAATCAGAAGCTTTTCACAGCAATTCATGCAGTAAAAGTTTCTATGATTCATTTTTATATCTTGTACTTATTGGTTCCATTCATTTTATGTACACAGATTAAATGTAACATTCCAAAAGCCTCACTGCTGAATTACAAATTGAGGAAGACCCCCAAATTATGGCCTTCCTTTTTATTAATAGGCACATATTTAACCGAAAGCAAGCCAAGCAAGTGGTTAGGTGTATCTGTAATGCAAATGAATTTAACTCTAGGTCTCTTCTGTTTTTTAGCACTTAACATTGACAGCACTCCTACACAGTTACAAGTATAATCTTTCCAGAAATTTGTTTAATTACCTACCCTTTGCTTTAAGAAGAAATTGTGATTATTTGCAGACAATGACTTTTTTTTCCAAGGTTATTTTGGGAGATGGAATTAAAGAAGTGGCTGGACACAAAAACCACCTTGGTATTTCACATTGATGTGAATTAATGAACCTTCAACAATAGGAAATTTAATATGTCCAGAGTTGAATGTAAATGCTAAATGGCTGCCTAGTAGAATACTAACATATTTCTTCTCTCCATCCACCTTACCTTTCTCCTTCTTTTTCACAAGACAATATGGTAATTACCTGTCACTTGAAGAGTTTGGGAAAAATTTGCTTCTGGTTAATGGAAATTTAAGCATCTTAACATGCTCAAATTAGTGATAATGCAGTTGTGTTTAGTAATGAAAGTACCCATATGTCCATATAGTAAAAGCAATGTGTCCGTAACAAGATAGGTGTTATTTTATCCCCAAGCAATCTGAACACGTAACAGGATATAACACTGAACTAATTTTTAATTAGGCACTTATGGGGATTTCCTTATCATATCCTGATTTTAAATTATTTATTATTAATGGATAGAGTGTGCATCTTTCCTCATGGAAGTGGTCCTATCTCAGAATCTGTTCTCAGAGGTAAAAAAAAAAAATAAATCCATTTGATACATGAAATATACCAGTTAAAGGATGAATTTGAATACCAGTGAGGAATTCTAGCTGTATCATGTCAAGTAGTGAGAAATATTTTAAAAGGTATACTTTTTTTTCAAGTAATAAAGAATACTATATTGAAACAAACACATGAGGTCAAAGAAATAAGCATTATTGCCCAGAATTTATTTATCTAAGCCAACAACTTTAAATCTTATTATGGGAAAACATGAAACAATTCTCATTTTCTGTCCTGTCAGACATCCCACTGATGAAGAATTTAACTGTTTGCACTCTGATCCAGCATACAATTTTGCATTTTTTGATCAATAAAAAGTTAGACATGCTTATATTTTTAGTTTCAATAAATAAATTAATAAACACTTTTTTTCTATCATATTAGAACCTAATGATAAGTAAGAAAAGCAAAAAAGTAAGAAGATATCTCTTCAAGTATCAGAAGGCTCATAGCCATAATTCACCAGCTGACAGCTCCCCACATTTAAACTGATTTTTTTATTTGATCACAGGAATCAAAACTGCAGCTGCAAGGAAGGAAGGGGAAAATAAATCTTTATTTATTCTTGCTTTTTAGTAGAGCAGAGCTTCCCGATGTTCTGTAACTTCCATCTCTGTTGCATGTGGAATCCTAAGAAGTGATGTTAGATTAGTTACATATGCATGCAGTAAATTTATTATACCATGGAAGTTCAACCTTTTGGCTAGCCTGTGTTGCACTCAGTGAAGAGGAATTGTCTTGGAACACCTATATATGAGCTGCTCTGAAAGTAATGCCTCCTATTTATTTCTATATACAAACTACAATATGTACAAAGAGCATACTAACATTGTTTGGTGGAGCACATTCTCAGCTTCAAAACACTCTTTTTCAGCGTAGTCACTATCATTAGCTCTGTGTTTTTGCCAGCAAAGAACAAGAGGCTGCATGCCACCCTCATAAAAGCCTGCACAGAGGTGACACATTGCGACTGCTGAAACGCGTTACCATCACCTCACTGTGTTGCCATCTGCTGATTGGTGCCCATAAATCTTCACCATGCATTGATAAACGTCAGTGGATGCCTTTTTTTCTGCATGGAGAAATTCAATTGCACACCTTTGCTCTATCCACACTTCCATGACAGGTGCCATTCCATCATATTGCCCCCCCTGCTGCCATCTGTCACATGGCAACAAAATGAAGCAGAATATTGGTGGGAAGTATGAACCACCCTAGTTCCATCCCACCAACATAATGTCACAGGCTGATATAACAAAATAGAAGGCACTACTTTTGAAGAAGAGCACCAAGACCATAAAACCAGCGGGAAACTTGAGCATGTTTTTGAGAAACTAACACATATTAGTTGGTTGGATGGAAGTAGTCACTAGTCTTAGTGAAGTTTCAAGGTGTTCATCAGATATTTTAGATGACATTTTATTTTTCTTGTGCTTCCTCCTTGAAAACAGTTGTTCACAACTGTACATATTGTCAAAACGAGGTGACACTAGTCTTTGTTTGATAAATAGTAGAAGCACAGGAAGAACACATGCTCTCATTCAAATTTTAAACTGTGCAGCACTGGGATGAGTGAGACTTCAGTTCCCTCTTCCTGTCCTCACATGTGCTTTGCTCACACATGCACATGTGCTCTGCATGTGCAAATGCAAATGCAACCTATCCAAAAAGCTGAATAAAGACTGGTTTTTAATAAACAGTCAAAATAAGCTACTGATTGCAGTGTATCTACTTAACTCCTCCTTGCTCAAAATTACTCTTGTGCAGCCAGTGCTAGTCTTTATCTGCTGTTCTGGGCAGCCACCTGATGACAAGTAGAATAAACACAGTAAATTTTCTTTTGGAGTTTTTAATTAACATCTTCAGAGCTCAAATGAAATCCTTAAAAAGCTTGTTAACCCTTCTCTTCAAATCTCTATCTTGGGCTGAAATTCCTTGTACCGGTGAGTTTAATAGGAATGCACCAGTGGAATTCTCTCTCCAAGACACTTGCAAAGAAGAAACTTCACAGTGTGAAACCACAATAACACAGAACTAATTTTAGTTTTAATAGTGTCATTTCAAGACCTTCAGAACTGTGTGAATCTAGCTGTAGGAGACTTTATCCATCACGGTATTCAGTAAGTTTGCCTTCACAGATCATCACAATTCTGAACCTTTTCAACAATTTACATAGCTGACCTTGCTTTGATCTACTGTTTTACTCCTTGTCGTTATTCATTAAATATTAAAACCTTTCACTTCATTCGTTTTTAACCTCATCTTATTTATTGAAGAAAATGGCTACAGGATTCCTTTTAAAATCAGACCTACAGAGACACAGTTTATTAAAGCTCTTACCAAAATTTTGATTTTACTTTCTAAGAAGGATTACATCAACATTTTTGATTGATTCTGATGCAGTCACCAAAGTTTATATAATAGAAAGAAGCACTGTTTAACTTCTACACTCCTTTTTTCCCTATAAGAGCATACAGTGTGGTCAAAAACCAGTGTGTGCATGGTAGAAGAAAGAAAAGAGAAAAGAAGGAGGTAACCAATCTCTAATAGAGATTACTAAACCAATAAGAAAAATGTCTCTCTGTAACATTAACAATAACTTTAGGATTCATATTCTATAACTGATGTGTAGCAAGAATTTCTTAAGAATTTTTATAGTCAGTTTCAGCTTTTATGTTGCATTAGGGTTTCAGGATAATCAATAGTAATTAATATTGATTACACTAGTGTTCTTAGTATGATAGCTTCATAAATACAGCACAGTAAAAATATCACTAATGGTTACAGTAGAACTTTAGGGATGAGAGATTTCAATGGAGTTTAGAAACATGTCCACAAGCAGCCCTTTCACATTACATCAGTGCAAAATTATCTTTATACTAGATAGTTTTCTTTTCTACTCTCTCAGGTACATGCTAAAGAAGTTTTGTCAATAAGCAAATTCATTGCTTTCCTTCAAATAGTCCACTGGCAATTTACTATTTATAAATTCAATTTCCTTAAATAGAAGAATACTGATAATACGTCTTGTGTTTTTTCTAAATAGACTGTCAATTGCTAGCATATTTCTACATTGTCTGTCAGTGTAATATTTCTATGTGATTCAGTCAATTCCCCAAGTCTTTTCTACTGCAATGTTGTAGGAAAATCATCATCTGTGAGCTTGATGAATGGCAGGCATGAGTCAGATGGCTTGTATGATAATCAAACCCACTTTTTCTTCTGAGTTGGATGTAGACATCAAATGCCTTAAAGTCGGTTCCTCTGCCCTGGAGGTTGCAAAGCTGAGTGAGAGCAGAGCACTTGAGTTAACCCTGAGGTAGTCAGTTGCAACCTCAGAGGCTGCCTCTGGCAGTAAGATAAGTTTGACTCAGCGGTGCAATCCCTCGGGTGCTGCAGGATGCACCACCTTCTGGAGTCATGAGTTTATGACCTAGTTCTTGCTTTCTTCCTTATGTTTTCTTTCCCATATCTTTATTTTTAAGTTTCTATTAAACTAAAAAAAAAAAAATTTCCTTGCTCTTTAAAAAAAAATAAACAATATACTGCCATATTTCTAACAAGCTTCTCACTTGAAACCTCTTCTAAAATTTGTTGTGCAAAGGCATATTGCCAGATTTTCTATGAGAAGATAAGATGACACTTCCATTAAAATAAATAAGTGGATAACGATGTAAAGCACTTAATAGAACAACAACAAAGCCTGAAAACAAGGTATCTGATGTTTAGATCAAAGTAGCAATGCTAATTCAGCATTGGTCAATCTAAAATTAACAAGTTTCTAGTGTATCTGCATCTGCAGAAAATTCATTTCTTTCCACTGGTTACCAGTATCAAATTAAAATTCTAGATGGGTGGGAAATCACTTGTTTGTTATCTGACTTTAGGAGAGTTTTCGGAACCTTCACAAGATCTGTAGTATCAGTAATCAGATGGAGCTTTCTGTTGCTTTCAGCTGTTATGAACTTACATCTTTAGCCTAAGCTCCAAAACCATGATGACTTGCAGATCCCTAGCATTACGGGGTGTAAAGCAGAGATGATATATAACATTACATCATTTTGAAAGGTAGGGTTGGATGTCTTCCCTCGGGTTGCAGATCACAACGCAGGTGAGCTACCATCAACCTCTGGCATGATGTAGATCAACTTGTGATCGACAAGACAGTTTGCTTCAAAGGAGTTAGACTGAACTTTATCTGTTAACTTCATGGAGCAGGAATTACATTTCTACTGTTCATTCTTTTTTAATGTTATTAAACATCATGTGAACAAATATTAATGAATTGAACTTCTGTGATGTGAGAACATTTTTATCCCAAACCCTTTCACACCAGTGAGATGTGATATTTTGAAAACAGACTTGAAAAACAGAATCTCTATCCCAAAGTTTATCCTTTTTTTTTCCATTCTTATTGTAGTAGTATATTATGATTGGCACTTTTTTTCCTAATAAGAAAATGCTAGCTTTATATTTTTAATTAAACTGAGATTATGTCTAACTAAGCATTTTGCCAGGCCAAAGAAGTTGTGTGATCACCAGCCCTTGTCCTCATGGGGGACTTCAACTTCCCTGATATATGCTGGGAATACAACACACACACAAGAAGCAATCTGGGAGGTTTCTAGAGTGTATGGAAGAAAACTTCCTGGTAAGAGAGCCACCAGCGGAGGTGCTCTCCTAGACCTGCTTCTCACAAACAAATATCTGGTAGGAGACGTGGAGATCTGGAGCTGTGTTGGACGGAATGACCATGAAATGGTAGAGTTCTCAATTGTTGGTGGGGCCAGAAGAGGGGACAGCAGAACTGCTGGCTTGGACTTCCCAGAGTGGACTTTGAATTGTTCAGAAGAGTAGTAGAGAGGGTGGGTCCCTTAGGATTCCGTCTGAGAGGGTAAAGGGGTGCAGGAAGACTGCAAGTTGTGTGTATGGAATACACACAGGACCCATCTATCATGGGTCATAGTCATGTTCATGGAACAAAACAGATGAACAGCTTGTCATGTGTGGTGTATAGACCAGAAATACAACAAATATTGTACTGTAGGGTCTGATATGTTCAGCATGGGATCTGTTACCTGCTATAGCTCATGTAATTCTACATCTTCATTCTTATAGAACCCAAATGAGATGGAAGCATCATCGGTCTGTCCTCATATGAATTGTGATAGTTATTTGTTCGTTTCAGCCAAACAACTATAAAGGTGACACAGGAGCCCTCAGCCATCTCTCCTGCTTCACTGAACTGGGCCTGACTCCTTACCTCACCCTGACTGATAGCCATGGGGCTGTCAATGGGACAGGTCACCAGTCATGCCTGGAGGCTGTGGTGCTGCAGCTCTCCCTGTTCTGTGGGCTCCCACTGCTCCTGACCTGTTTTACCTCTTTTAACAGCCTCACACTTGCTATTTTTTGAAAATGTCCTCCAGCTAACCAACTTTTTCACTACATTTAGGTGCAAAAATGTATGGAAAATTAGTCCTACATTCACATAAATTTTGTCTCCACCATAATGCAATTCTGTTTGTTAAATCATGTTTCTGATCAATAATGCATTTGAGACACAAGTATATTTTATTTTAGTTGTCCTTCAAAGTAAAGTGATACTCTGACATAGTATTTTTGTTAAATAAAACACTATTACTGCAAATGTTATTATTTAAGAAATGTGTATCTTATGTATTTATAATAAACCTTCACTCTCAAATTCAAATATCTACAAGAGAATGCAAATTCTACATCAACTTGGATGTACATATATCAAAGCAAGAGGATCTTTCCTAGGAGAAAGGAATGCTTTTATTTTTTTCTTGTAAGCCAGCATTGTTGTTGTGCAAGAGTGTGTATTTTCCCTAGTGGGAACTGCAAATAAAAGAGTAAAAATTTTTGTTTGGTAACCAAAGACACTGGTAAATTTCAGCAAATTAAATTCACTACAGTTTTGTGCAATTCTGATGTATCACTATCAGTCAATAGAAGTATTTTTTCTTCATTAAAATAGTTGGTGAATAGTTTTCTAGTTCACTGATGTCTAATTTTAGTAACTGTTTTCTGAAATAGTTATTGTTTGAATTAAAACTTCCCTACTCAAGGTTTAAAAATTTCAGCATGCTTGGTCCTTTTCTAGATTTTAAGTCTATAAATACTAAAGAAAATTTGCTAGAAACTATTAATAATTAAAAAATATCTAAAGGGACAAACAGAAAATCATGTGATTGCTTTTATTCTGTCAGTACTGGTATAATAAATAATTCTTGTTCATTTTATAAATGAAATGGTTACTAACTGAGAATTTCAAAACAGTTGCTGGTATTGAAAGGAGAGAAATATTTCTGTAGGTTTGGGCTGTGTTTTGCTGCACTGTAATGTATGAAATAATGAATAATACTTTTTTTTTTTTTTTTTTTTTTTTTTGTTATCATCTTTTATTCTTATCTCATGTCTCATTTTGTAAGCTGAAAGATCCCACTTCATTATGGATTTTTTCATCTACTAGATTTCCATCTTTCTGATCACCTTTTAACTATAATGTGAAGTATGCGCAAGCACTGGACCATCAAGAACCAAATGAATCAGAGCCAAAAATATTTAAATTAATACTTTCAGTGGTGTAGATGAATACATTTGCTTCATTAGTGTAATTGTATGGATTAAGATAGACTAGAGATCTGTCCAGTTCTTTCTTCTGTGTGCTCAAGGTTTTTTTTTTTCTTCTTTTTTTCCTTTTAATGATATAAAACCTACTGAAAAGTTTTGGCAGATCTCTTATTCTGGAGGCTTATCAAAAAGAGCTTTTTCACTATTTTTATGTTATGAATCTGACTGAAACACCTGAAAGGAAGCTGAAATCCTCATTTATCAAATAGCCCCCTAAGTGTACAAGCATATATGTAAATATCAAGCTAATCTTAAAACTACAAACCCTAGAACCACTTGCATAATCACTCCAAGTACTGGTGTCCTGTCACTTGAAGTGACTGTTCCAGTTTATTGCTCTGTAGACTGGGAGGAAGTTTTAGAGGGCGTGGAAGCCCAGAAAGGCTGGGAATACTTTAAGAAAGTTATTTTAAAGGTGCAGGAGCTAACCATCCCCTAGTCATGGAAGATGAGCTGATGGGCAAGAAGGCTGGACTGGCTGAACAGAGATCTTTGGCTGTAACTAGAGAACAAAAGGAAAGTTTATGGTTTCTGGAAGAGTGGGCAAGCTACTTATGATGATTACAGGTATGTAATGAAGCTGTGCAGGGAGAAAATTAGAAAAGCCAAAGCATAGCTAGAACTGAACTTGGCCACTAAGGTAAAGGAAAACAATAAATATTTCAATAAATACATCAACAGCAAGAGGAGAGCTAGGGAGAATTTCCATACAGTGTTGAATGCTGAGGGCAACTTAGTGACCAAGGATCAGAATGTCAGAGGTCGAAGTCGAAGGCTTAATGCCTTCTTTGCCTTGTTAAAGACTTGTCACTCCCTGGGCACACAGACCCCTGTACTGGTAGATAGGGATGAGGAACAGAATAGGCCTTGCATGATCCATGATGAGATGGTTTTGGACCTGCTCCGAAAGCTGGATGCTCCAAAGTCCATGGGGCCAGATGGATTGCACCCTAGGGTTGCACCCTAGACTGGCAAATGTGATGCCCATCTTCAAAAAGGGCCAGAAAGATGATCCTGGGAATGGAGTGGTGAGCAGCACTAGGGAAGTTATCCTGACCCTGTACTTGGCATTGGTGAGGCCTCATCTCAACTACTGTGTTCAGTTTTGGACTCAGTACAGAAAGAACGTGAAGGTGCTGGAGCAGGTCCAAAGAAGGGCAACAAGGCTTGTGAAGTGCTTGCAGAATGTGCCCAATGAGGAGAGGCTGAAGGAACTGGGGCTGTTTAGTCTGGGGAAAAGGAGGCTGAGGGGAGACCTTATTGCTCTCTTCTAATACCTGAAAGGTGCTTACAGCAGAGCGGGGTTGATTTCTTCTCACTGGTGACAAGATGAGGGGAAATGGCCTCAAGACAGGGGAGTTTAGGTTGGACATCAGGAAAAACTTCTTCACAGTAAGGGTTGTTAAGCACTGGAATAGGCTTCCCAGGGAGGTGGTTGAGTCACCATCCCTGAATGTGTTCAAAAACCATTTATGGTGTTCAGGGACATGATTTAGCAGAGGGTTGTTAGAGTTAGGGTAGTATGGTCAGGTTGTGGTTGGACATGATGATCTTTAAGGTCTTTTCCATCCTGAGCGATTCCATGATTCTGAGATTCTACGGTTTCCCTCTCCTGTTTTTCACTGCACTTCTATAAAACAGATTCAGATTTCTAGTTATCTTCTAACAATTGCTTACCTGCTTCTTTCTCATTAAGACAAGATAAAATGTAGACCAGAGGGTGTGATAATTCCCTTGAATTAGCACTGCTCTCTCTGCTCATGTAAGTATCATATTACATTAGATCTACTAATAATTCACATCACCAAGTCCTGAAAAAGCAGAATAAGAAAATACTTAAAAACATACTAACAGTAGAAACCATAAATCCAATAATCTCTCATCACAACGTGAAATTTGTAACATTATAAGGGCATGAAATCACTCGCTCCTCCTCTGCTTCATAAGTGAAAAAAAGGGCATCATGTGTTAATTTGGCAGCAATCCAGGTTAGCTAAGAGGTATGACTTTCCAAGACTGCTACTGTAGGAAAGCTGATTACAAGCAAACTTGTCTCCTTTTTCAGTGGAAGTGGCAAATAGGAAAGAAGCCTCTACGAGTTCTCTGCTGTACAGTGAATAGGATGGTCTTTTCTATTGTTTGGACTGAGAGAAAAAAAATACAATCTTCCCATGTAGAGCCTTCACTTTTTTCTTTACTTTTTTTTTTTTTTTTTAATAATATTTTGTTTCCTTGAAACTGCCAACAGCAGCCACATTCTGAGTGTTTCAAAGTCCCAATTTTTCTAACCTAGGAATCTGTAAACACCATTGCAGGCTGGGTGGGTGGTGGTGCAGAGATTAAAGGCTTAATATAAAGAAGGGAAAGCAGTCTGGACTAGTTTCAAGAAGATATTGCGAAAATCCTCCACTTACATGTCCATAAACAAAATGCTTGAATTAGAGTAGAGGAATAGTTAAGGAACAGAAAGCAAAGGAATACGAGCAAGTATCGTGGCTTATTTCACAGCAGACTGAAATAGTGTGAGAAATTATAGAAATGAAGACAAGTAGTGAAAAAGGTACAAAAAAAGTCAAGAAAGGAAGCCAAGCTGGGAGGTGGTCAGGAGTGTTGCTGGTAGATAAAGGAGTGACAGGCAGATGGGAAAGCTGATGTAAAAATCAATTCATAGGTCACTCTAAAAGTAATGCTTCCTATTTACTTTCATGGAAAGTAAAACAAAGGGCACAGTAACACTATTTGATAGAGCTTATGCTCAGCTACAAAACGGTATTTTTCAACATAGTCACCACCACTGGCAGTGCATTTTCAGCAGCAATTAACAAGAATCTGCATGCCATGCTCTTAAAAATGTACATAGCTATCTGGAACATCCTCTGTCACTGCTGCTGAAATGTACCACCCACAGCTCACTGTGCTCCACTGTTTGGTCTCCACAGATGTTCAGCAAGCATCAATGACTGTCAGTGGATGCAATATTTTCCACACTTTTGCTTCACATGCACTTCTGTGTCAGATGTTATTTTGTCAGACTGCCCCTCTCCTGCCATCTGTTGATGGCAACAAAATGTAGTGGAATATTGACTAATGTTTCAGTTTACTGCAGATGACAAAACAGTTCTCAGTCACAATGCTCACGTGAATTTTCATGTAAGTTTTAGCCTTAATCTCCTGCAATGACGTGACATTATAGCATCAAATATGTCAATTTAAACAGAAAATTTAGACAACAAATTAACGTTGTGTGCCTTATGGTTCATGCTAAAAGGGCTGTTGCCTCTGTCTATGTATCCTGTATATTTTCAACTATGTACTTGTTTAGAAACTATTTTAATGATTGAAATTCTATTCAAAATAACTAAAAATTGATAAGAATCAAAACTGAAACAAATATTTAGAGAAGTAGGGAAAAAGCAGTTGTTTCCCACTAATAATACATATGTAGTAAAAAGAAGAAAAGGAGTAAAAAAAGAAAAAACAATGGAAACTATAGCTTCACTAAATGGCTGTTTCTGTATTTTAGGGTAGAAACTGGAAAAACTTTGGAAAAGAGTTACAAGAATAAATGTGATTGTGCATTTAGTTTTTGTAGTTTCTAAAGTAGACTGTTCTACTTTGTTCTGATTTTGAGTATTACATTAAAATATGTTGTATTAAATTTATAGATTCTTCATTAGAATCTTATTCTACTGGTGAGTAAAAAATGTGAAACTAACTGAAGCAACTTTGTGAAATTAAAGATATATTTGGCACATACATGATGGACATGTCTCCTAGAATCCATTCAGACTTTTGTGAAATAAGGCCTTAGTTCTCTTTGCAGGTCTATATTTTTACATACCTGTAGTGTCCCAACCACTGAAGTAGACCTATGTAAAGATCAAATTAAGACATTCTATTTTATTCAAGGAGTGCAAAAACTTAATTTTAGGTATCCATTTGACATTCTATATATGTTTGTATGCATATGGTCCTGCATTTTTGTCACAACAACCTCAGGCAACTCTACAGACTTGGGGAGAAGTGGCTGGAAGGCTACTGGTTGTTAAGCTCATGAATAGGCTCCCCACAGAAGAGACTGAGTCAGCATCTCTGAATATGTTTAGAAACTGTATGTGGTGCTCAGGGAGATGACTTAGCAGTGGTTGGATTGAAGTTGTACTTGATGATCTTGAGGGTCTTTTCCATAAGCTGGAGCAATCCAGTGATTCTATGATTCTATGATACTATATCCATGTCCATTTTACATCTACATATTTCAAATACTTTGTCAGCTAGTATTTCTAAGCACTCTGTTTTCTATAACTGGTGTTTTTTGTCAATATCATGTGATGCTAATGCTTGAGTACTCTGAAGAAAAGGCACAAAGGGCAACTTTGTTGGATTCAGAGTGATCTCACTTAAATCAAACCTTGACTTCTCTTGAAATGTTGAGGTACTTTAAGAGCAGAAGCTTAAATCTTCCTTTCCATCTTCATGCAGCAACACTTTATTGAGCCTTTATATGATGTTATGATATGATATGATTATTATAATGTATTGTATTATATTATAGTTTCAATTTTCTTTACATTTACTGTCTTGAATTATGATTTTTTGTAAATTCAGTTCTGGTTCTTGTTCTGTTAGTGTAAAATAACAGTGAGCTAGGAACCTCAGGAATATCTCTCCAATTTGGAAAAAAACATTAAAAAAACCCACTAAAGTTAGGAGTATCAAATGTACTACATACATCTCAGAACCTAGACTTCATCTGAACTTCGAAATCTCTTTAATGCCAGTGACACTGAGACAAATGAGTATTGTACTCTGACTAAGAATGTATGAAAAGGATGGAGATCTTTTATGGAAATTTTAAAACAAATAGAGAGCTAAAACCAGTGTTCACAGTTCTGATGAAAAAAAGGGCTTTAATTTTAGCCTTATAATTTATGAGGTTCCATGGCATCCTTTGTATTTGCAAATTAATATACTCTATGCTATTTGCCAGTATTAAGATAATGCAGTGCAAAAGCACACCATGTTAGAATTTTATTTTGTTAGTTTGTTGAACAAATGACTTTTTTACTACTTGCATAGAGGCTGTATTTCTTATTCTATCATTTTTTTTGAATGGTAGTATGATGTCAAAGACTCACAAGGAGGCATAATTTTTTTTTAGGAGAGATTAACCAGGAGGAAAAAAAAGTATTATTTTTTTTTCTTTGTGAAGTTTTTTATTTCCTATTGACTATGTAAGTCTCTCATCAAAAGAGAATATTTGACTCAAGCAGTCTGCTTCAAACAGAATTTAAGAAAAAAGGGTATCAAAAGCTCTGATTGATCTGTTTCATATTCCTCTATTTTTATGTTCTTCCGTAGTCTATATGGCTTTATGCTTTGCCTAGTCGAAGTGAAATATGGGGGTAGAACTCATATAAAAGTAGATATTTTCTGCTGTGTATTAATTTCTCTGTCTTGGAGGTGGTTGTTTTTAAGTTCATATGATGTTACCCGACAGATTATTCTATCAAAGACTCTGTATTGCCAAATCTAGAATTTGTTTCAGAAAAAAAGATATAAACAGATTCTAATTCTGTACCAAACTGAAGAGCATCAGCTTCATTAAAGTGTCATAATGTCATTGCAGTGTATTCTGTACAAAAACACTTGTGTGTGATAGTGAAGGAGTCTGATTTGCTTCCAAGCAGGTGGGAGGTATAATTAATTTCATTTTCTGTACATTCTAAAATCATAATACCAGCTGCATCTTTTTTCCTTACAAAATATGTCTGATTTTCCAATAAAAAGTATAGTAGCTGTATAATAATATTTAATTGTATTTTTGGATGTATGTCATCTGTCACCTACAGACAGTTCTGAAGACTGAGAAGACAAAAACTGCCATGATAGATTATGTTAACACTTCATCTAATGCACATCCTTTTTGATGGTGGCTGAATCAGAAAAGAAAGGTGAATGTACTTCATATGGCAGGACAGAGAAGATTCCATCTTTTGTATCAGTTATCTGTTTATTTATTTCTAATAAAGCTGTTTCAGGATGTCTTTAACATACATGTATATATCGAGTCTGTCAAGCAATATATTAAGAGTTTACACAGGAGCTGTGGATACTCCATTACCTTTAACCTCTGTTTTTGGGCACTGACAGCTCCATTTTCAGTATTTTCTATTTATTTTTTTTACGATGAGTTTGCAATTATGTCTCAGCTCTACAGTTAAAAAGCCTTTTTTCTATGTTATACTGTTCGGCATTCGTAAATTCTTTATTACACTTTGATGACGCTAGTCATTTTTCTTCAACTCCTTACACCTATCTCAATTAATAAAGAACTTAAGATGAGACTTCAGATGTGAGAAAATAAAAACCTAAAACTCAAAATGAAAATAATTTACTTTTAAATATTGCAATATTTAACAAGAATTGCTAATGAGCAAAGAAACAATTTTATACAGTCTTCAGGCTCTGACATTATCTGCTTATATACTTTCTTTGTTTGGTTCAAACATAGTCTAGAAATTTGCACTGGTTAGTAGTCAAAACCAACAAATATTTTCAAATTTTATCTTTATAACAATTAATATATCTGTAATTCACTAACTAAATAAGGTAATCATGTCAAAGTGCACAAGGATGTTGTTGCAGAATAGTACAGCGCAAAGGAAGTGAGGCTGCTCCAGCTCTCAAGATCTCACCAGTGTTGAGGCTGAGGTACTTTTCCCACGGGACACAGGCAGAACATACCTGCGAAACAGCCATATGCACATATGCATGTATGTGTATAAATCTATTTACGAGCATATATATACACACTATTCAACAATGTGTCATCAACTCCAGGCAATGATTCTCTGTTCTGGGGAGGTGACCTAGAGATCTGCAGTTTATGAATTGCTTTTGACACCACTGTCCATGGAAGCTGGGATCTCCTGGGAGGGCCTAGGAACTGACATATGTAGCTCATTTCCCTGACTATAGGTGTTCCCACACATTGCTCCGCCTCTGGACTGTTTTGTGTATGTGGAGCCGGGCTTTTTCTCATATACTTCAATAGTTATTGTCCATTAAGTAAATTAATTATTATTAATAAAGACATACAGGGCAAAAAGTTGTTTTTTATATATATAAAAATTTTGCATGTGTATATTTTTCTGCTCTGATAAATTTTAAAGTTCTGATTTCTGAATATGCTCATTGTAAAGTATGAAAATATATTTGTCAAATAAGAACTTGCTCATTTCTGACCAGCTATTATTTAAGGACTTCCAAACAACTAAGTTGAGAAATCTCAGCTAAAATGAGAAATGCTGTAAATGTTTATTCAGATTTATGAGCGTCCTTAATTCAGTGTCCTTTTTGGCTTGGCTGAAAGACAACAATGTTTCATTCTGAGATGTGTTATTGTGTTTTGTTTATATATATATATATATATTTTTTCACATTCATATCCAGTTTTTGCAAAATATTGACCTTCCTACCAGTTAGTGCTTTTACTATAATTTCTTTAAAGCAAAAGGTGGAAATTCCCAAATTAATATGATAGGAACATGGTGATATGAAGTGAGGGATGACAGGTCTCCTTGCCAAGCATTCAATTTGATGATATATTTGTATCCAGTTTTTATTTGTATCTTTGTTCTTAAATCCAAAGGATAACATTCATCCAGAATTTTGATCTAGTACAGCTGCTGAACACAGCAACAAACTTAGAGTATAAATGCTCTACACTTTCTTTATGCTCTATTCTATATGGTCTGTTCTAACTTAGTGTAAGTATAAATGCACTTAAGCAGAAAATTAATAATAGTATTTCTATAATAAAAATTCCTCCAGAATTCCACTTTCCATTAATGAACACGTGAAACCATTTTTAATTCTCATATTGACATATATCTTGTGAAGTTATACAAGATGTGCATTGTGAATTACTGTAAAGTGGCAGTGTAAGTTCACAAGTAATCAGGGCACAACTCACAGAAAGTTCGCATTTCTGCAGCTTTGTCATGACTGGTGGTCTGCCAGTAATCTCTTCTGATCAATGTTAGTCACTAGAAAGCCCTCATGCGTGCAGGGTCTTCTTGTGTGCTCGATACCCATTCTATGATGGGTTTGTCTATGATATTTTATGAGACTTTTACAGAAGATGCTACCTCTTCCTCCTATTTCTCCTCCCATAACTATCTTGGCAGAAAGATAATTAATAGGAAACATCCAGTTTGTGTCTCAGTTAGCCAGAGAGACCTGCTTCTGTCCAACCAATGGACAACTTCTAATTCTTCCACAAATTTACATATTTTTCTTCCTTTCTCTTCCTTCCTTAAATCTTGAGGGTTATTTGTTCTAATGGAATTTAAATGTAACTGGCATTTCACTACATTTTTATATGATGTATTCTTTTGAAGAGAAGTTGACAAAAATTTTTTGCAATGAATTAAAATAATCTTTCTAGGTTTCTCACTGCTTTCTTCCAAAACAGATACTAATGGTAAAACTATGAATAAGGAGATTAGATTATGAAAATAAATTGTGTAGTAATGACTCTCCTCTCTTATCCACCTACAGTAGCAATTCCAAGACAGAGCTCACTGGAAAAATAGTGTTGGAAAAATAATGTTGATTTGCTAGCTCACATTCTTACATTTTAATCAATCCTAGATCAATATTCCTGAACTGAAATGTGAAGTAGCATGCTCTAAATGATGTTGACTGTGAAGTTAAAAATAAAACATGAATATTCATAGTCTATAAAAAAAAATTATATGCTTTCCAGAAAGATTATTTTCCTAATTCTAGGTAATTTCTAAATTTTACCTTACTGATACTCAATGTTGAATCTAATTTAGTAAACATATAATGCATGAAAATAGTATCAACATTAGTAATTTAAATTTAATTTAACAAAATACCTTTTTTTTCTATGAGCTTAGCAAATTTTATGGAAATGAAGTAGAAGAATATAATTTTATCTTGAGTGCTGCTATGGAGGAGCAAGGTGGAGCTCTACTGGATATTAATGATATAGTAATAATAGATACACGAGTTTTTAAACGTGTTGGAAAATACTAAAAAAATCCCAAGTGAGAAAAAAGGGAAGGGAAGGGAAGGGAAGGGAAGGGAAGGGAAGGGAAGGGAAGGGAAGGGAAGGGAAGGGAAGGGAAGGGAAGGGAAGGGAAGGGAAGGGAAGGGAAGGGAAGGGAAGGGAAGGGAAGGGAAGGGAAGGGAAGGGAAGGGAAGGGAAGGGAAGGGAAGGGAAGGGAAGGGAAGGGAAGGGAAGGGAAGGGAAGGGAAGGGGAGGGGAGGGGAGGGGAGGGGAGGGGAGGGGAGGGGAGGGGAGGGGAGGGGAGGGGAGGGGAGGGGAGGGGAGGGGAGGGGAGGGGAGGGGAGGGGAGGGGAGGGGAGGGGAGGGGAGGGGAGGGGAGGGGAGGGGAGGGGAGGGGAGGGGAGGGGAGGGGAGGGGAGGGGAGGGGAGGGGAGGGGAGGGGAGGGGAGGGGAGGGGAGGGGAGGGGAGGGGAGGGGAGGGGAGGGGAGGGGAGGGGAGGGGAAAGAGAAAGGGATTGTTCTTTCATATTGCATAAATCCTTGCTCCCAAGACAGATGCAGTTAGCATGAGTATGGCATATCTGACATCTTTGGCACTCTTTGAAAGGGAAGCTTTTTCTTCCTGTATGTTGTCTTTTCATCTCACGCTAGCTTCAGCCTTGTAAAGGTGTGTGTTCATTAAACAGACATGAAGGTAGATGGAACAGGTTAAGAATAATTTCACATTTACATTTTGATGTTACACTTTTCTTCTATTAGTTTGTTGGGTCTGTTGATTTTGTTTGTCTCTTCAATTTTCTCTTCGAAAGATAAATATAGTTATGCACAGTAGTCTATGAATTTCAGAGATTATAGGTCCTATAGCATAGGTCACAGTAGAAGTAAGGCCTCCTACTTAATTGCATGGATACTGCAACGGATTAAAGGATACAATAGCACTACTTGATAGAACAAATTCTCAGCTGCAAAATACTGTTTTTGAGCATAGTCACCACCACTGGCTGTTCATTTTTGCCAGTGATGAACAAGAGCCTGCATGCCATGCTCATAAACGTCTTCACCAAGGGAGGTGATCACTGGGGCTGTTGCTTCTGCTGTAACCCACCACCCTCCACTTCACTGCTCTCACATCCACTGTTTGGTCTTCAGAAATGTTCACCATGCTTAGATGAATGTCAGTGGGTGCAATTTTGCCACACAGAGGAATTCAGTGATATATCTTTGCTTTGAACACACTCCATGTCAGGTCCTATTATGCCAGACTGTCCCTCTGCTGCTATTTGTCACATGGCAACAAAATGAAATGGAATGTTGGCAGGAAGGTTCAACCTTTACTGCCATAACTCCAGCATTTGTCTCCTGTGTTGTGGGCCAACATACAAAAAATAGGAGACATTACATTTCGAGCAGTCCTTGTAGGTACATCTGCTCCTACAGTTATTTATTCTTACAATTCATATAGCTATCATATTGTGCTTTCCAGTATTTTAAGGGTATCTGATACACATGTATGCTTTAAAAACTTTTCACATTAGATGCAAGAGTATCTACTCATGGAAACTTCTCTTCTACGTGAAGTCTTTTATCTTTAAAATGTAGAGAAGGTCGAGAAACCTCAGTGTGCTCCCTCTATTCATGTACTTGTGTACTGCAGTTATTTGAAAACAGTGAAGATTAGAATCTGGTAGTAGACACCAGTCTAACTGATGGGATAGATAGAAGTAAAGGCTTGTTTGTAAGCAGATCCATTTGAAAAGTACACTACATGTATGCCAGACTGTTACTGGTGTGAGATAAGGAAAACCAATAGAAAAATATTTTCAGCAATAATTAAACATGAATTACTCTTTTTCTCAAGAAGTTCTGACTACTGGAGAGAGTAAAAATGAAGTATGAGTATACACAGTCTTTTTGATATTCTGTGGATATAAAATTCATCTTCTTTGAGTCATGAGAGCGCTCTTTCTTAGTACTGAGAGTACTCTCCAGTTTTTACATTGAAGTATTTGAGGATCATATAGGCAGTTCTCCAGAATTTCTAAAGAATGTGTTCAAATGTAAAGTTTGATAAGACATACAATTTATTAACTATGAAGAATAACTTTTTGTACACTCTTTTATCCATAATCAAAATTAATACAACATGACATCTATCTTAATAATGTGCAAAAAAAATGAAAATCACTGCTCTTGATTTTATTTCAAGTTTATTTTCTAAATTTTGTATTTTGAGTCTATTTCATATAGCCTTTGCACTTAAACCAATTCTTTTCCATTTTGATTTGCAACCTTCGATGAGGATTAAAGAGAAAAAATACTTATGTAATAATTTAACTTCTGATTATGTAAGGCTTGTCCTGCATAAAGCAGAGTGAAAAAAATATATAGGTTTTTGCCACCCACAATTCAATGACAAGATATATTTAATGTTTTTATTGGTTCAAAGCACAGACCTGGAGGAGGCAGGAAAACGGACAACAAATTTATCTTATTTCACTTCTGATTGCTTCTGACAGACTCAGTTGACTTGTAAGTAATCTCAGTGATCATACGGGCTATTGGCAAGATCGACGGCAGTGGCAGAGAACATGTTTTAAGGCTTAGCTCCTGCAGTTCACCTCAGGATGCATTCAACAGTACATCAGCAATTTGGCAGAAGGGTGTGACCCTCTGACTGTGCATATGTTGTCTTTAGCCTTGGTGCTCTTTGGAGAGAAGTGCTCTCTGCTGTGAGTCCTGCAGCTCAGCTGTCTGATGTGGAGTTTTGCCTGAGTGTGATAGGACCCTTTCCCAAGGCACCTTGTGGCTCAGGGGCAGGTTCCTGGCCATGCTCTGGATGGGAAGTTTGCTTCTGCAAGGCTACATCTCAGCAACACTATGGGGATTCCCAAGTATACAAATTCCTTAATACCAAAAGTTTATAGCAGTACATTCAAAGAGGAAATAAAAAATTCATTCTTCCTTACTGCCCACCAATCGTTATTAAATTATCTTTTGGAACACTCTGATAGTGCTAAACAAATCAAAATTATCAGAAAGGTTGGATAGGTTAAATATAAAACAGCTAGGTACTGCTTCCCAGCTTTTAATGAAATCTTGGAAAATGGAAAATTGAACAGGGAAGCTGAAAAGTGAACAATTCGAGGAAAAAGACATATTGACAACTTAAGATTTGGAAGGAAGTTCTTGTTAGAGAACACTGATTTCATTAAGTTTTCGTACTATTGCATATGTAAATATGGTCGTGGCTTATAATTTAGTATAAATGATTTATTTGGATTTTTTAAAGCTTTGAATTTAGTGGCCGATGTTTTTTTTCTAGAAAGGAGTAGCCATTAAAGCTGATGTGAAGTGGATGAAGTGCTGGTGACAAATCACAAAGTAGTTCATATGAAATTGTTATCAGGTAAGAGGAGCCACTAAAAAGGAGAGTACTCTTAGGTTGTGTGAAGAGGTTGGGGGCAGAGATGATCAGCATTAATAGGATCATCAAGCTAAGGTGAGGATGGGGCTGTTCATCTAGACAGACTCCACAGTTCCAGTGGTCATTGAAGCAAGCAGGGGAGAAATAAGAAAACACATTTTCGTGCAATAGTTGGAATAGAAGTTCATAAAATCACTGCCAGAATAGACTGCCAAGGCAGAAAGTATATCAACACATTCACAAAGGAATATGGCAAATATTTTACCCTATAGATTTACAAACCAGGGGAGGAGTCAGGGATGTAACACTTTCCCAAGTCTCATGCACATCATTAAAAACAACAACAACAACAAAAAACCAAAGCAAAACAAAAAAAACCCACAGCACTGATTTTAATGATGTATCTGTAGTGTGGAGGTATGTAGGTCAACAAAAAAAGATTTGAAGGGTCAAAATCTTCTTACATGAAATTTCACATAATTTCATGTAAGATGCAGTGTGGTAAAGAATTGAAGTTTGCATCTTCGTGTACATCATTTTTTAATATAGTGTCCTTTGCTCTAAGAATTTTATTGAAATAGCAGCACTACTAGAAGGTTTGTGTTTTTCTCTTTCTCTTTTCAAGGTTAAATAGGCATCATACTTTGAATGTGGAAAGTAATTCAGAAATAACTAATACAGTTCTAAATTGTTCATATGTCCACTATTGTCCATCGATAGTATTTGACCTTTCTCATTTTTTTTCTCTGTAGATATTTAGTAGAGGCGTATACCATGTAGCCTTCAAGGGTAAGTACTTCTATATGACAGTGTATGGTAGTTCAGTGTTATAAATGTGATGTTAGTGTCAAAATGATGATTCATCTACAAACGTGATATTTCAGCCATGGACATTTGCATATATATATGTATATATATGTGCTACAGTTAGAGTCACTGTGGAATTAATTATGATAGTAGACTAACTACATGGGCCATAAACCTCCAGAAGTAATACGTCTGAATGGTATTTTTGTGGCCATTAGGTACTGTTCAAAAGAGACTAAGAAATGTGTGGCTATAGTCTTAAATCACATTGTTCAAGGTGTGAAACTCCATCCTTAAGTGTGGTTTAGTTCAAACCTATTTTTTGGCTACAGGTTAGTATCTCATCTTAGTATGGATATTTATTCAAAATCCATAAGCTCATCAGGATTTACTATTATGATTATATCAGGTACAATATGAGTTGCTTATATTTTGTAAATTTCTTGAATTCTGCAATAACACTTTTCTGCTGGCACAATTCATAGTGCTCCTGGACGTAAATGCATTGAATATGCTCAAAACCAACCCCATGAATTGTCTGCTTTTTAAGCTTTATCCCACCAACTCTTTCCTCTGTATGTTAATAGATTTTGTCTTCTCTCTTGAGGACAAAAGCTCTTCCAGTAACATTACTCCTAAAATTCAAAAGTAGAAAATTCTGAAGAATTGTTGGCAATTGAATAACTGTGAGGAATCAGGTACATCAGAAGAGAGAAAATAAGCTGACAGAGTGAAATTCCTACTGTCCCACCTCTGAAGATCAAGCACGAGAAGATACTCAGGTCCCATTCAGAATCACAGTTGTTCCTACATAGGTGGTAGACTGAGATTATAATTTTGATACAATTTTTGTGCACATTTAATTTTCTTTACTTGCCATGTGAAGCCTGTGCACCATCATTTGGATATGTGTCCTCTACATGTGGGAATATTTGATCGAATAAGGAGTAACATCTTTTGCGAGCACAACACATGCACTCAGTGTATATCATCCTGTCTGTTGACTGAGAAAGTGACAGTATGGATCATCTGAAAAAGGAAGCCACACTGCAAAAGTAATGCAGATAGGAAAAGTAACATAAAAAAGCAGCATCATACTGGTTGCAAAAGGGACGTTTTTTGCTGACAAGAATGAAGTATTTTTTATGCCACGCTGAGCTGCTTCCAGAAGAGACAGAGTTTTACAAATAAACATATCAATGTTACATCGTTCTTTTCATTCTTCATAACACGGTTCCCATGACTACAAAATTGATAAAAATGAATTTATTAAGGGGCACAACACTATGTGAAAAGGGAAGGAAAAAAAAACACCCAACGTTAGAAAGATAGGGAGAATGTGGAATTTCTTCAGTTCTTATCTCTCAGAAGAGTTCAAGTTTAGAAAACCGTGGAGATAAAAGGGAATGAAGCCTTGAAATGGCCTGCGGCTTACACCTACCCTCTAGTTGCAGAAGTCTTTGAATCCTCTGGACTATTTTTTTTACCATAGTTCCCTATCTTGCGAAACCCATATATCTTTAATACTGCAATATTTGGTGCTAGTGGGAAACATTCTCAACTCCTTTCAATTGTAAAACATCAAAGAAGAAAGAGAAGTAACACATGGAAAGGTAGATTAATATTATTGCCTGGATTTCACATAAGTCTTCTTGTTAGAATAGAAATATGGGAAAAATAGTATGGGGCTATCTAGGGAAAAACATTGCTTAACATATCTTAAAACAACAACAAAAAAAAACAAATTTAGCAAAAATAGTCTGAAATAGAAATGTATATCGTATTGAGTGACAAAGAAAAAGAAAAAAACAGTAATGAATAGCAGCTTACTCATGTCCAGTGACACAAAGCATCCCAAAAGATGCAAATGTTGGCTGCACACAGCAAGACAAGCATAATATAAGTTTGGTGAAACCCTGTATTACATAATTTTTGGGTTAGCTGAATTGGTTTACAGTTTGTTTCTAGGCTCCTCATTGTCAGATAAGTATTGACCATAGAAAATTTGGAGATTAAAAACAAAGACACGAGGTGAGGAGTTAGGCTGGAGAGAGACAGAATTTTAAAGTGCACACCTTGGTAAGTGGATGAAAAAGTAGCAAAGGTTGTATGTAGCTGAAGCGTATAAATGTTAGGCAAAAATAATTATTTTCCTGGAACTCTTATGTAGTGTAATAGAGTGAAAGAAGAATGTTTAGCTAAAAAAAAGAAGAATTTATGAAAAGATAAGATAAAAACCTTGAACACTGGAGACATTTTGCACAACTGTAAACATATGTGTATACTGTGCAACTGTGCAACATATTGCACAACTGTAGAACTACTATTCAATATACACAAAAAAAAACATATGTGCAAAATTGAGGATTACTAAGAATTGGAGTTGCATCTTTTCTAAAGTAATTCTATCATTTGGAAATGACATTGTTATATTAAGAAAAGCCTTCTGCATAAGTATCCTAGTTAAGATGACATTAAAACCTACAATCAGAAGAATGTGAGTATCATTTATTTTACTCATCAGTAGTTTCATCTTGTTTGAATATGTACAATCTTTCAATTTGATTTTTTCAAACAAACATATTCCACAATTTTAGTTGTGCAGAACAATGTCAGAAACTTTAGCAGAAGATGCTTACATATGCAAACATTAGCATCCGAAATAACATGAGTGAATAAAATGATATTTTGTTCCTATTAGTTTTCAATTTTTATATTTAAAAAAATCAGGAAAAATCAAATCAAGTTAGTCAGCAGTAACTTCTTTGGACTGCAGCAACTGCTCAAATATGATGGATGGTGTTTTAGTAACCACACTCACCACATCCCTCAGGATATGCAGATGCATCTCATCAGTTCCCACAGACTTGTGCACCTTCAATTTCCTAGATGGTCTCCGATCCGATCTTCTCCTACTTTAGGTTGATCTTTCTTTATCCTCCTAGTCTCTGCCTTTGCCTTCTGTGACTGGGTTGGATACAGTAGAACATTTATCAATGAATACTGAGGCAAAATTTAATTGAGTACTTCAGCCTTCTCCATACCCAGGTAACCAAATCTCCCTTTTCTTTATGAAGAGAACCCACATTTCTTTAGTTTTCCTTTCATCATGAATGTACTTGCATATTTTCATGTTGTCCTTGATATTCCTTGACAGATTTAACAGTCAGGGATTTTAGCTTTCCTAGTTTGGAGGATATCTCTGTATTCCTCCCAGATTATCTGTCCTTCCTTCCACCCTCTGTAGGCTTCATTTTTGTGCTTGAGTTTGTTCAGGAACTACTTGTTCATTCATCCAGGCTTGTTGGCATTTTTTGCCTCCCTTTCTCTTCGTTGGGATATAAATCTATATATTTAAATCTCTTTACTGTAAACCATCTTACTAAGTACTATCACTAAGTCTTTATGTAAACTTTTTTGAAGTTTAAAAGTACGTATCATCACATTGAAATGCTGAAGCAGAGATTTTCTTTCAAAATGTGAAGATATTACTCTGTCTGTTTCAGCAGTAGTACACTCCTATGGACTTCTGCACTGTTATAGAGTATGTGATTTTATGAACAGCTGAAAGAGTACTGATGACTCTCTGAGAGACCACCCACAGTGTTAATCATTTCTACTGGAGATAAGAATCTGAGAAGATCTTCCATTGTTGTCAGTCTTGCCACATCATTTCAGGATACTTAACTAGTAATACAATCCACACTGTTTTTTTTCAGGCTTGGCCTAGTAAGGAGAAGTGTGTTTTTTTCTTCTTGTATTCAGTCTTAGTGACAATTTTTGCCACCTTCAGGCCAGGCTTTGGCAGAGGTAACAGCAACCCAGAGAAGAAAAGGTCTATTTAGATCAGTGGACACAGAGGGCTGACCAGGATATAAGGGTAAACATGAGTGGAATAATAATTCTTCTGGGTCCTCATGCTGCCTTGAGTCTGCCTCAGAGCTGCAGTGCTAGCACTCTGTGTCGTCAGGAACCTACTGGAGAGTTATCTCAAATCCTGACATTTTTGAGTTGACACAAAATGTGACAATTCTCTTTCCCTTTAATTAGAGCTAAGACACTGGCAGCAGGTGCTAAACTGTGATATCCTTACCTTAAATAAATCCAAATCCAAATCTATGCAGATTTTGTGAATCAGGAATGTCAGACTATTTTAGGAAAGATTTCTTCTGTACTATGGAAATATGATGGCATTAGGCACTTCTCATGGGATAAATAAATAAGTAAATAAAATAAACAACAACAAAAACATTTAAAATTAGTCACATTTTAAATAGAATGGTATTGAAAATAAATTGAGCATACTCTTATGGGAATTTTCTGAATGTAGAAATTCGTGGGTCCATATTCCTATCTTCAGATTGTGTTAATTGCTGAGTATATTTCCCTCTCTGCTCTTCCTCAGAAGATCAGGGGAAGATGATTTTCCCTGTTAGAATTCCTGTCAATACTCTGCTGAGACTGCATTTTGAGTTCTGTGTTCAGTTTGAGGCCCTTCACTGCAATAAAATATCGAGGCCCTGAAGCATGTCCAGAGAATGGCAACACGTAAGTACTTATGTGTCACATATACATACATTTTTTAATGTTTAATTGCACCTATTTCATGTTTAAGTGAGAAACTAAACAATTCAAAATGAATATTGCTCCAGCATCAGAAAATGGCAAAAATTATTAGTTTGTAAAGACTCATTTTGATGATACCAAAAGTGAACATGAAGTGTTACAATAAGAATTCTGTCCAGTGGCATTATTTTCTGTTTTTCAGTTCTTTCCACTCTACCATCCATAAATCATCATTTGAAGCCAATTAGTTATCTGAGAGGTATTTAAGAGATGTCTCTATATGTGTACACTGTAATTTACTATAGATTTGGAGAACAAGAGTGAGTGAGTGTGCCCTTCAATTATGTGTTCTTAAGATCACTGCTACTTTCCAAAACCTCATGGAGTCAATACTGTAACTGCTGCCATTTTGGTAGTCAGAAAATCCATATAAATGCACACTGATGATCAGTGAAACTGTTTTAAAGTTATGATTTTAATTTCACTCTATTTTAATATGATAAATCAAAATTTTAAGTCTCCCATCTAAATTAACTGGGAATTTTCTGCTAATGGAGTAAAGATGGATTATGCTGAATATTGTAAGTCTTAACTACTTACTGGATTTTAAGAATGCTTGTCTTGAGTGGTAGCCCTTATCTCTGTGTACCTTTCCACAGAGGGAAAGAAAAACTTATTTCCTACCTGACCTATTATATCAGAGTACTATTAATCTTATTCGAATTTATTATCCAAGTCCCAAAGGAAAAGAGTATTTAGAGTATGTATTTGCAGTATGTATTATAAAGAGTATGTATTTGCTTTTTGTATGTATGTATGTTTTGCATGTTTGTATGTATGTTTTGTATGTATGTATGTTTTGTATGTATTTGCTTTTTACTTGTTTCCTCATGCTTTCACAGATTGCTCAAAATGAATCGATGATACAACTTTGATTTAAATCTCTGAGTCCTCAGCAGTAAAAATGTTACAATTTTTATGTGTTTTATCATACAGACTTTATTGCTTTTATATGAAAATGCGTCATTCTCCACTAGCCCACTGCCAAGCCATGACATTTCTGCTATCACTGTTACCTCTGTAGTGCACTTAAATTTGATTTATGGGTACATTTTGTAGTATATTTGTCCTTAGGAGCCCCCAAACAACGAAATGGAGAATACTAATGTGAATTGCTCAGGATAAACAAAAAAACAAACAAAAAAAAAAAAACAAACAAAAAAAAACCCCCACACACATTGTGTATTTGATGTGTACAGATGTAACTTCGACAACAAAAAAAGCAAAATATAATAAGTGGAAGACAGACAGTAAGAGTACTCATTTTCCCAAGAAGTTCTTAAAACAGAAGAAGGAGAGGGAAAGGATGAAGAATGAAGTATCTCTTTTTACTACCCCAATGCTTTAAAAATATGATAAAGAAAATGAAACCTCAAGAAAAGTAGGTTTCAGAATTATTAAATTGTTGAATGTTGAGCATCTCTGAGATATGCTCACATCTGTGCTTGTACTACTGGACATTTTCCAAATGAGGCTGTCAGAATTGAAGTCTACTCACTGTACAGTCTACAGTCTCACTGTACAGTCTAAATTTCTTCAATTTTCTAAGGATTTTAGGTGGCCCAGATTTTCAATGCTGATTAAAGGACAGCTGTGAAAGTGAGCTGGCAGTTGTGAAAACTGCTTGGTTTCATCAAATTTTAAACATTGGTCCCTTTAATATCAGTGTTATATAGAAATAGACCACTTTGTAAACTAACAGTTCAAAATTTCTGTTAATTGTGAAATTTTCGGCCAATTTTGGAGTAGAGTAAATGTTTTCTTTCATTTGCTTTCAGGCATATATCTTCTGGATTCTGGAACTGGAATTTTGTTAATTTTGATCCTTCCATCTTCATATACCATTAAAAAATTATGGTGTCTAAAGTTATCTCCTTTGGAAGAGAAGCCTTTCTGAGGATCAAGTTTGAAATCATCAGAAAAAATGTCAAAATCATCAGAAGAAATCTGGTAACAAAATGCTAAATTCAAACTTGTGTTTTTCTATCTCTTTTGCATTTTATAGTATGGCTTGATATTTATGAAAGATGCAATTTAGAACTCCCAAGTCTACTGCAAGTACATAATATATTCTTTGTCTTAAAAAAATGAATTAGATGTCTTGCTATGTTAATATCTGGTGTTTAAAATATATGGAATTTATTGTTGTTATGTATAAAAAGATGAGTGTCATATCAAATTTAAAAAAAAGTGCAATAGATCTGCATGGATTTTAAGATGTTTTGTATTATGTAATAAACAAGAACAATTTACTGCAACACTGAGCTTTTTCTCTAATCTGTGATCCTGTCTTGTCTTCCCCCAAAGACCCTTTAAAAAGAAAAAAAAACACAACACTTTCTCAAATATATAGGAAGTATTTCTATTAAATTACCCTTCCTCTTCCTCCCACAAAAACAGTTTGAAAACCATAAACATATAGTTTTTTACCATGTATGGTACATTTTTACCATGGTTTTGGTAAAAAAAAAAAAGTACATTTTTACCATGTAATGCACATTCTGTCATGAAGAATTTCACACTGATTTAACAAGAATATGTCTCCTTTCTTCAATAACATATTCCAGCAACTGAGGCACAAATACTCTACTTATGCTCGTAAAAAGTAGGGCCTTGTCACATTCAGAAATTACTTGTGAATGCTGTCAAAAAGATTGCAGTCATATGAAGCTTTATTCTACAAACATTAACTCTTGTTGTGCACAGTTTTTCCTTCTAGCTTAAATCAGTGATATGAAACACGGATGACTTTCACAAATATACATTTCTGCATACTGAGTTTTGGATATCTAAAAGGACATTTTATTTTAGGATTTATTTTTTTTTTTAATAGTGGTATTCTTAAAAATTATTAGGATGATATTCCAGTATCTCTAAAAGGCAGTTTGCCAGATACCAGAAATCGTTCTCCCTTTAGAGACTATCTTGTCCATTTCTCAATTTCTAATACTAAAGCAAAGAAATGTGTCCTTCAGCCTACTTCTAAAACCTTTCAGGAGCTTTCTTTAACTTTTTGGTTTTTTTACTGTTCAACTGTGGATGAAGCAGCAGAGAAAACAGAACCCTGAGAAACTCGAAGTGGCAAGAACAGTGTCATCTTCTGCTTTCTGGTCATTTCGACATATAGTCATAGAGCTGTTGAATAATAAAAACAATCTTAGAATGGCCTGGCTTGGAAAGGACCTTAAAGATGATCCCATTCCAACCCCCTGCCATGAGCAGGGTTACCAGCCACTATCAGGCCACCTAGGGACACCCATCCGACCTGGCCTTGAATGCCTTCAGGGATGGGGCATCCGCAGCTTCTCTGGGAAGATTGTGCCAGTGCCTCACCACCCTCTCAGTGAAGAATTTTTTCCTAACATCTAACCTAAATCACCCATTTTTTAGTTTAAAACCATTCCTCCTAGTTCTCTCACTATTAGACTATGTAATAAATCAGTCTCTCTCCTTTTTGTAAGCTCCCCTTAAGTACTGGAAAGCCAAAATGAGGTCTCCCTGCCTCCTTCTTTTCTCCAGGCTGAACAGCCCCAGTTTTCTCAGCATTTCTTCACGTAAGAGGTGCTCCAGTCCACTGATCATCTTCTTGGCTTTCATTTGCATAAGATTCCCAGTACTGGAATGGAATTCTGGGCTAAATGCAGAAAAATGTAAAACATCTCAGGACACAGACTCTCAAGATCAGTAGCAGAAAATTTAATTTAGACATGGAAATCCTAGATTAATGTCCCTTTGTGCAATGTATGTAATTTAGATAAAAAATACACCAAATCACATGGTTACAGTTTATAGGGTAAATTTCTCTGCTTGCTTTCAGCCAGAAAGACAACTATTTATTCACTGTATCAGAGAGCAAAAATAAGGACTGTCTATGGGGGTAGCAGTCAGACATGACCTAATGCCTGTGTGTCGGAGGTTCAAGTTCTTGTTTTAATTAATGTTTTAATTATCTATACAAGGTAGAACAAATCCATCAAGAGAGACTGAGAGAAACTATATCTAATCAAGGTCCCAGCATGTAACAAATGTTAATTTGCTGTGGCATAGATGCATTTAAATGGTTACTAGTAGCAACATAAAGCAAATTCCTAAATTTATAGCATTGTTAAGGTCAGGATTCATAATTATTTATGGTATATCAGGCAGATAATTATTTCAGTGTGTATTCGAATCTGATTACAGACTCTGATTCAAGGATGCAAGATTTCTTTATGAAATGTAATTACAATAATAAGTAAAATAATCCGTATGATACTCATGCTAACAGAAAGAATGAACTCAGTTTGATGTTCATATTTTGAATCTTTTCGTTTCTAATGAAAATTCGCCTCCCTTATCATGTCAGGAATATTTTGTCACAGTAATCCTTCAGTGCTATTCTTCCTCCTCTACTCCCAGCATCTACTCATATGTAAGATTAATGCAGGTGGATTTCTGTTGGCACTTAGAAATAGAAGTCATCCTGTGAATTTTCATTTGCAAAATGCAGTGTTCATGTCTTATCTTTCATTATGAGTTCTGAGTGAACACAAAAATAAATCTGTGAATGCTGATTAAATTATTCCTACATATTTATTTCAACAAAGCTCTTGAATGCCTGGACTATTTATATAGGAATTTCATAGGAATTTCATTTAGTTTTCAGATCCAAACAGTGTTTCAAAACACTCAAGCAGGTATGCATTCATTGTTAGTAAAATGTTTATTAAAGTCTCTATTGTTTGGCAGTGGATGCTGACCTCTCATTCTATGTCCAAAGGACATTATGCTTCACCTGGTGTAGAAGTAGGGGTCTATGACCTGAATGGTATATTTATCATTAATATTATTATTGAGAAATAACTTTGCCAGGTTTCAAAATATCACCTCAGGTTTTCCTTGAAGTTACTTCAGAAAAAGAAAGGCTATACTTTTGCCCTCTTTACTAGCTACCTCATTTCTTTTGACCTACACTTTTCACAAGACTCCTTCAGAGTTTAATAAGAATAAAATAATAGTAAATGCTATTTGTTTTATTTTTCATATTTCTTTAAAATTAAATAAATTGTGATTTTCTTTCCATCCTATAAAACTAAATATTGAGGTTGTTTTATCTATTGTCATTGCAATTGATTTTGGATTTCATTTCTGACTGCTCACATGTACTCAGATGCAAGATCATAGAGACGCTTGTGATCAGAATTTTACTAAATCATCACTGTAATAGAAATGAATCATCTGAACACAGAACCTTATTATGTCTGTGTAGATTAAGGTAAACAAAATCTATAATTAACTGTCATGAATTCATTAGTGATTTGTCCAAACTACCTGAAAAAATGTGTCATAGAATCATAGAATTTTACTGTGAGGTCAGCAAATTGATATATGTAACAAACTCACAATCCAGTTTCCAGGACAACTGATTAAGGTATGATCAGTTGGTCAGAATGATCATGTCAGTTCATGTCATGGGCAGAAATACAGGATATGCTTATACAGCGTCCTGTGTAGGTAAGATGATTCTGAAATATTCAATACTGTAGTCCTAGCACTATATGGCAGACTTAACATTTTTTGTGTAAGATTGCATTTTAATGTATTGCATTCCTTTGAAAAGGAATCAAATTCTAATTGGATAGCTTTAATTGGTAAATCTATGTGCATAAGAGATTTAATAGTTATCTTGAGGTTGTAATTTATGAATGGAGTGCAACAGTAGTTGTGCATCTGAAGTCAAATCCAGTCACAAGAGGTGTTCCCCGGGAGCTGGTACTGGGGCCTGTCTTGTTCAGGTCTTCAAAAAGAGTTTAGATGTTGTACTTAAAGACATGATTTAGTGGGAAATACTGGTGGTAGGTGGACAGTTGGACTTGATGATCTTGGAGTTCTTTCCAAGCTGTGGTGATTCTATGATTCTATGAATCACAAAGAGAAAACACACAAAGTTTACTACATGCATCACTCCAGGGCAGAAGACCTATGTGCTGTAGGTGTAGTTTTCTGCATTTTTCTTTACTTCAGTGTATTCACTTTTTAATAGCCTTATTTGAGAAATTGGAATCCATTTGTTTCACAGTGTCTGTTTTCTCTTTGTTGCTGTTTTTCTTGTGATGAAGATAATGGTTTGGCGATATTTTTGAAGCAAAATTTGTGTGGCAAGCACTGTAGGAGAGTTTGTATTCTCAATCTGAATGCTGAAACACTTCCTGTATTGTATTTTATTGTGCATTACCAGTGTTTTGTTTTGTTTTTATTATTTTCAACTAAAGTGATCTGGGCTTATTGAAAGATACAGAAATGCTGTTTGAGTAACTTCTATACTCATCTTTTCCTGAATTCTTTTTCCTGTTGACATGTTTTCAAGGTATTTAGTCAAGCATAAATTACCATGAAGCCACTAAAAAAAGCCTCCCTGAAATTTTTCTGGGACTGTAACCTTACAATATCTCATAGTGCTAACATGCTCAGAATAACCTTCAAGATGCAGGGATCCTTGAACTCTTCTTGCTTTGCCCTTGTCAGCAGATGAGTCAGTAAGCATATGTACCTATGTGAGAAAAACAGAATATTGTGTCTAAATCCAATAGTTTTGTTTTTGCCATTTCTGTATTTCCTTTTTAATGAGTGCTCTTGCACACAGGCATGCCATAGAGCTGAAAACTCCATGATAATCCAAAAACTGTTATTTAATAATAAGTCAGTACATATTTCCTGTGGTCTTACTAAATTTGAAAAATTGTAAGTATACTTTCATATTGGTATTGAGTTATATTTATTTTGGGTTAATTCTTTTTTTTTTTTTTTTTTTTTTTTTTTAATGAGCTAATGTGGCTAAAGAAAATCTTACACAGTCCACTTTATAAGAAAGCTTAAGATTATTCCTTCTGTTCACGCAATTATCAACTATTTTTCTTCTGACATAGGGAATTTTTTCTTCATCAAACACAGGTAATTTAGAAGATCAAAGAAATGTAATTAAATTGTGATAATGGACTACAACATTCTAGTAACAATGATTACTCTAGCCATAAAATTTAGATAATATTGATTCATTTTCATAGAATCATAGAATCATGTCCAAATTTTATAGAAAGTCAAGAAGAATGAGTGCATATATTATTCATGGAAGCATATTGCCCTGATTTCATCTGGGATAGAGTTATTTTTCTTCATAGTAGCTGGTATGGTGCTGTCATTTGGATTTAGTGTGAGTACGATATTGATAACACACTGACATTTTACTTGTTTTTTGATAGTGCTTGCACTAAGTTAAGGACTTTTCAGCATCTCATACTGCCCTGCCAGTGAGAAAGTTGGGGGCACACAAGAAAATGAGAGGAAACAAGGCAAGACAGCTGACATAAAATGGCCAAAGGCATGTCCCTTACAATGTGGCATCATGCTGAACTGGAGTTGACAACAAAACTGGAGGAACAATAAAATGGAGGGTGACACCATTTCTCCAAGAGTGGAGTGAGAAGATGTCACCATTTGGTCATCATTTGGCTGGTGGTAAGAAATTGCTTTGTGTGTCACTAGCTTTTTTTCTTTTTTTTTTCTTATTTTTCTTTATTCAAAACACAGCATCATACCAACTACTAGAAAAAAAAATAACTCTATCTCAGAATGTGTTTGCATGTGACTATTCCTTTGTCAAATCCTCTTCTTTCCCCACAAGATGTAGTTTATTTTCTTGGAGGATGGAAATAATACCACTTGATTCATAGATTGATAACTGTTGCATAGAAGAGAGCTAAGGAGCAAGACAAAGAATAAAAAATCTTTTGGATTTTTAAGGCATTCACTAGAATGAACAAGCTAATCAGTGAACTGCTTTAAATTAAGTTACAGGTTTCACAAATAACTAAGGGAAAGTTATACCAGTTCCCCTTGAAATGTGGATGTCCAATTTCTAGTACCTTGCATTGCATCCCTTTAACAGTCCACCCTCAAACATAGTAAAACTCAGCTAATTGATTTTTTCCATAACAATTTTTAAGCACTAAAAAATGGCTTTTCTGACAGTTATTGCATGAAGTCAAAGAAGGTGATCTTTCTTCCTTGTTCCTTTTAATAGTGAGAATGTTTTGTTCTATACATAATTGACATCTCTATAAAGGAAACCTTGATTATCTAAGGAGTTATATCATTTACATGTATGCCTCTTAAAACGGTTTTCTTATTATCAGAAAAAAATTTTAGAGATATATGAAGTTTACTTAAACCAGTGAAAATTTTAGGCAAATCTCAGGTGATGCATTGACAGTAGATGTTTAGTTAGATAAGTTCAAATAAAGCAATAAAAAGTTGCATGTAAAATATGCATACCAGAAGAAGAAAATAACCATATACTTGCACTCTATCAGACAGTTTAACCAGGAATTGAGCTATATGATTTTTGTTGGAAATGCTGCAACTTCACAAGTTCAAAAAAAGTCCAAAAGTAAAGGCCTCTTGTATTTAGTGACTATGAAAAACCCTCAACTGCCTTTCTAAAGGATCTGTATTCTGGATAATATAAGAGCATCTAACAAATAAGGTAGGGAGTACAGGAGCTCTATATGGGCTGTGTTGGCCTACTACTAATTGGGTAACATCTGTAAAAAGAAGTGGTCACCCTTCTGCAGTTAGTCTGTGCACTCAAGTGCGAATCTGAAGAAATCCCAGTTAAAGTAACATGCACTGTATCATTATTGTCATAAGCTAAACAAAAATAAAATTGTTCTTCAATAAAACAAAGGTAAGCGTAAAATGAAACGAGGCATAATTAAATGTAGTGAAAAATCCTCCTAAGAAAAAATCAGATTTGAAATCTGGGAAGCAATGAGAAGATTCTTGTGTCCATGAATCAGTGCTCTGGTAAGTTTATTGATTCTCTTAAAAGCTTTTTCTTTGATAATGATAAATGAGGAAAAATAGCATTCTATATGACATGTATCTCTGCCAAACTTGATAAACAAATGATTTTCAGGAGCATCTCATTTTGTTCTATTCCCAAGAGATGATAGAATTTGTTGTTACAATTTTGCATTTTAACCTATCTGGTGGCAAATGTTAGAGTTTCTTTTTTAAAAACATCATTGTAGAATCAAGTCTTGTGACAGGATTGAACAACTACCAGAAAGGAGTTTGTGGTGGGGTGGTGGTCAACCTCTTCTCCTGTGTAACTAGTGATTGGCTGAGAGAGAATGGCCTCAAGCTCCAACCTCAAGAGAATGCCAGAGGTTGGATGTTAAGAAAACTTTCTTCTCTGAAAGAGTGGTCAGGTGGTGGAACAGGCTGCTGAAGGAAGTGACTGAACAGATGTCCCTGAAGGTGTTCAAGAAACATTTAAATGTTGTACTAAGGGACAAGTTTATTGGGGAAATAATTGTGATATGTGGACAATTGAAATGGATGATCTTGGAGGTCTTTTCCAACCTTGCTGATTCTATAATTATATGTCCTTATCACTGACCACAATTTCCTGCCCCATTTTCTCAAACTGGGTAGAATAAGGTTTACAGCCTATGCAGGATTGAGTTTTCAATTTTTCCCCATTTATGTCTTCCCCTCAAGAAGATTCTGTTTTGTAAAGACAACTCAGTCTTAATCTCCAAGGATGCGGAGTGTCAACGTCACAATATGTTCAGTGACCCACATCTTCCTCAGAGTTACTGGTTTCTCAATTCTTGCTCAAGCCTTGTCACATAGCTGTGTTCTATTACTGTTTCTTATAACGGTAGACTGCCTATTAGCTACTGGAAGGACAACATAACACCCTCTATATCACATAGCTACTGAGATGGATGGGACAGTTCATTCTTTCCATAGCTGCATTGTCTTCCTAACGGTTGAAAATATGAAGGCAGAGCAGCAGTAGACTGTGGAAGGATGCTGTGAAAGTCCTTCAATGCCCTGTGCAAACTTTTTTGTGTTATAAAAGTTGTCTTAATAAAATCTATGTGAAGAGAAATACGTAAAATATTTTTATATTAAATCATTCCCTAAATGATATCGATTACCTGATTGTCACATAGATGTTAATATGTGCAATAAGTGATTTTTTTTTATTTTTTTATTTTTGCAAAAAGTTGTTCATGTACAAAGGACAGGGCCCTCTGGGAGATGATGTCAGGAGACAGCAAAAGAAGAATCAAAACTCACTTTTGGTTTTCTTGTCATTCCTTTCCTGTGGGTAAAATGATGGAATTTCTCTGAAAGTGCTCACTGTGTTTGTGTGAAAGACAAAAACACCATCAGAGCACTTGCTTATTAAATTCACTGTCAAATCATGCTTCATATACCATCAGTGTTCTGTGGGCTTTACTGGTGGGAATGACTGCCAGCCCAGAACTAGTTACCCTTGAACAAGGAGAAGAGAGGAAAATTAGACTGGGACCAGTTAGACACTTTAGCTCATGACAAGAGACCTCAGCTTCAAGCACTCTTCGTAAGGCTCATCTACCCCCTGCAAAACTGCAAACATAAACTCCTATATATACATTTGTTTTCCCAGCCCAATAATGCTGTCAGCAGTAAACTTAATTATATGCTCCCTTACAAGGACAGCTATTCACACTTTCATTTTTCCATGTAAGGAAGTTTTGGGAAATGTTTATTTTCATGCCTCAGTGGTAAAAAAGTTTATTAATAAATATTCAATGATATTAGTTCTAGGAAATATAGATGGCATATTCTCAAGAAAGTTGACTTGGTGGTATATTTCAGTTTAGAAGTTTCAGTTTAGGTTTATTTAATTTTTATTCTTCCTTGAGAATGGAGGATCCACTTGTGACACTGAGATGAATGAGCAAAATATCTCTAAATGATGTAGTGTGTATCTAGTAGTCTGCTCTTTTCACACACAGGAACAAACATATTTGAAATCTGACAATATTGGTTTGCAGAATTATCTAAGTAGTTAGTTTTAAGGTTTGATTTACAAAATAAATTCTTTCTGTATTCTTTCAATTGCTTTTACAGGTTTGGATTTTTTTAGTTATCTTTTTCTATAAGAAAGTATGTGTAATATACATGATGTATGTTTAACGAGATAAAGCAGATGTTCTGCAGAACTGTCATTTACTCATGTAAGTGCTCTGAGAAAAGATAATTAACCATTAATTTAAACCTGGTAAAAGAGTTTGCCTTTTGTTCTGTGTTCTCAAATCTGTATGGTAACAGACTAATACTTGAAAATCTTGAACTTGCAGTGAAAATGAAAAATTTTGATCAAGGGAATAAGAATAAATTTTACAAGGACATAATGCTTTATCTATTTTGATTTTTTCTTAATGTAGATTACCAACAAAATAAAGAATACATTTCAAATTATATATAAAAATGTAAATGTTTATCTAAACTGTTTTCTTGGTCATAAATCCTGAAAACTATTTCTAATTGTTCCAATTGACCTATTTCCAACTATTATATCCCCTTTCCTTTGAAAATGGGGAGAACTGCTACCTTGTCTTGTCCTTCTCTTTTAAGAATAGAGGAATTACAAAGTTATTCTGATCTGTGAAACTGTTGATATCAAGAGGAAGCGTAATGAAAGTTAATAGAGGAAAATTCTAAAACAAAACATTAGAAATTAATGGAAAACTAATAGGAAAGTCAGAGAATTCTACAGATGGTAGCTATTATTTTTATGTGATTTCCTTACACATTATAGGTATTGTTGCTAATGAGCATGCTGCTAATTGTAGGAAGGTAATAATAGATATGCAGAAAGCACATTTTTCTCAGGTTAGTGCCACTAAGGCTATTGGGTAGCAAATTCTTCTCTTTGAAAAGTAAGAAAAAATGTTTCCAGCATACATAACTTGAAATAACACTGGGACATCCAGACAGAATGAGAACCAGTGTGAGATAATATTTAGACCACACTAACTGTCCTCCATTATGGCTTGTTGGGAATGCCAACTTGATGTTTCACAGAAGCAGTTTTTTCAAGTCCATAGTTTTTACATCTTATTTTTCAGTACCTTTTCCTCCCATTCTTCTCCACTTTACTGTATGTATTTTCTTCTTATCCCTTTCATTCAAATCATGTTATCTTTTCTTTCACTGAACCTCTGGCATCTTTGTGACTTACATTTTTACTTGCATTCCTCTGTAATGTATTTGATGTCTGTTTCTACATTTTTGATAAACACATTTGGAGTTTATGGTGATTTGTGTTGCCGCTAAATACCACTCTCTGATCACTATGCTCACTCATCCTCTTTGTATTTTTTCTTTTCTAAGTAATTCTCAATTTTAAATTCCTTTTCCTGCACATCTTTTATTTGAAGCAGCACTGATTAACACTGTCAGATATTACCTTCCAGCTCTGAGCCATCAATTATCACTCTTTAATAACTGGCTTTCCTCATTCCGTGCTTTATCACCTTTCTTGAAATCTTTAATACTCACTGATCATTTCTTTTGCAGCCTTCTTAGAACCAGTTTTCTCGTAAACTTTATTACCATTCTTCATAACAATTCTGCTGCCATTTTTGTCTCTTCAAGGGTTTTTCTTCCTGAAATGTTCTGCTTTGTACATACAATCACTGACTTATTTTAAGATGCTGACACATCTTTTGCTCTGTGACTCAAGCATTCCTGACTTTATCTTGATAAAGCCTTTCACTGGGCTTTGCTTCCAAGAAACGTTACTTCTCATGGTGTTTAACACATTTATCAAGTAATTCCCTGTTTAAATTAGCAGATATATTGAGTGCAAATAGAAGAAACAGTGTTTCACACATTTCTCCTTCTGCTCTGTCCGCATCTTATTAGCTTTTCTCAGCAGGTCAAAGAGAGGCAGGTGGATGCTGACCATGTCTTAGGCAGCACTGGACAGGGTCTGTGTTAGCTTACTGCAAATACAACTTATTCTTCTCACATTGTGCCAGAGTTTTCTTTACCCAGAAATTAAATAACCTTTACCTCTGAAAAGTGTGTTCTCTGGAAAGCCATAACTAAATAAAAAGGTCACTAAGAGTCATGGAGTCTTATTAATTAGCTTGTTGTTATTTGTTTGTTTGCTTTTAATCTGGATCCCTCTGAATTCACACAGCAGATAAGAAGGGGTATGAGTGGTACAACTGGCTGAAAGACAAAGACCTCAAATCTTGAAATGCTTAATAAAAATACACTGATAATTAATTTTCCAAATTTTTCTTAAGTTCCTATGTACAAAAGCAGACTAACATTGCATATAGTGTGAAAGTAATATTTAAAGTTAGTGTTGGAAGCTTAAATAAATAGGGCATGAAATTAGGAGATTGGAAATGAAAATAGGATACTTCCATTTTGACAAAATCCTTTGATAAGGACTTTCTTTCAACTTGTCTGCTGAGTGAACAGTATTAGTTATTGAGGAAACCACAGGCCAGATTCCTATTGAAGATCTTGATGGTAAGTGATGCTCTAAGCAGGGAATAGATGGAAAGCAGACCTTTGGGGTTAGCACTTATTCTACTCCTAGATGAGAGAAGTTGCTAATAGGAGAAGCATGGTGCAGGATCAGAAAAATCTTGAGAAGGAAATTTGCATCAATCTCAGTTTTGTTCCATCACTGGCAGCTTCCAGACAGTGTTGTAGACGATATCTCTAGTGGTGAATTGTTCTTAGTTATTTGCTTTTACTACAATAACTGTTTGCTTTCTGTACTTCTTGTACAATGGAGATAAATTCTTGACCTGATAAAAAAGTACTGAAGATCACAGGCTGTGAATCAGAACCTTTTGCACAGCCAAAAATAACCCCTGACCAAACTACACCCGCCCTTTCCAAAAAGCTCTAACTGATGTTGTTTCAGTATTTAACATGAACAGAAACATACTTAGAAAGGAATATGTTATTTAATTCTTAACTGGAAGTCCTCATTAAACTTCCTTAACGGAATATCTATATCCAGGATTTTTTTTATTCCACAGATGCAAATATAAATAATTCCATAAACTTAACAGACAGTCTTCTCATGACACACATTTGTGTTACAGTGGGGCTAGCAAGTTTGAATTGGTACACAGCAGAATAACAAAACTCTTAATTGCAATTGTACTGATCTGATCCATCCTTTCTTTCTCGAGGTAGCACCTAGACAACAAAATCACTTTTTAATTTGGATTTGCTGAGTTGTTTACTGTGAATTTTCTCTACCTATTCATAGCTTGCCAAAACAAACACATTTTCTTTGGCTCCCACAGACCTGAACTGGAACATGTCATTTAGGAATTTTTTTTTATTTTTATTTTTATTTTTTTTAATTTTTTTTTGGTGTAGCAGTATTTTATTAAACTTAATTCTGCAGAGGTGCTTGAAATGTAGTTCAATCCATTAAAACTGGATTCCAGATCTCAGCACAGACGTGCTTGTTTATCTGCTTTTCAGTGCTTTGTTTTGAATAAAGCAATCTGGTTAGCAATATTGATTCTTTAATTCAGATTTTCCTTCTTTAGGTAACTGGCATCCATTCTCCTGAACAGGCCATTGCGAATAAGCCTATGCCAAAAATGATGGCAAACAATATTTGTCTCATTCATCCTCTCCAGTTCCACACTGAATATAGTATACATCTCAGGTGAAAACAAAAAGAGATAATGAGGAAGTCCACCGCTGAGCTTCTTTTTTAAAAAACTTTTCCCCCAATTCCCTTTGTGATTTTATCAAAGTCTCTTACCAAGCAAACTTTTCTTCATAGAGGCAGAAATGCTGTGCAGTTGCCTTGGTTTTGACTGGGAGAGAGTTAATTTTTCTCACAGATGTTCATATGATGCTGTGTTTTTAATTTTTCATGAAAATATTACTGATAACTCATAAATATTTTTCATCTGAGCAGTGCTTACACAGAGCGAAGGTCATCTTCTTGTGCTGCCCTACCAGTGAGAAGGCTGGACGTGTGCAAGCTGTGAGGGCACAAAGCCAGGTCAGTCTACCAAGACTGATCAAACAGATATTCCATGCCATATGATATAGTGCTCAACCATTTGAGATGAAGAAGGTGGAAGGAGGAGGCATTTGTGGTGATGGCATTTGCCTTCCAGTGGGAAGCAGTGAATGAGCTCTTTGTTTAGCTTTGGTTCTGTGCATGGCTTCTGCTTTACCTACTGAACTGTATTTATCTCACACACAAGTTCTCACATTTTTTCCTTTCTGATTTTCTCTGCCATGCCACTTGGGGACATAGCTGTGTGGTGCTAAGCTGCCTGCTAGGATCAAACCACAACAGCAGTCTTCCTCCATTCTTATTTCAAAGGAAGACAATTAAATTTTCATATGTATTAGGAAACATTTCTTCTCTCAATCTCTTGAATGGCCAAGATCGAGGTTAAAAATGTTCATTAGTGTCTCTACAGCAACCTATGCAGAAATAAAATTTCTGCCAGTAGTAAACATTTCATTTCTGTAGAGAAGAGAAAGCAGCTCTGTGTGCAGTGTAGGTAGCGCCAGATTCCAAGCAATACTATTTCACTATATAATTGCTATAATTGTTTGTTATGCATTGTAAAACTATTTGCAAGGCTGTTTGATTCGGTATGGTACTAAGTGGAATTACAAAGAATACATGAAGTCATTTTACTGGGAATGTGCTTAAAATAATTCACACTTTGTTAGATTTAGAAGTTCTTCTTAATGCTCTGTTTTGCACTTAAAAACAGATCTATAATTATAATGTAATGAAATTTTAGTAGTAATGCCTAAAGTTTGGAAATTTGCCCTTAAGTTTTATGTAAGAGAAGAGGCTGATGTTCCTCTCGTTCTTCAGCCACAAATTAACATGTTTTATTAGACTTCAACATATGTTGATTGGGACAGGGATAGGGATAGAGACTTTTCCTACTAATTGTAGATGTTGAATTAAAGCTCAAAATCAGTATGGAAATATTCTTAATGTTTTCTTCAGAAACATATTTGTTCTATTTAAAGCAGTATTGTGGTTTAATCTGGCAGTCATTTAAGCACCACACAGCCATTTGCTCAGTTGAAAAGTGCTAGAACCCATAGACTTGAATAAGGACCATTTAACAAGAAATAAAGAAGGGGGGAAAAAAGGAATAAAAAAAGTAAATGATGCACAGTGTGATTGCTTACCAGCAGATGACAGAAGTATTTTATGTCTCTAAAACAGTGGTCTCTGAGCACTGGAGAATGGATCTACTCTTGATAAAACTGAATCATATATTGGAAGTGCACCCCGTCCACCAGCCACTACTGATGTACTTACCCATGAGATCAGATTAGAACTGTGTTGAAATGAATCCTGTCATCCCAAACTCACTTGAAATAGAGAGTAGTTTATCAATACAGTGTAGTTTCCTGAACAAGCTTGCTGATATTTTGCTTTAGCATTTCTGTTTCTCTTTCATAAAAGATTAGTTACCTCATGCTCCAGCACAACTCCAGGAAGATAAGCCTATTTAAATTTGTAAGACATTCGGATGGAAAGGTGATGAGATCCCTAAAGACACTGTGCTGGAACTGGATGCCCAGAAACATTCACTGAAGAGTTTCTCTCCCTTGGGTAGTGTCCCAGTCTTGTAGCTTTGTTGCTGTGGGCCACTCCTGCTATGGAGTCATTACTGCTTTCTGCAAAAGAAGGTTATGATCCCATATCTCCAGATATTTTTTTCCTCACTTCTTATTTTGATTTTGTGCAAAATGATTACACAGGATTTCTAAAATCCAGACATCTTGGGACAGAGAAATCATACTTTTTTTTTTTTTTCCCTTCGTGACAGTCAGGAATACCTAGTTGTCAAGAAAATCAGAGCCTTTCTTGGAGACCTAGAAGCAGGATAGTGGAAGTAATACCCTAAATTTAAAGTTACTATGATGTTTGTTTTCAAAATCATCAAGAAAGAGTTTATTTAAGTATATGTATTTGAGAGTCAGGCTAGTTCTCTCTCAGCTTTTTTCTCAGCTTTTTCTCATGGGGGTGATTGCTGAGCCCCTCTCGGCCATCTATCAGCACTCCTGGTTTACTGGTAAGGTCCCAGAGGATTGGAGGCTTGCTGATGTGACTCTCATCTTCAAGAAGGGCCGTAAGGAGGATCCAGGGAACTATAAGTCTGTTAGCCTGACCTCGGTACCAGGGAAAGTAATGGAGTAAATCATCTTGGATGAGATTGCACGGCATATGTGTGGTGTCCAGGGGATCAGGCCCAGCCAGCACGGTTTCGTGAAAGGCAGGTCATGCTTGGCCAACCTCATCTCCTTCTATGACTGGGTGACCAGTCTGCTAGATGAGGGAAGGGCTGTTGATGTAGTCTACCTAGACTTCAACAAAGCCTTTGACACAGTCTCTCACAGGCTTCTTCTGGGGAAACTGGCTGCCCATGGACTGGACAGGTACACACTCCTTTGGGTAAGGAACTGGCTAGATGGCCGTGCCCAACGGGTAATGGTGAATGGAGTTAAGTTCAGCTGGTGACCCATTTCAAGTGGTGTCCCCCAGGGGTTGGTACTTGGGCCCATCTTGTTTAATATCTTTATTGATGACCTAGATGAGGGGATTGAGTGCACCCTCAGTAAGTTTTCAGATGACACCAAGCTGGGAGGTGGTGTCAATATGCCTGAGGGTAGGGAGGCCTTTCAAAGGGATTTAGATAAGCTGGATTGCTGGGCTGAGGTGAATGGGATGAGATTCAACAATGACAAGTGCCAGGTCCTGCACTTTGGGCACAACAACTCCGTGCAGCATTATATGCTTGGGGATGAGTGGCTGGATGACTGTGAAGAAGAAAGGGACCTGGGGGTGTTGGTTGATGCTTGGCTGAACATGAGCCCACAGTGTGCCCAGGGGGCCAAGAGGCATCCTGGCCTGCATAGAAATGGTGTGGCCAGCAGGAGCAGGGAGGTGATCAGAGGAGGCTCAGGGGAGACCTCATTGCACTCTACCACTTCCTGAAGAGAAGTGGTGGTGGAAAGCAGTTTGGTCTCTTCTCCCACGCAACAAGCAGGACACGGGGAAATGGCCGCAAGCTGTACCAGAGGAAGTTTAGATTAGACGTAAGGAAGAACTTTTTCTCTCAGAGAGTGGTCAGGCACTGGAATGGCTGCCCAGGAAAGTGGTGGAGTCGCCGTTCCTGGCAGTGTTCAAGAGGCATCTGGATGACGTGCTGCGTGATATGGCTTAGTGCTTGTGATGGCAATGGTGATGAGGAGACGGTTGGACTAGCTGGTCTTATAGGTCGTTTCCAACCTTGTGATTCTATGATTCCATGATTCTATGATTCTAATCTGATATTCCTGTGTAAAGAATTTAATCTCCTTTTATGACAAGATTACTCACCCAGATGACAAGGGGGGCCAGATGATGTAACCTTTTTGATTTTTAGAAAAACATAATGTAATGGGTGAATAATTGACTGACAGGTTGGACTTCAAGGATTATAGTAAATGCAGGCTGGCTGTAAATCATTGGTAAGGTTTCACGAGGTTTCATTTCAGAGACCATGTTTTTATAAATGACTTTGATACAGGACTTGAAATATAGTGAGTCTGTGGATGGAACTAAACTGAGAGGAGCTGAAGAATCCCTTGAGGACAGAGAGATCTTGCAAAGACATCTTTACAAATTAGAGATTTGGACAATCACTAATTGCAAGTGATGTATTCTGCGCCTAGAATGGGGCAAACCTGGATATGTGTACAGACTGTGGGACAAGAGGCTTGAGAACAGCTCTGCAGAAAGGGATCTGCAGGTTTTAGCTGACAGCAAGTTGGATCTGACTCAGCAGTGATTCCTGGCAGCCAAAAGAGCCAACTGCTTTTCTGCAGTACTGCCAGTGAAATAATTTAATAAACAATATACTGCATTTATGCTCTCACAAGAAATGTTGTCTCATCAGAAAATTAACCATGGGTGACAAGGGTAGAGAAATAATGCCAAACACATTCAATTTGTGAGAATTTCTGGAGGGAGAAATATGAACATCTGGAAAATTCTGAAGTAAGAGGCATGGGAATCATTGGTGCTTCTAATAAAGCGCTATAAATGCTTTAAGTGTTACACTGGAAGCTAGAGTGTGTTTACTCTCATTTTAAAGAACACCAATCTTATTATACACGCAGATAAGCCCATGAGAAGAGAAAGGAAGAACCTTCCTCCTTGATTTTTGAATACTTCAGAGACAAAGCCACAGAATTACACCAGTCTTTTTATACTTGTTTTTGACAACTGAATTTTACAGACATCAGGGAGAATGAAATTTGGAATAGGTAAATATTTTGTTGCTAATCTGTGAGATCTTTTATAAGCATCTGAAGATCTATGCAACACCAATAAAAGAACAGCTAATTTAGCAAATGAGAACAGTTTTTAACTGAGAGTTATTGTTAATACTTCAGAACATTTCAGTATGAAGGATTTAAGACTTAAATTTTGTTTTCTCAAATTTAAGATATACATGAGGGATAAGGTACATGATTTTTTGTGAAATTTCATTAAATTTCTAAGATATTAACTTTTTAGAGCTAAAAGGAAAAAGAAGAGTCATAAGCAAATTTTCCATGATCTTTTTGAAGATAATATTGTATCAGTAGTCAGGTTTTCATCAAATTTCAACTGTTCTTCCCTTTTCTTCTTTCCTCCCCAGAACATTGCAATGGGAAAATAAATGATTCCAGAGGCCATAAAGGCAGTTCTTCATTCTCTTCTTTTTATTTTTCCTCTTTCTCGTGTGTTCTGAAATGCCTAGAGCTGGGGTTGAAGTGGAAAGGGTGTATTATCAACTCAGCAAATAAGATAAACATAGGAAATGGCATCTACTGTATTTAAATAGTCAATCCTTTGGTTAGACATTTGCTAGTTAAATGTGTTGAGCGCCATGAATGTGACAAAGCTGGCAAGGGAATTAAGGGACACATTTTTTGTTGTTATTTTCTCAGTACTTCTTAGCAGCATTTTTTAAAAAATTCTTCTCTACAGCACTCTTGGTCAGTAGGAGCAGCTGTTCTCTCTAGCTTCACTAATTCTCTCTAGAATTGTGATAGCTCTTATGTACCTCAAACATCCCAAATACATATCCCTGGCTGTGGAGTCTTCATTACTGATGGTGAAGCAGTCATTGACTATTTCTTGTCAAGACATGGTGAAATTACCTTTGAAAGAAAGGACTCATGGGATAGTACTATAGCAGAGACCACACAGGGCTTAGCATGTGCTGCAAAATCTGTTTTATTGTGGTTGTTATCTGTGTGGATCACCTTGCTGCTAACCTACCAGTTTCCTGTAACGAGCATAAGCATCTTCCTTGTATTGATAGCACAGATTACAGGTACTGCAGTAGATGTGCATCCAAAATCATGCTACAAATTATGCTTGCTGATTCAAGGTTTGTTTGCATATAGAAAAATATAATCAAGAAGTACTTAGTGGGTTATGCGAGTGTCTAAAGTGATCTGGTGGCATGAAAATACAATGCAGAATAAACTGCTGTATTTCTCTAATGAATGATGTTCCAGAAATTATTTACCTAAAAATGACAAATGCAAGATGAAGGCAGGAAAAGGAAATTTATGGAGATACACTATACGTAATCACCACAAATAGAAAAGGTACTAAAATATAATATATAAATAGAAATTCCCTTGTGGTAAATATAGAAATAGAAATTTCCTTGTGGTAAATTCTTGGAAGCTCTCCTTATAAAAAGTGTGGATTTTTGATTTCAAGATCATGAACATTTGCCCAATATTAGTGTGATAAGGTAAGTGACAAGGAGGACTGTAAATACGCCAAGTGAGAAAAAAAAATCATTCCCTATCATTTGTCACACATGTTCTGTATATCAATGAGTTTGTTTTTAAAATGTCTGTCCAGACAAAAGCATCTTGCAGATGATCACCTTGTCTGGAGAACATTTCCAGTAACACAATAGATGCCTTGTTTGCTTACCATCTACCCACTGACCAAATTTTAAATAACAGTTATATTGTATTTGCACTGAAATGCCATTCAATTAAACAAAAAGCTCTTAAATATTGTTCCGAAGGTGAACTTTCTAAATTCAAGACCGTTACTACAATTCAGAGTATTCCTACTGGCAGATAGCATTATAAGATCACACTGCCTCTGAGTAGTAATTTAAATAGCTCTGCAGAGAAGGATTTGAGTGTCCTGGTGGACGAGAAGCTGGACATGAGCCAGCAGTGTGCCCTTGCACCCCGGCCAACTGTGTTCTGGACTTCATTAAAAAAGGGGTGTCCAGGAGGGAGAGGGAGGTGATTGTCCCCCTCTGCTCGGCTCTTGTGAGGCCCCATCTTCAGCACTGCATCCAGGCCTGAGGCCCCCAGTACAGGAAGGACGTGGAGCTCTTGGAGTGAGTCCAGAGGAGGGCACTAAGATGATCAGAGGGCTGGAGCACCTCTCTTATGAGGAAAGGTTGAGGAATCTGGGCTTGTTTAGCTTGGAGAAGAGAAGGCTCTGAGAAGACCTCAGTGTGGCCTTCCAGTACTTGCAGGGAGCATATAAACAGGAGGGGGAATGGCTGTTTATGAGGATAGATAGTGATAGAATAAGGCGGAATGGTTTTAAACTGGGGAAGTTTGGGTTAGATAATAGGAGGAAATTTTTGACACAGAGGGTGGTGACACACTGGAACAGGTTGCCCAAGGAGGTTGTGGATGCCCCAACCCTGGAGGCATTCAAGGCCAGGCTGGATGTGGCTCTGGGCAGCCTGGTCTGCTGGTTGGTGACCTGCACATAGCAGGGGGTTGAAACTAGTTGAACATTGTTGTCCCTTTCAATCCAGGGCATTCTATGATTCTGTGATTCCAAATAGGAGAAAAAGGGGGGGGGAAATCAATATAATTTTCTTATTTTTTCTAGAAAACTGTTCTCCAAGCAAATTATGTCATTTATTAAGCAGAATAACTGCTGGAAATAGTGTTTATGCACATTTTCTTAGGAAATTTCCTTTTTGTGTTGGGAAATACTTAGTGAAAAGGTTCTAAGTACACAGGAAAAAAAAAGCTTCAAACCTGAGACAGATTACTTCATTATTTAATTATTAAATTAAATAGATTATTTAAAATAGATTATTAAGTATTAATAAATAGATTATTAAAAATCTATTTTATTTTTAATTTATTTTGACAGATGATCTTACAGAAATCTCGTATGCTCTGCGGTTTCATTTGCAATACGAGTTTTAGGTGAAAATAATTTGATCCATCCAATATGAAACATTTATTTCTCTGCAGCTTTTTTGTGCTGAATACACTTACATCAGATGGGCAACCTGCAATGGAAATCGAAAATAATAATTGTTTGGTCAGTTCAAATAGTATATTTTCCATGTCTTCCATAGATTGCAGGAAGTCAAAATAATTTGTCAACTTTAATAGCAACATCTATACATGATTCTTTTTTAAAACAAAACAAACAAAAAAAAATCATTTACGTTAACAAGTGCAAAATAAGACTTGACAGGACAGAAAGATGTTAAAAGAAGAACCAACAGCAAAACACAACAAAACAACAAAAAATCAACAACTACATTCACAAAACAAAACCTTTTTTCTTTTTCAATTGATTTTTGTAGGGCGGAGAGCAAAGATACAGATTTAGATAAGTATCCTGCACTTCTACAGTTTCATAAGAATTTTTACAGGCAAGTAGATAAATATTCTCATTCATTTTAAAAAAGATGAATCCTTGCATTACAACTGTTTTCACACAGATATTGATGAAGAAGAGTTTTATTATACAGACTGTGTATGAGTACTTAGTCCAACAGACCTTATATCCTAGACCTGTTCTGTTTTAAAGGATTGAATTGTCATCAACGGACAAGGCACAGACACGTAACTTTTAATTACAATATTTAAAAGTAAATGAAATTCAGAACTTTAATTTATGAAATTTCAGGATGCAAAGCAGTGTAATAAAGAGAAATCCACAGTGAAACAGCACTTGGCAGAATTTGTGTTTGAATATATTTTTATTTTAAAATATTTATTCCCTGCAGAATTGGAGATTTTAAGCATAATTTTATTCTTCTTGGTATTATTCTGTTCAATTTCAGTCTGAACACTTATGTCTAATATATCATATATTGTCCGAAAGTTCAAAGTCTATGATAAGATTTTGCTTCTCTCCTGGGAATTTTTCAAAGTGTAAGGGAGAAAATATTTTTTTGTACGCTTTTGGTTTCTTTCAAGTCTGTTTTCTTATCGTTTTCCTTGAAAGACCAACTAAAATGTCAGATATTTCAGACATAATCTTTCTGCTGCATTATTCATTATTTAAAATCTGCTACTTAATGAAGAGCCTATATTGAAGTCTGCTGCAAGTGTGACTGTAAATACAAAATTGGTCATATCTATGATCTTTTGGGTATATTTCATTTGGCTTTTATTCTAATGGTACTGATTATCAAAGTGAAAAACTTATTAGTGGGAAATACACAAGCTTTCTGATTATTTCAGGCTTTAATGCGAGGGGAGGTGGTGGCGTAATATTTTAGTGAAGGTATGGAGTTGATTCTATCAGATCTACATATAAGTGGGAATTGTATTGCTCTCCATTTCTGAATCATTCAAATACAGAATATTTTGCATGTCAAATGAGCATACAAGAAAATTACTGATACTAGCTACATCTACCTGTATTTTCAAGGCCACCATTTATTTCATGATTGCAAATGACTGAATTATCACAAGTAATATATAGCAGTGAAGTACAGTAAATGGATATGTATTTGATTCATTCTTATGGCGAAAATAAGCTGAAATACATTTTCAAGACATTCATTTCTGGTAGCTTGAAGCATCAACTTTCTACCTGAGAAACATGTGTGGAAGACAGAATATTGTCTTTTGATACAAACTGTAAAGCACAGACATAACATCTAGCACTCTAAGTTATCAGACAATAAGTACTTTACAAATCCATGAATTAGTGAAGATTTATCTCATGAATATCTCTTGGAGGAAATTATTTAAAATAATGCTCCTTAATAGAAAATCTTTTACAGCTTAATTTTACAGCTGTTTCATTATTGCATACATTTGTTTAGCCATCAAAGAAACATCCTTCAGATGCGATCTTTCAAATAAATTTAGAGGATTATCATTTCGACATGAAAGTTAATATCCACATTTCTATGTTGGTCAAATGGATCTATAAGTAATGTACCTTTATATGGAAAAAAAAATCAAAATAATATTTAAAGTAACTGCTTTATCTATGTTCAGCTGAAGGCATCCAAGAAAGCAGAAAATACTGTATTTATGTGTCACTTAACCTTGATTCATCCTTGGGCTGTTGATGTTATGTGACTGAAATAAAAATAAGCTTTTAAAAGGTGGACAAAAATACAAAATTTTGAGATGCATGTCCCTGATGTTATATTATATTCCTACAAAATACTCAGAAGAATGTACCTCCTAAATTATGGCACCAATTTTTAAAAACTTGAAATAAAACTGTGGCCCTGCATTAATAAAGAAATGTATTACGGGCACAGAGAATCTTATTCACCTATAGATTTACATGCCTCTTTTTATACAATGGAGCTGTCAGGAGAGCGCAATGCAGTATTGATTTTCATAAATGACATATTTACTCAAAAAACTAATTCACAAAGTGCATTGATATTTATAACAATAAATATTTGATTTCTGTTTGCCCTAATTAGGTGGAATAGGCCTTGATAATGTGCTATTCATAAGCATGTGATTGGCATTATCTTTCCAACATGATCTCCGTCATTTATTTCATGGTGTACACAGAAGATTGAGTCCCTGGTCCTTTATTTGCAGTGTCTTCAAATGCAGCACACTGGGGCCTGGTAGCATTTAAATAGAAATTTACAGCACACACAAATCAATAAATATTGAAAACAAGAGCCTGAGATTTTATCTGATGGCAGAGAACTAACTTAAAAAGTACCCTAAAGTTCAGAGACATAAAAAATGACACAGAGATAATGAAACAATTCAAAGTTAATGGAACCCTATAAAAGAAGGATGATAATGAACCAAAATAATTTCTGAATCACTCAGTGTAATTACCAAGGTAATCTCTCAGTAATTTGGGGACCGATTCTTTTTTAACAGCAGTACTTTTTCTGCAAGAGAAAAGGACTCAGGGGTTTTTCTCTCTTTCACATTTGTATAAATGCATTGTAAGGCTGAGATAAAGCCAGACTGGCTTCACCAAGGGCAAATTGTGCCTGGTCAACCTGGTGGTCTTCCTGCTGGGAATGTTCAGCCTGGAGAAGAGGAGGCTCAGGGGAGACCTCATTGCTCTCTATAACTTCCTGAAGGGAGGTTGTAGTGAGCTGGGGGTCGGCCTCTTCTCTCGTGTCATTAGTGATAGGACCAGAGGGAATGGCTTCAAGCTACGGCAGGGGAGATTCAGGCTGGACATCAGGAAGTATTACTTTTCAGAAAGGGTGGTCAGGCACTGGAATGGACTGCCAAGGGAGGTGGTGGAGTCACCGAGCCTGTGGGTGTTCAAGGAAAGACTGGATGTTGTGTTGAGAGACATGGTTTAGTGGGAGCTATTGGGAATAGGTGAACGGTTGGACTGGATGATCTCTTAGGTCTTTTCCAACCTTGGTGATTCTATGATTCTATGATTCTATGATTCTTTGATGGAGTGACAGCATCTGTGGACAAAGGAAAAGCAACAGATGTCATCTGGACTTCTGCAAGGCCTTAGATATGGCCCATGCCTCATACTTACCTTATGAGTTTGAAGGGTGCCATCCAAAGGGATCTGGATACACCTGAAAAGTTGACCTATGTGGTTGAACAAGGCCAAATGTAAGCTGTTGCACTTGCATCAGAACAATCCGTGTCATGAGTGCAGACTGGGAAAAGTCTGGGAGAAGAACCCATTAAAAGCTGCCTTGCAGAAAAGTATTTTGGGGTTCTGATAGATGAAAAAAATAACATGAGCCTGCAGCATGTGCTTGCCCCCTGGAAGGCCAATAGTATCCTGGGCTGCATTAAAAGAGGGTGGCCAGCAGGGCCAGGGAGGTGATTGCCTCTCTCTGCTCCACTCTCATGGATCCCCATCTGGAGGATTGCATTGAGGTCAGGGGACTCCAGCAAAAGAACAGTAAGAGTTGTGGGAGCAGGCCAAGAGGAGGACTATGAGGATCATCAGAGAGCTGCAGAATCTCTCCTATGAATAAAGGTTGACAGAAGTGGGCTTATTCAGCCTGGAGAAAGACTCTGAAGAAATTTCATGGCAGCTTTTCAGTATTCAATGGGAGCTTATGAGCAGGATGGAGGATAACAGACTTTTTACAGTGTCTGATAGCAATAGAACATGGAGAAATGCTTTTTAACTTTAAAAAAAAAAAAAAAAAAAAAAAGAGAGAGAGATTTAGGTTAGATATAGGTTAGATATTAGCAGGAATTTTTTCACTCAGTGGATGGTGAGGCTTTGGCAAAGGCTGCCCAAAGAAGCTGTGAATTTCCCATCCACGGCAGAGTTCAAGGCAAGACTTCATGGAGCACTGGACAGACTGATCTGGTTAGGGTAAACCAGCCCACAGCAGTTGGGTTGGAAGTAGATGATCCTTAATGTCCCCTCCAATCCAAGCTATTCTATGATTCTATAAATCTATAATTCTATGTTTCTATGATTCCAAGATTAAACGATTAATATCAGTTACACAAATGATGCACATTCAAATAGAAGACTTCTCATATTATTACATCCATGATAGAGTTTCATTAACATTTAACACTTTACAAAGCTAATCCACTTTTACTCTTGCATTTGCTGGGTTCAGTGGAAGCCTGGCTTGCTGAAAGAAGCTCATTCTTACATTAGATGGTAATTATATCTAAATGTAATTCTTCAGTAGCTAATATGCTTAGGTTGCTCTAAAAGTAATGCCTCCTACTTATTTTCATGGAAACAACAACATGTATATGATACAGCAAATTCTTAGCTACAAAACACTGTTTTTCAACATAGTCACCACCAGTAGCTATGCAATTTTGCCATTAGTACACAAAAGCCTGCATGCTGTACTCATAAAATTTTGCACCATTGGAGGTGACCATTATCACTGTCACCACTGCTGTAACACACCACCAACCACCTCATCGTGTTCACACCCACAGTTTGATCTCTGTAAATGTTCAGCAAATGTCAGTGTATGCCAGTGGATGCCATTTTTTTCCACAAGAAGGAGTTCAGTGTCGCACCTTTGCTTCGTATGCACTTCCATACCAGATGTCATTCTGTCAGGTGCCTGCCCCTCTGCTGCCGTCTGTCAAACAACAACAAAATAGAACAGAATATTAGTAGGAATGTTCAACCCCTACTGCCATACCCCCAACCTCCACCTCTTGAGTCATGAGCCAATGGAATAAAGTTATTATTAGCAGATCAAAGTACTGTACAACTCTGGATGCTTGCTTTGACTCAGTAATCCTACACTTAATTGAACATTTGTAAAGAAGTCTTATTTTGGGAGGCTTCCCTTTATCCAGTAAGGAGATTTTTCAAAGAATACACTTAGGAATGGTTTTTACTTACTAGTAAGTTCAGTCTTCCATAATCATAACAGAAAACTAGAATTTCTCTTTAGGATGGAATACTGCACTAAGTAGTTTGTTTTCAGAATAAGGTCCTAGTCCAAAGACACATATGAACCAATATTTGTTTAGTCTCAGATCAGGAAAATACCCCTATAAACACCCTGAGAGCACTTTGGTCTTCCTGAAAACTGTTCACATGCTGACATTTGAAGACTCAGGAGAACAAGTGTAGTAAATTAAAGTGCATCATTATTTTCCTCAGATCAGTGTCTTCTCCCCCATAGATAAATAGAACTACCATACTGCTGCATGAGAGAGCAAAATGAAATAGTTAGGAAAGAGTTGGAAAAAGGCTCACTGAGAAAAACTAACACTGTGTCAACAGTCGAGGAGCCTCACACAAGCATGTCTTGCAAGACACTGAAAGCATTGCTTCTCACCGGAGAGTGGAAAGTAAGTGGCACATAGGTATGCGAAATGTTAGCAATGCATTTGTAACAAGAGCTTTTGGAAAAGCAACAAAGGCTGATCAACAGCCCTAGAACCAGAGCCACAGAAACGGAGCATACTGTCAGGATATCTTTGGTGCAGAATAAGGTTGCACTGTGCTAATGCCGGTTTGCCTCCAGAGGGCTGAGCTCAATTTTCCTACCTTAAACAAATAACATGACATACTTGCAGGGATTAATTTTATCTTTTGTGTGCATTGTAATAAAAGTCCCTCTGGGCAAATACACGTTGAATTACAAAATGTGTAAGCAGTCTTATTCCTTTTTTCCCCAACATTGTTTCTTGTTGCAGAGCTAAAGATTAATTACTATTTGAACAGCCTTGTTGGATGGGAAAAGGAGAAGTAGGGGGGGAAAAACTGTATATTAAAATCAAAATTCTGACACGTTCTCTTTTAAAAAATGTGCATGATTCCAGATCTTCAATTAGCTTTACTGAAATGAAAAATAAAACACTGTCAAACATTTTTCAAGCAGGGTATTTTATAATCTGGAACTTCAGTATTTAATCCCATAAATGATTTTTTTATCACCTTTTGTTTTATAGAAAGGAGATTTTCTTTATGCAAAAGAATACCTTAATAATGTCAAAAATAGGCATTTCTACTTAATCATCAGCCACCATAACCTGATATACCTGACTGTATACTTACAAAATGCTTTTGCTTAAGCAGTTGTTGGTGTAGAGTTGTACTACCCACATAAGAGAAAGTCTTTTGTTGTCATTCACAATGTTATATTGAAATGAATTCTAGAAGATTTTTTTTACATAATTATACTTATTTGTTCATCAAAATGAATAACCAGAAGTCTCCATCTCACATTTTTCCTCACCTGTCCTTGAAAGGCTGGCTTTAGCCCTCTTACTTTGTGTGTTGTTGATCAGTAGCTTTCACACTGTAATATATTTGAATTTGCACAGAAACTTTGGCTAAATCATAGCTAGGAATACATATTCTTACAGTTAAATGTGAGTGGGTACATATGATTTTTGTCTGAGAGAAGTGGTAAAAATGTTTAAGACAGAATTTTGTCAGATAGTAATTTTCTCAGGTACTTTTTAATATTTTTTATTTATGTTGAATATTTAAACGTGAAATCCTTTAAGATTCTTAAAGGAACAACTAGCAACTATTTTCCACTGGCAACTTCTTGTCCCACACATAATTCTCCTTAAGTAGATAAGGATTGCATGGCATGAAAGCTCCTGCAGAGCTCTTTTCTCTTACCACAACTTATGCCTATTACATCCTCTTTCGATTGGGAAACGAGGAGGAGTGATAACTGAGCCAAATGTTCTTCTGCTTATGTCCTCTGATAGTTGAACCACAGGGCATAAGCAACAAGGGTGCAGGCTGAGGCAGTAAAAAAAGGAAATGAGCTCCAAGGGGCAGGGAGTAGCAAGAAGAAAAAAAATAAAGTAAAATAAAACAAATCCTCAGAGATATTCATTACCACTTAAAACACTTGGCAGAAAAGTTTGTTTTGGTTGGTTGGTTTTCAACCATAACAGGTTCGGTTCTTTCCAGAGCTTGCATGACTTTGTGCATCTCTCATATCTAATCTGAGTGTCAGTGGGTTTTCCATAGCTCTGAGTTAAAAGCCCACAGATCGTACAAAAAAACCTGGTACCTGGTTGCTGTCCAGATGGAAGGGTGTTTCAGGTAGTCTGTGAAAGGCAAATTGTAAGACACCTTGGAGGGAATCCAAAGGTAACCATTTTCTAAGGAAAAAAGTGAATGTGACTAGTCCATTTTTTATTCTTTTGAAAAATGAGTTAGCTTCCTCTTGTGATGGAACGACCTTAAGGGCAAATACAATATACACCTGCCACAGAACTGCCTGCTGTGCACTGAATGACAATTATAATTTATGTAATTAAGGATAACGTTAAGCAGTTGGGCCACTGAACAAGCTTTTTTTTTTTTTTTTTTTCCTCTTTTATCTCTGAATCAGGAAGAAAGGAAACAAATTATTAAAATTCTTCTAATTTTTGTAAATAACTCCAGAAGATCATAGCTGCTTGTGTAAACAAACAGACAAACAAACAAACAAACAAACAAAAACCCCATAGCTCTTGGAATGCTATGCGTTTCTCTGTCATTAATGAATAGCAGGTAGAAAAATATGCTATTCAATATTAGTGAATTCTCTGCAAAGTGATTAAAAAATATCACATGCAGGCACTAAAGGATAGAATAGACCTGTCTGTGTTTCCGTTTGTCCTATATTTAGCTGCAGGGTATTTTTTTTAGTTTCATTCAAATATACTAAACAGAACTACAAATGTTATTCAGAATAGGAAAAAATGGCACTATCTGCCTAAAAGTCAACAAGGAAAGATGATAACAGGGAAGTCTTGATTCTGCTCACGTACCATCCATTTAGTCACTTAGTATGATAAACTCAGGTTGGAATCCCCAGGTTGAGGCATTATCCTTCACAATGCGTTGTTACGTACACTTAATAACAATTCCCTGTTTTGCACACTTATGCAGGGCTGTTTGTCATCAATTTCTCCCCAACCATTGTAGAGCTGCAAAGGTACGGAGGAGGCTATTTCTTGGGTACCTGGAAGTTAATGGTGGTATGCAGTTTGTTGTGATGTTCCTTTTGCAGTGATTTCATGTAGTCAAGTCCTAGACGGTTTGTTTGAACTATGAGTGACCACTGCATCAGGAGGAGTAACAGCACTGAGCATTGCTCTCTCTTCCTTTGTCACGTTACGTACTTACTAATTAATTTGCTTCAGAGAGTTCTACTGCATCCAAAATATGAAGAGGCTCAAAATGGGAATTACATGGACTTTACTTAACAGTTTGATAGAATCAGACAAGGAACAGGGTATCAAGATTAATCCATAATGTGACAGATTAGGGGCATGAAGAACATAGGCTTTTTTATTTTCCAGAGAATAGCACCAAAGAAGCCTTTCAAGGCTAGGTGAAATTAAGATAAGCAAAGCTGGTAACAAATTAAGGACTAGGAATCCATTATTACTTTTGAATTATCTGTCTGTAAATTAGAAAAAAAAATAAAACTACTTTTAATACATCAGGTACTTAGATGTTAAATCCGAAGTAAAAGTATTCTCAGCCTTTAAGCTTCACACAACCTAAAGCAAAAGGAAAGGCTCTGCCTCACCATCTTCCTGCTTGCTGGCTAACTTAACCATGCAAGCTCCTGTGCCTCAGGAGTTTTCACCTGACAACATGGTCAGCCAAGTAAGAATTAAACACAGGTGACAAGCTCAAGTTTGCTGCCTTCCTAAGCCTTCCTAAGCCTGGTGTATCTCCATCCAAACTCAGGCAGCCTTGATTATTAATCTGGCAGAAGTTGGTCAACAAGGGTGATTACAGAGTTTGCACTGGAAAAATGATGGAAGGATGCTCATCAAATGTCAGTACTCTCCTGAAAAATTTTGGCTACAGATGGAGCAGTGTATTCTTGCAGGATTTGTCTCACAGTTTCTTTTAGAGAGCATACTGTATGCACAGTGATCCTTGTTTTGATTTCCATTCAGACCCAAGACTAAAATGTCAGATTAGCTCAGTATCAACAAGGACAACAACTTTCTGTAACATGTGAAGCAAGGGAAGGGTAACTATGTGTAGCAGAAGATGAGTGTATATTTCAGTATGCTGTCACTCTTCTTCCTGTTCCATGTTTGCCTCAGTTTCCCTCCAATTCTTCATGTTCTTTGATGTAAAAAAGGGGATTTTAGAGAGGTATTGCAAAGATCTTCCCTCATGCTCTTCCTTATGATTTCACCATCTATCTTAGCTGCTTGCCAGGCTTCAAGCTTGTGAAATTGGTGTGCTCTTAAAGATAAAAGAAGGTAGTGTGTTTTTTCCTTCTTTCTTCCAGATATCTGCTTTTTATTTTGGCCTAATGGAGAAAAGGTTCTTTTCCTTTAAGCTTGTCATTTGCTGTTTATTAGTTAACTTTTAATGCACAGCTTGGAAGGCTTTCAGAAAGTTAATATGACAGCTCTGTGACATACTATTCACAATGTCCTTGTTTTGGTGAGTGCTCCATTAATCAGTAATAACGGGCTGATGACCCCAAGGTGATAAAAGCTTTGACCCTTGCAGCTCAGTGAAGACACACTTTAAGGTAGTTAGATGCATCTGCTATCATTTATTCTGAAACACTGCAGGAAATGGCCCCATGTTATTACTATTTGTCCAATTATGCAGATGAGGCCTCTACTGAGGCAGGAGAGGCCTGGAACTGCAGAAACCATAGATTCAAAGAAGGAAACACTACAGGGAGATAAAAAAAAAAAAAAATCAAAGTCTAAAAGGGAAAGGAATAGCCAGAAGGAAAATTAAAAAAGGAATTGGGAGAGGGAAAGATTAGTGCAATTCTACAGGTTAAGGAACGAGAACCAGAAAATTTATGTGACTGCATATTGTAATTCAGAACAAATAACTGGCATTTCTGGAAGTCTGGGCCAATGATTTTAATACCATAGCACTTGAAATAGTAGAGCTTTACTTTGAACCCCGAGAACAGCACTACTGGGAACATATAACTGGAAAGGCATTGCAGCCCTGAAGTGTTTGTTTCTGAGAGCCAGTACTAACCATTGTTTCTAGTGCTGCCTGTAGGAAAACATGTACTTTTTTCTCTGTTCCGTCAATGTTCCTGAGTAGACCAGGAAAAGAAAACTGAACTGCTTTTTGCCTATTTGTTTGTTCTTTGACACTTCACTGACTGTAAAATCAATGTTGATGGAAACAGTCCATAGATGGAATAAGCTTTGAAATCCCTTATGATACCATTATAAGCCCTCTGTGGTTCAAGAGTTGCAGGTTCCATTTTTGTGTTATAGGGCTTTAGCTGCTTTATTGCAGAAACCTTTTCTTCTTCTAGCCGATATTGTGGGGGGCAAAAAATTTTGTCTACTAAGATGGTAATGCAGGAAAATTACACAGTGAATGTTTTATGAAAAATTAATTTGATATTTACAGAAATGTTGGCTCAAACTAGAAATTATTTTATGTGTTGTTTTACAGCATTTGCTTCTAGTCGTTCTCTTTATTAGCATAGTCCCTCTTATTTATTTCCTTAGTACTCCATTCTTGTTTTGCTCTTGCAAGCTGAAAGAAGTGGTTTTCCCATTATACTCTGCACTGGTGCAGCCTCAGCTTGAGAACTATGTGAAGTTTTGGGTTCCACAATATCAAATGGATAGAAAAATATTAGAATGGATTAGAAAGATGGAAACAAAGATGATGAAAAAACTAAAGAGCGTGATTTATGAGGAAAGATCACTTCTTCAGCTAAGAGAAGAATCGACAGGGTGACCTAATTTTAGTCTCTGAATTCCTTGCAAGGTTGAGCAGAGTGGCTCTGATGATCTCTTCTTGCTGATGACGAATGATAAATGGAAGAGAATAATTTAAGAGTCTGTCGGGAGAAGTTCAGGTCAGATATTAGGAAATAGTTCTTCGCTGAGAACAAACACAGTTTGGGTACTGGAACAGGTTCCCCAGTTAAGTGATCATAGCAGCAAGCCTTCTGGAGTTCAAGCCAGAGCTTACAAAATGTGCTCGGACTTTGAGTTAGAATTTTCCATGGTCTTATAGGGTTGAGCCAACTCTTGAGCTCAGTGATCCTTGTAGAACCCTTTTAACTCAGCATATTCTGTGATTCTGTTAGAGACAGTACTGCTGAATTTACTGCCCAGTAATAAAAGTAAGGCTCAACTGTTCTTCAACCTTTCTCACTTCTGCATTTCTTTGCCTTTTATTCTTGATTCTTAAATCTTAACTCTTAACTGAACACTTTATTTTTGTCCTAATTAAATAGCTGCCATACTTTTTCAAAATATTTTTTTGTCTCCTCCTAGCCTTCTGAACAGCTTGCTTTCTGTCTGCCTACTAGCCATGCAATTTGTCACAAAATGATGGCAGAATAAGAAGGCTGCTTTAAAGAACTGAGCATAAGGTGAACATAAGGACAGATCTCCTTTTTAATCCTTCCAAAATATCTGATAAGATTTGAAAACCAAGTATTTTAATGCCACGTTTCCCATTCTTCATTTTTTCCAAGTCAGAAATTAACAAGCATGTAATGCATTTGTATGGGAATTCAGTAGAAATTGGTTTGCAAATATGATTGTTGAACATCTATGATTGTTGAACATCTAATGATTTGTAAACTTCAGATATGGGATCGAAACTGGTTTTGTCATTTCCAAATTGATGATGTGAATCATCTTTAAAAACCTTTTTTTTTTTTCTGACAAAAATTACTAGTTTAAAGTACTGTCTGAGGAGACAGAGAGTAAGTTTAGATTCTCCTTCAGCATTTTGTGTTTGGTGTGTTTATTCCTTTGATAAGCAAGTTGGAAGGACATTGCATAGAAAGAGAAAGTTGGAAGCTCACTTCCAGCTTTGGTTTTGTCTCCATGCAAAACAGTACCTACTAGAACTGGACTTTAATGGGACACAGACAATTTAGTTCGAAAAAAATATTACGAGGACAAATCTCCAGCTACTGACAATCAATGAACCATATGTATTGAGTTTGGGCTGAGAAATTCAGTTTACTGGACTGGAACTTGTATGTTTATTTCTGACATGGAGTTATCTAGATCAATCTGTGTCTGTGACAGAGGGCAGCAAGCCTGCAGGCCCACTGGCCCCAAAAAAGGAGAGGGAAAAATGAGGAGAGTAGGGAGATGGGAGATGGGAGATGGGTCCTCCCCTCAAAAAAAGTACAACAGAATAACAGCAACGAACTAAGGAGGAAAAATAATTTTACTAAATATGATATCGGAATGCAGGATAACACAATAAAATAAAATATAATTGGAATTTAGGCTAATAAATCAAATAAAGTGAGTGAGAGAGAGTTCCCAAAACTGAAGGCCTTATTTTGAACAGAAGATGCTCAGCTGGGGAACATACCCACACATTGCCAGGCAGAGAGTGAGAGAGCCCTGTGACTTCCTCCCACGATAGATTTTCCCCTCAGAAGACAAAATTCTCTGAGAGCCAGGTATCCAAAAAAGTTGTCAGTACACGGAACTGCAGTATTAACTCTACAATTCCCCATGCTTTATGTGATGTTATGATGTGGAATACTGATAGCAAGAATCATAAAATCTTGACAATTTCATAGAGTTACACTGCATTTTTGATCACTTAAATCTTTTAAAAGAGCTATCAGGTATTATTTGTCATGTATAAGAAACCATGAAAACTATCAGAAATAATTATTCTATTGTAGTACTAAAAGTTCAAAACAGGAAGCTACTATTTCAGTATCAATTCACATGTTGTGAGTTTGGAGACATGTAACTTGGGAGTTTGGTAAATCTCTGAATTATAAAATTATATTAGTGAAATTAAAATACTTGTTTCAGATGGATTTTCTCATTGATGTCAGAAAAATGTTAGTGCTTGAAATAACTGAATTTGGACTTAAAGAATGGTTGATTTCACCGATTAATGTCATTGAGCAGAGTCTGAAGGAAATTAAGTTGGCCTTCCATTGACCTCTTATTAAAACAGTGGGGATGAACCTTCATCTTATTGTTCATGTGGTTTCTAACTAATGAGATTGGCCTTGGAGCTGGAGCTGCCTTTTTGAACAGCTTATGTTTGAAAATGATACTTACAATACATTCCGAATTTCTAGAATCTGAAGTGAAACATCCACACTGTTTATATTTTTAGAAAATATTCCAAAGATCTATCCAGCAATAAGATCTCTGTTTTATCAGCTGCACTGGGAGTAATTTTTTTACTAAACACAGTTTTTTTCCTCCCATTAAATTTTCTGCAAGTATATGACTTTTATTTTAAAAGTAAAAATGTAGGCAGTTTTAGAGTTTAGAAGTTTTATAGATTAATGCAAAAATATGATGATGTTTTACTTTCAGAGGTGTCATAATTAATCCACCTCAGAGATGTTTACTAACAGTCCTAAAGCCTCTGCTTTAAGTAAGTAATTCCATGAAACAACAAGAAGTTTGTGGTGAGGGGGGAGGCACATGGTAAAGGACAGACGGCTGTAGCTTGTTAGGCATTCTATTTGTCAGAATCCCATGGAAACTGACCCAGCAGCCAGAAGGGGTCAAAAAAACCTTCTTAACCATCACAGTGTAAGGGCAATACATTACATTGAGCAGGAAATCAGGAAAAAGTAGCAGAAGGCCATGGGCTCAGATTGAAAAAAAATAGGAGTAAATGCAGAAGTACAGATAGGCCAGCCATTCAGGGAAATATATTGCCCAAGAAAGCAGTGCCCTGAACATATCTGATGCCAAAAAGAAAAAACCCAGAGCTAAAATTATCAAGAAAAAAAAGCTGTCTTTCTGTGAGAGGCAAAACAAATTCTGAGGAAAGTGTGAACTGACTTGCCTGGATAGGGACCATACTGACAAGGGAAGAGGTGGAGGCCTAGATATGTAAGGTCTTTTTTCCCACTGTTTTCATGGTGATGCCCCAATGGAATCAGTGCAAATGAAGCACGCCTTACAAAAAAAGGGGACTGAAGTAGAAAGCACTTCACCTGCCAGGATACATGCAGGTCATTGGGGTCATGAAATTAGCACCCAAGGGTATGAAGGGAGATGTGCAATGTCAAAAACAGTACTCTTCATCACCTTTGAAGTGGTATGGCAATTGAGGAAGATTAAAGTTTACTAGAAAAAGTCATCATGAAGAAGAGAAAGGATGTAGTTCATAGTAACTACAAGTGGGTCTGCCTGAACTCAGTGCCTAGGAAAGTGCTGGAAGAAATCTTCCTGAATGTCTTTTAGAATTCCAGGTGCACATTGCTGGAAACTGACGGCTTGGTTTCTCCACAAATATTTCTAATATTTCTCAGCCATTCTGAAAGTCCTCTGTGATGAGATGACTGACTGTGTGGAGTAAAAAGAGGATGACATGTACCTCAGTGCTAGCAAGGCATTCAGCATGATGTCTCTTTTATAGAGTGCATTAAGTACATTAAGAAGACTATGTCAGATGATTCTCTTCAAAGCAGGCAATTTTGTTTTCACACTGATGGCTAATGAACCACTACCATACTATTCTCCAGCTCCCTCCAACTCCTCAACAGCACAGGGGAATGATACAATGAAACAAATGGCTCATAGGTTAAGATAAAGACAGGTAGATCAGTTACCAACAACCGCTGCATAATTAATGTAATGTATTGCCCACAAATTTGAGTGGTGAGAACTAAAAGCAAATTAAAAACAACAAAGTTTTTCCAGCTGCTTTTTCTCTCATGGGTGTTGGAATTCTAAAGGCAAAGTAGACAGAGTCATCCTTGCAAAATGTTCTGGATAAAAATATATATCCTTGCAAAATGTTCTGGATAAAAATATATATAATTAAAATGATCAGGATTACTTTACTTTCCATATCTTAGAGAATATGGGGCACAAAGAATTTTAAAATTATCAAATTTTCATTGTGTTTTTGAAAATAATTAAGGAATACTAGTTGAAGCTGTTTATTTTAGACTTCAGGACCCATGTATATTCTTCCTGTTCTGGCTTGACATTATTCCTTGTGATCACTTGTGGTTGGTTCCCTGTACCCATTGAGGCAAGAGAGAAACAGATCCAAGAATATACCAAATGTACATTTCACCGGATGAATGAATCAACATAGTTGGAGAAAAAATGCATACAAGCAGCCATGTAAACATGAACTGCATGGACAGACTGATCATGATCCTCTTCTCCATCTGATGAAGATTTAAGTTCACTAATGAAATATATGCACACAGCAATGCAGTTAATTCTACGTTTTTATCTTGAACAGTCTCTCCAAAAGCTGGCTGCTAGACTGAAGCCTTTCTTGCCGCTAGCACTTGGAATTCTGAGACTAGAAAGTTGTGACCTATTACAGTTTTCCAGTTCCTGCAACTCCTAATTTATCCTGATTTGTCCTAATCTGGTTAGTTTAGCTTATAGTTCTCTAATATTCACACACTGCCTCAGAATATGGACTGTATACTGACAGAGAAGACAGGTCAAAGAATGTAAGTGCAGTGATTCAAACAGATATTTAGACTACCCTGTATCCTCTTTACATCCAACTGACTCTTTTTATCCTCTTTTTCCATCTATTTCCCTCCACTTCTGCCAGTCCTACTTGATTCTTCCCTCTACCAATTCTTTATGCTTTCCCTAACCACAGTAAGTTTCACATATTCCTGCAATATCTTCACATTTCCCATAAGCAGATTTAAAGAATTCCCAAATCTCTGCTCTTGAGTTTCCTACTGAGCCCTATAGCTCTATAAGCAATAAGCCCTCTCAGTCAAGAATGTATGTGGGAGGTGGGTTTCATTTGACACCATCTTTTGGTAGGTTTCACATTTGTAGTCATTCCCCCTTGGCAGCTGTTTGAGTAATTAAGTCAGTATGCTTTGTTTTCATTAGCTAAGTTGTTGGAGTTCTGCTTGCATTGTTCATCTGATGCTCCATGGGTTTTTGTGTTCTCTTTGATTAACCTTTAATTACTTAACCTAACATATTGATTTTTCTGTCCATCACATAGAAAGGGATAGTTTTTATTTTATCTGATTTTTTTTACAGACAAGACACGTGTAAGCTAGTAGCCCTCCATATGTTGAAAATCACGCAGTGTAGAGATAGCAAGTCTCAAAACAAAGTATTTAGATCACAGAATCACAGAATCACACAATTGTAGGGGTTGGAAGGGACCTCCAGAGATCATCGAGTCCAACCCCCCTGCCAAAGCAGGTTCCCTACAGCAGGTCGCACAGGTAGGCATCCAGGCAGGTCTTGAACATCTCCAGAGAAGGAGACTCCACCACCTCCCTGGGCAGCCTGTTCCAGTGCTCCGTCACCTCACTGTAAAGAAGTTCTTGCACACATTTGTGCAGTACTTCCTATGCTGCAGTTTCCAGCCGTTTCCCCTTGTCCTGTCTCCACTCAGCACTGAAAAGAGTCCGTCATCACCATTCTGCCCCCCACACCTTAGATACTTATAGACCTGGATCAGGTCCCCTCTCAGTCTTCTTTTCTCAAATTCACTCAGCCTTTCCTCATAGGAGAGATGCTCCAGGCCCTTCACCATCTTTGTTGCCCTCCGCTAGACTCTTTCCAAGAGATCCCTGTCTTTTTTGTACTGGGGAGCCCAGAACTGGACGCAGTACTCCAGATGAGGCCTTACCAGGGCAGAGTAGAGGGGGAGGATCACCTCCCTCGACCTGCTGGCCATGCTCTTTTTAATGCATCCCAGGATGCCATTGGCCTTTTTGGCCACAAGGGCACACTGCTGGCTCATGGCCAACCTGTCGTCCACCAGGACACCCAGGTCCCTCTCCGCAGAGCTCCCCTCCAGCAGGTCATCCCCCAACCTGTACTGGTGCATGCAATTATTCCTCCCCAGATGCAAGACTCTACACTTGCTTTTGTTAAACCTCATCTGTTTTTTTTCTGCCCAGCCCTCCAGCCTGTCCAGGTCTCGCTGAATGGCAGCACACCTTTCAGGCATGTCAGCCAATCCTCCCAACTTTGTATCATCAGCAAACTTGCTGAGGGTGGCCGTTATCCCCTCATCAAGGTCATTGATGAAGATGTTGAACAAGACCGGACCAGCACCGACCCCTGAGGAACACCGCTGGTTACAGGCCTCCAACCAGACTCTGCACCGCCAACAAGGACCCTCTGTGCTCTGCCAGTCAGCCAGTTCTCAACCCACCTCACTGTCCCAATATAGGTTGGTCCTAAACAAATATATCATTGAAACTCCATTTGAATGACAATAGGTCAGACCTGAAAACTCACAGTTGCACTCACATGACAAGTGTGTCTGACATCTCTATTCTATTACTTCCAGTCGGTGGCTAAATTAGACAGGGATATTGAGGATAACTAATTATAGCAGCAATAAGTGTCTTCCCGGATTTTATATTTTTGTTCCTTTTTTATCTTTGCTACCCACAATGAATTAACATATTATACATTAATATACAATTTCCTATAACATTAAATAGTTAAATAGAGCATCTCATTAATTTCATAATACTGTAAATCCTTCCTGGAATATATTAATAAATGAGGAAAGAGAGGTAGGAGTATATGGAAAACTGATTTTTCCACCAAAAACAAAAACAAAAACAAAAACACAACTTTATGTCAAGAAAGGAATTTCTGGTGCAGAATAGCTGTAATGACTTTTTTACCTCATTCTTTGCTAGTAAGACTGACCTTTAGCAATTCCAGGCTACTGAGGTCATGCTGAAAGTCTGAAGCAAAGAAGACTTACCCTTGATGTAACAAGATGAGGTCAAGGAATATTTATGACAACTATGATCTGACATATTGTACCCACTAATACTGAGAGTGCTGGCCCATGTCATTAAAAGACCAATCTCAATTACCTTTAGAAGGTCGTGGTGATGCTTGTAGGTTTGTGCAAATTGGAAAAAATGCAAATATTGCTCTTATCTTCAAGAGGAGTAAGAAGGAAGAGCTATGGTTGGCCAACCTCACCTAAGTCACCTAAGAAAAAAATAAAGAATCCTAGAAGCCATTCTAATATATATACCACAAGAAGGTGATTAGGAATATATCCACATGGCTTTATGGAGAGGAAATTGTACCTGATAGCATTCTATGATGAGAAGGCTGGCTTGTTTGATTGGAAGAAAACACAGGATATCGTTTTTTGTCAACAATAGTTACAATTTCATATCATGCTATGGGTGTAACACCCTCACAGCTCAACCAGACTATGGTAGTAATGTTTACATAAATGAACAGTGAGGTGAACAGAAAGCTGGCTGAAGAGCTGGAATCAGAGGGTTTTGATCAGTAATATGAAACCCAGCTTGAAGGCAGTCACTAGTGAAGTTTCCCAGGAGTCTGTATGGATGGCAGTTTTTTTAGAATCTTTTATAATGACCTAGACAGTGAGACAGAACACCCTCTCAGGAAGTTGGCTGATGATTAGAAACTGGGCAGAGTGGATGATACTCCAGAGAGTTTTGCTGTCATTCAGGGGAGGTCTTGACAGATTGGAGAAATGGGAGAAGAAGAATCTCAAGAATTTCAGCAGAAGGAAATGCAAAACCCTGCTCCTAGGGAAGAATAACAACAGTCCCCAGCACACGCTAGTTGTTCACCAGCCAGGAAGGAATTCTGCAACTAAGAACCAATGGGTCACCAAGGGTGATGAACTGACTGTGAGCCAGTGTTACAGTTTCATATCAAAAGAGATCAACAATTTCCTGGGTTGCATTGGAAGTAGCATTGTATCCCCCCTTATCAATACTGGTGAGATACTTCTGAACTTCTGGCTTCATTAGTATAAGAGAGTTTATTAAAATACTTATGTATATATATTGAATATATATATGACATATATATATATATATATATATCTGTCATGACAAGAGGCTGAGAGATCTGTAACAATTCATCCCAAACTAAAGAAGGTTCAGTGGAATTTTATCCACATGCATAAATGCATGGCTGTAGTAAAGACAGAGTCAGACTCTTCTCAGAGATGCCCAGTGTCAGGACAAGATACAATGGACGCAGCCTGAAATAGAGGAAAATTTTTTTATTGTGAGATCAGTCACAGGTTGTCCAGAAATGTTGTGGAGCTTTCATCCACTGAGATATTCTAAACCTCATGGAACATCATTCTTGGCAACCTACTATAGATGGGCCTGCTCCAGATAGGGAGTTGGACTAAATGACCTTCAGAAAGGCTTTCCAACCTCAGTAGTGCTGTGATGGTGTGAGAGCTGTTTATTCTATCAACTCTTTTAAGTTTGTGCTATAGGGGTTGTTAAAATACTTGCTGTATGGCTACATGGCTCATAATGACATAATAATTAATTGCTTAAGTTGCTTGGGTTTTCCATATTTGCACACCTGAAGCAGAATTTTAGATCAATTAAATTCCTACTTCTACTGTTGTTTTTGTAAGAAAGGTGGTAATTGCAGAGAGAAGGATGAGCAGCACATGAATTAGCAGGAAAGCACAAGGTTTAATTTCTCTGGGAAAAGAATATTTACTACCTTGGGCTACTATAAGTCATGTCATTTATGTTTGTCATCATTCTTATTTAAATGTGAGTGGATGTCAAAACAGCAGTAGCAGTAACTTGCAAGTCTAGAGCAGAGTTTTGTTTTCAGATCAGTTTTACTTCTGAGAGTCCTAAGAGTGAGGAAAAAGCACTAGTTATGATTAACAGGAACAATAAGATACAGTTAGAGCTTATTAAACATAGTCCCACGTAGAGGCAAGGAAAAAGCAAATTAGGCAAAAACACTGAGTGGAGGAATGAGAAATACATAAAGTAGTGTGAAGGATGAAGATTCCAAAACTAAGAGATTTATTTTTCTAATTGAACCCATGAAGAGGCTTTTTCATTCACACTCTGAGGAAGCGTAACAAGTTGTTCAGTCACTTAAAAAAAGTTTTATGTATTCTGGAGGAGGAAGGACAATTAATAACAGCTACCTTGCTGACTGTCATTGTTCTTAGAACTCCAATTACCACCTACTTTTTACTGAGTGTTTCTCTACCAGTCCATAAATAATAAATTACAAATGTGATGACTATCACATCAGTGATAGATCCAAGCTATACTGTGATTTACTGTGATAAAATTGTGTTCTCTTTTTTTTTTTTTAATCTCCTTTTCTGTGGATTGTAGTACAATTTTCTATTGTTCTTTGATCTGAAATCTTCACCAAAGTATTAGTAAACAAGAATGTTAAAATAGTTAAACCATGCATGTTTGTGTTGTATGCTATTCCTAGCATTTTAAGTTATGTGTGTAAGTAAACCTGTGTTAACTCTCTTCACTATTTTAGTCATTAATGATTCCCTTATGATGCTGCTGAGACAGTGAGATAGAATATAAATGAATGACCCTGTCTCTGTAGGCCTTAGGCAACTTATCAATGACTTTCTGAATTACTTTAGAGTTCACCCCATAATGTATTTCAAAATATAAAAAAATAAAGTGTGGATCCTCTTTTATTTCAACTTGCACCATTGCATCTTCTGCTCAAGTCGCAAATCCATTATGCAACATGAATATCAATGATGCCCCAATATACTCTTACCTGTATTCATGCTGCACAGACATTGTGCAAAGTATTTGTCCTTTTCAATCTCTGATTACAAGAATTATAGAAAAGAAACAAAGTTGCAGTGCTGTTTAAAATAAAGAGAGAAAGTGCCTTGATAATTCTCTTGTTTGATATTTTTGAAACTAAATAAACAAATGCAAGGAATGATTGCACAGATTATAAATCAGCAAGGATAGCCCTGCATGGAAAGTTATATTGATGTTGTTCTGATTGCAAATTTTTTTTTTCTTTCTTTAATTTCCATTCTGGAATTTGTTTATACAGTAGAAAGTATCTAATTTTTTCTGATCTCTTTCTGCAAAATGAAAAATATTGTCAACTGTCATGTAAGGAAATAAATAAAAAATGTAGTCTGCCCTCATAAACACATCCCATTTCTACTATAATAAGTGAGGAGTGGCTCCTCTACAAGAGCAGGAAAAACAGAAAATTTGCATAGTGACATAAAAAAATTACTTCAATGACTTATTTAAAAGCCTTTTCTTCTTCATTTTGCTAATGACTGTTATAAATCATAATGTATTGTACTACTGGCACATATTTACAAATAAGCCTGTCATGATGTATACGGCTTTAGCAATAACTTTTTGTGAAACATCCTAACTCCTGCTCCAAAACTAATTCTCTTATTCTTATGATGCTGGCCCACAATATCAAAGGCAGATATTGGTGATATGGCAGTACAGATTGAACCTTCCCATCAATATTCTGTTACATATTCCTGCCATGTGACAGATGGCAGCAGAGGGACAGTATGACAAACTAACATCCTAAATGGAAGTGTGAAGGTGTGTCACTGAATTCGTCCATGCAGAAATAATGGTACCCAGTCTCACTCATTGCTGAACTTTTAGGGAAAGCAAATAGTGGATGGCAGCATAGAGAGGCAGTGGGTGGTATGTTTCAACAGTTCTGACAGCCACGTTCCAGATGGCCATGCAGATTTTTATGAACTTGGCATCTTTTCTCTTGGTCATTGCTGTCAAAAATTCATAGCTAATGGTTGTGACTGTTCAAAAACACTGTTTTGTGTTTCTATCAAATATTCTCATTGTATTACTGGAATCTGTTGTAGTTTCTGTGGAAATAAATAGAAGGCATTACTTTCAGATTGATCTACTTAGGTCATTTAATTTAAAACATAGTATTCTTTGTTATTAATTAGGGTATTAAAAATCAGAGAATCACAGTATTCCAGGGGTTGAAAGTGACCTCAAGTGATCATGAAGTCCAACACTCTACAGGGTGTTACCCTACAATAGTTAGCACAGGTGGGCATCTTGATCAGTCTTGAATATCTCCATGGTAGAATTCTCCACAACCTCTGTGAACAACCTGTTCCAGTGCTCTGTTATCCTTCCTATATAGAAGTTCTTCCACATGATAGTATGGAACTTTCTACGTTCAAGTTTTAGGCCATTACTCATTGTTCACAACATATTATACACATCACCAGGAAGAGCATGGCCTCCTCCATTTTCCTCCTATCTCCCTTTAGATATTTATAAACATTAATCAGATCCCCTCTCAATCTTCCTTTCCCCAGACTGAAAAGACTCAGGTTACTCAGTCTTTCCTCATATGAGAGATGCTCCAGGCCCTTTCCCTTTCTGGGCTTCCACTGGACTCCTGTCAATCATGAACTAAGGAGCTCAGAACTGGACACAGTACTCTAAATGTGGCCTCACCAGGGCAGAGTAGAGAGGGAAGTCATGTCCTCAACCTGATGTCCATGCTCTTTTAATGCACCCTAGGATACCATTGTTAATTGTTAAATATTAAGCAAAATTATATATATTTGCTCTGTTTGGAAAACTTGTCTCTTCCCTCTCGTAGGGGTGTTTCCAGATTTTCTTCCTACAGTGTGGTTGTAATACATTCAAGTTCCCTAAGCCCTGACATTGCTGAACGATAAGAAGACCTCTGAATGAATATTCAGTTGGGTCAACTCAGAAGTGTGAGAGATTTGATCTTGCTTGTGAAAGGTTGTGTGAAGGGATATTAAAAAGAAATGAAAGCAGTAGCAAAGTGCAACTGAGTTTGGGAGACATCTTGAGTCATGTTCTCTGTCAGATATAGCTTTTAATCTGAGGTTCATATGCCCATTTTTTCTCTGTATGAAGACATTGCTGGGCATGGTAATCCTACAAATGCCGAAATAGTTTCAAAAACAGAATATCAAAATTTTCTCAGTTTTCAAGGGAAGGTTTTTAGCTGCCAAACTTTTTATAAATTGTAATTTATGTAATCTTAAAGTCTTTATAATGCCATACTATTCCTGGTTATGACCATGAGTAAAACTTGACTATGTGCATAATTAAATAAAATTTTGACTGGAAGAGCATTTTAGTCAAGAAGTCATGATGTAGGAAGGTGTTGTCTTCTAACCCTCACAGATAGCTGATCTCCACATAGGTACTCACTTCCATCCCCACAATGGGATGAGAGAGAGAGGGTTGGAAGCATAAAAGAGACACACGGATTGAGACAAATACAGTTTAGCTGGTTAAACTAAAGCTGTGTGCAGAAACAAAACAAACTAAATAATTAATTAATTACTCCACATCGTATGTTCAGCCTGTTCCAGGAAAGCAGGGCTCCATCATGCATAGTGATTACTTTGGAAGAGAAATGCCATAACTACTATGCCTTCCTCCCCTTTCTTCTTCAGCCCCCCTGTTTTTATTGCTGAAGATTATAACATATAGAATAAGATGTTCCTTTGGTTATTCACACTCAGTGCCCTGTCTGTGTCTCCTCTCAAACTCTTGTGCAGTCTCAGTCTGCTTACTAGTGGAGCAACATGAGAGATAAAGAAGGCCCTGCTGTGGTGTAAGCACTGTTCAGCAACAAATGAACACCTGGCATTTTATGAACAGGGTTTTTTCATCACAAATTCAGAATTCAGTACCATATGAGCTACTGTGAAGGAAATTAAATCTAACCCAGACAAAACCAGTACAGAAAGCAATACAAGACAGAAATTGAAGGAATATATCTTGAAAATGAATGGAACATTCTACTTCAGATTTCTATGTATTACACACAACAGAACTAAGAAATGTGACTATTTCTGCTGCAGGTCCAAGACAGTCTGTTGAGAAAAGATTATACAGTGTGGCTTCCTGTAAAGAATATGAATCGTTTTGACCTTGAAGGGCTCTTTTCCCTCCTGTCCTAATGAGGTTTGATTTCAGTAGTGTATTTGCTACTGCAACCTACATTGTTTGACTGTTCATGCAGGCAACAAAACCTCTAAGCTGACCAAAATTCAGTATACACACTCCATGAAATTATTTTGTATTTTATATAATGAGGCAGAACCCAGCTGAAGGTCTCTTTCTCTGGATTTTCTACTTATTTTGTATTCAAATAAATGTAACCCTGCATAAAGTACATTTGAATTAGAGCATGGCACTCATCTGTAGAACTTGAAGAAGTTTAAATGGAAGGTCTTTGCTAAACCATAAGTTATCTGGTGCTGGTATTCACCAGTATAGAATCATGGAATTGCTCAGGTTAGAAAAGACCTCAAAGAACATCGAGTCCAGCCATGACCTAACCATATTGCCACAACTCTAACTCTAACTCTAGCTCTAACTCCAACTCCAACTCCGCTAAATCATGTCCCTGAGCATAGAAGAGCTCTCTGAAGAGGTTAAGATTGGAGACAGCATGGGCTGTAGCAGCTATGTCATAGTTGAGTTTAGAATCTCAAAGAAGATGAGCCTGATAAAAACATAAGTTAGGATTCTGAGCAAACTTCAGTATGTTTAAGGAATTACTGGATGAGATCTCCTGGGAAGCTGTTCTTAGGGACAAAGAAATGGAGCAGAATTGGCAACTCTTTAAGGACACCTTTCTGACTGAGCAAGAGCACTCCATTCCTCATAATAATAAATTAAGCAGAAGAGGCAGGAAACTGGCATGGCTTGGCAAGGATCTGCTGGTCAAATTGAGGGTTAAGAAGGAAATGCACCAGCAGCTGAAACACTGAAATGCAGCCTCAAAGAACATGGGGATTCCATCCACATATATAGATATTGAATCAGGAAAGTCAAGGCACACATTGAATTGGACTTGAAGAGGGATATGAAAAATAACAAGAAGGGATTCTACAGGTATATTGGTCAGAAGAGAAAGATCAAGGAGAATGTTACCCCTCTGACAAATGAAAAGGAAGAACCTGGCAACAACAGATGAGGATGCTGAGGTACTCAACAAGATCTATGCCTCAGTCTTCCCTAATAGGAAAACTTCTCATGTATCCTTGAACCTCTAGCACAAATTGGAGGAACAAAATCTACTGTAAAAGAAGAGCAAGTATGAGAACACATGATGAGAAAGAATGTGAATGAGTCTGTGGTTCAAGACAACATTCATTCCAGGGTCCTGAGGGAGCAGGCTATGTAGCTGCCGAGCCACTCTCCATAATATTTTAAAAGTCAAAGCTACCAGTTGAGGTACCTGATAACTAGATAAAGGAAACATCACTCTCATTTTTAAGAAGGAAGAAAAGAAGACCCCGGAAACTGCAGGCTAGTGTCTATACTGGGGAAAATCATGGAACAGGTCCTCTTAGAAACTATGTTGAAGAACATACAAGATGAGCAGGTGATGTGGGACAGCCAGCATAGCTTCACCAAGGGCAGATTGTGCTTGATCAATCTGATGGACAAAAGGAGAGCAACTGATGCTTTTTACTCATAATTCTGCATAGCTTTTGGTCCCACGTGACATCCTTCAAAATTGTCAAGATATGGATTTGAAGAGTGGACTATTCAGTTAGTGAGGAATTAGATGATTGCAACCAGTGGGCTGTTGTCATCAGCTTTCTATCCAGGTAGAGGCTGGTGATGAGTGTCGTTGAGCAAGAGTCTGTCTTGGGACCAATGCTCTTCAACATCTTTATAAACAACCTAAACAGTGGGATGGAGTTAATTCTTGGAATGTACATGGATGATACTAAACTGAGTGATGCGAGTGATATGACAGAAGGGAGGGATGCCATCCAGATGGATCTGGCTGGGCTTAAGGAATGGGTCATTGTTTCTCTATTTTCTTTTAAATAATGTGATGACTTTCTATTGGACAAATTGTGCACATGTATCATATGTACTTTCAATGTACTTTCATGTAAAAGTTATGTAAAAGAAATGTATAACCAGTTGTTTAATTATGCCATTTTGATCAGAGACATCACTAAAAATTTATAACCATTTATAACCATAGTCATCTGCAATAAATAGAACAGTACTCAGATTGGGAAGAATGGAAATAATATTTTTAAAAAATGACTAAAACTGATATAAGAAGAATAGAATATTTTATTATTTCAAATTTACCTTAAGTAGCATTCAAACTTGTCTTAAAATTAATATTGTTTTATTGAACTATGTTCTGCTTATCTTAATCCTATCCCATTCAAAGTGGTTTGGATTTTATTTAAGCAATGAGGCAGATAAAAGGTTCAAATATGTTGTTAGAATAGTTAATGTGAGTTTTAAATCTATACAGGTTTGTACATGAACAAGCTAGATGACATATTCAGCCAATTATCAGTTTAGAAAGTATTTCACAGATCTCACTGGCCATTAGAGCAGATGTGGAAAGAATAAGTGGACAAATTCATCATTTAGAATTTTCATGTTAATCCTGAAGTGACTCATTTTGTATAACAATCTTCTGTTTGACTTTTTCCTCCTAAGAATATTTAAGGTAATCAGAGGAATCATGAGATAAGCATGATGTACCAGCCATACATGCTTAAGATTATTCACGATTATTGACAAATGTTTTGAATAATTTGATGGATAGTCACTTGTCCAAGGAGTTCTAGAGTGATTCCTGTTGTTCTGACACAAGATATTTACTTAACAATATCATTACCTGATACAGCTTTGTGAGTAAAATCTCCATCACCTGGAAAATTTATAAACATTGGTAGGATCCCATCTCAATCTTTTCAAGCATAAATAGTTCTTTCAGCCATTCCTCATAAGGAAGATGTACCAGGCCCCCAGTCATCTTTGTGGCCCTCTGCTGAACTCTCTCCAGCATTCCACTGTCTTGTGAACAGGGGAGCCCAAAAATAGACAAAGTACTCCAGGTGTGGCCTCACCAGGGGAGAGGAGTGTGAGACTCCTTCTTTGTTTTTTGGCTCAAAGCTTGCTTCCTGAGGTTTTTCTTGCGATAAGGACTCTGAATGATTTGTTGAGGAGGCAAGTGGTGGGTGCTAACCGTGTGACAATCGATATCGCTTTGAGAACATTTGAAAACCCCTTCCTCCAGAGGTGCTTGCTCTATAGAAGAACGGAAGAGAGTGCTCAGGAGTGTTTACTGGCAGAAGATCTGGCCTGTGACTACACGGCGCCAGCTAGGTATGGGAAAATTGGGGAATGATACCATCATGTTCTGTGAAAAACAGGATGCAGATGGGCACCCCTGCTCCCTCTTATCTGCTGGCAAGGCCCAGAAGGTGGGAACAAAGGAGTTTCTGCTGAGATCCCAGAGCCAGAAGCTGCCACTCCAAGGTGAACTGACTCAACCACTTTGGATTTGAGCTGTCATTCCAAAGACAGCTGACTCGACCACTTTGAAACTATTGAAAAGGGGCCATCATTGCCATGGTCACCGTTGTCGTCATTCTCATCGTTGTCATTCTTCTTGTCGCCATCAATAGAACAATGCCCGACGACCCACCACTACTGAAGATCAAAGTGTGAACTACGAACCAAGCTGGATCCATGGTGGTGACTATCTCCCTCTTGCTTCCTGTTAAGGCTCCTTGCTTCTTCTTTTCTATCTTTTCTATCGCCCTCCTTCCCTTCCCCATTACTCTAATTCATAATAGTGTCCATCCTCCCCTTCCCCATTTCCCTGATTAAGATTTGTAATAAACTGGTCGGACCAACATTTGAATCGTTGTTTCTTAATCTCACGCCAGGTATATAGATAATAAAAGAACCTCCTCTCCCTCCTATAAATTGGAGCAAGACAAGGAGAGGGGGAGGATCACCTCCCTCAACCTGCTGGGCATGCTTTTTAATGCTCCCCAGCATATCATTGGCCTTTTTGGCCTCAGGGGCATGCTGGGTCATGATCAACCTGTAATCCTCCACAGCATCCAAGTTCTCCTCCCCAGAACTCTTTTCCAGGAGATCAGTCCCTGAGCTGTACTGATATGTGTAATTACACCTCCCCAGGTGTAGGACTCTTCACTTGCCATTGTGGAAGGTCCCTCTTTGCTCAGCTATCCATCCTGTCCAGTCTCTCTGAATGGCAACCTTCCACTGTGTTCACACAACAAGACTCAGTATAAGAAGAAGCAGCATAAACTTTGTCATTGTATTTTATGTGTTTATACACATACTGAAAAAGAAAAAAAAAAAAAAAAGAGAGAAAAAGAGGCAGAAAACACAAAAATAGCAAATTTTGGAACACTGAAGAAGAAGTATACTAGCCCTCTCCCTGCCTGATTACAGCAATGTCCTAAAAGTGCTTTCTTAGCAACTAGCCACAGTCAGGTCTGTAGGAATTATCTTAGTTATTCAGGCTTTTAAAATGGTGAAAAAAGAAGGAATTATTTCTAGAGAACGATATTGATATTCATATAGAATAATGTTTAAAATAAAAATTTAGGTTTAGTCCAAGGTGTTGCACTTCTGTCAGAGCAATCACAGACATGTCTACAGACTGGAAGAACTCTCTGAAAGCCAACCTGCCAAAAAGGACTTGGAAGTTCTGGTGGATGAAATATTTGACTTGAGCCAGCAGTGTGTATTTGCAGCCTGGAAGAACAACATTTTCCTGGATTGCATTAAAGGGAGGTGGCCAGCAGGGCAGAGATTGTCCCACTCTGTTCTGCCCTTGTGAGTCCCTGCCTGGAGTACTGTGCCCAGGCCTGTGGCCCCCAGAACAAGAAGGATGTGGAGCTCTTGGAGTAGGTCCAGAGGACTACCATGAAGATTATTAGAGGGCTGGAGCACCTCTGTTATAAGGAAAGGCTGAGGGATCTGGGTTTATTCAGCCTGGAGAAGAGAAGGCACTGAGGAGACTGTCACCTTCCAGTACTTAAAGAAGCTGATAAATGGGATAGAGACTGGCCTTTTGCACTGCTGACAGCAATAGAACAAGAGGGAATAGTTTTAAACTTAAAGAGGGGATATGTTGATATTAGGAAGAAGTTCTTTTCTCAGAGAGTTCTGGGACATTGATACAAGCTATCTGGAGAAGCTGTGGATGCTCTATATGTGGAGGTGTTTAAGGCCAGGTTGGATGGGTCCTGGGCAGCCTGAGCCAGTGGATAGCGAAAAGCCTGAAGTACAGGGGTTGGAACTGTATGGGCTTTAAAGTCCCTTCCATTCTATAATTCATATGATTCTGTGATTCTGTGAACATGTATTCCTTCAGCAGTCCTTACTGTGGAAACCCTTTCATGATATTTTTGTTGGAACTTAACAAAATATAGGTGGTTTTTTTTTTCCCAGTCAAAGCTTTTCCAGAATTATAAACACTTGGTAAAGTTTGGTTTTCTGAAAGTCATTCTTTAGAAAAATGTTTGTTTACAAGTTCTGGAAAGGCAGTCACATTACTTCATGCTTGTTATCTTAAAATATAGATTATAATCCATTGCACATGCATTTCCCATTTTGCAGAATTTTATGTAGTGAAGCTGTTGCTTCTTCTTTAGGCCACAGTGGCTGAAAGTATTAGTATTCATTTTAACATCTTCCCAAGTGATGCATTTCACTTTCATACTGGGTTCTGCCTTTTGAGTTATAATTAGGCATCTTGGCTGTTTGATCCACACAATACATATGGCTTCCTTACTTTGATTCATGTGAAAGGCATATTAAATGCAGCAGTGAGCATAATAAAGTCATCAGTGAGGATTTTTCAATATTCTATCTGTACTGTATGTAAAATAGTGTACCTTATATGTACCAGCTGAAAAGACAGGGGGCTTGGGCCAAACTGGAATAATAAAATCTGTGTTTAACTATGCTTCAGCTTAGTGTGGTTAGATGTTCCACTGTAAATTGCCCACACTAGTGTTCTTTACTTAAAAGTAAACTTTTTTTTTTCCCCACAAGTTTTCCTATTCTACATGTGCATATGCTTTAATATTGCCTGAAGATTTTATCCTCTAAAATGTCTGCAGAAGATAGTTAGCTGAGGAATACTGGCAATGAAAGGAAAATCGTTGAACACAGGGAAAAGAAAATATTGAACTTTTATACTCATTAACTTTGATTTCTAAACAATTACATCTTTATGAGATACTCTGCTGAGCAACATAAAGATGTAGCGATAAGAGCACAGTATTAATTATACATAAGGAAGGATAAAAAAAACCTCTTCAATCCACTTGTACTCCTAGTGTGTTAGACATGACATACTACATTGTACCAGAAGAGCTCAGCAAGTTATTAAATTTAAGAAAAAAAATCTATTTTGTGTCTGTGGGGCTTTTCAGTGTTCCTCTCCCCCTCCCCCCCCAACCCCCCATGAGTGTTTGAAAGACTAGATTGACAAAGCTGAAATTATGTCCAAAGATAGGGATATGGACATCTCCATATAGATATGGAGTTCCTAGTAGAATTGGATTCTGAAAACAAAAACGACAAATTTCTCAGGCCTGTAGATAACAATAAAAAGTTCTTACTAAGATAAAATACAATGAGTTTCCTATCTACAGAATCATCTGTAAAATCATTTATGTACATTTCATCACAACAGACTGGTCAGACATACTGGAACCTTTTTCATGACACTTCTGTTTATGATACTTTATTTTGTTTGAACAAATACTTAAGGTCAGCAGAAAGTATTAACGCTGCACTGGAATACCGTAACACTGATTGTATTTTGAGGCTGTATGAGAAATTAATTTATCTAGAAAAAGGTTAGATCTTTCAGCACAGAGAGTAACACCACAAATCACTACCCTGCAAGAGGAAATCTGAATAGTATGCAATTCAAGTACAACAGGATTTTACCTTGTATTCTATATTTTTCTAAAATATCAGTTATTTCTTCTTTAAAACATGTTCTACAAATGTCTTTAAAGTAACACACAAGTATTACTGAAATCTGCTCAAATATACCATATTTTCTGTGGATTATTTCTTAGAGTGGCCTGTTTGTTTGTTTAATTATAATACAGTGTTAAAAAATTAAAAAAAAAAAAAAAAGTTTTCTGGTGTTAATTTTTCTTTTTTCATCTCTGTGTGTTTGCTGCCTTCTGATGTTCCATAGCTTGAGATTACAATCCTATATGGTCACAGCAGATAAAAGCTACTGCTTCACAAATTACTGTGCAGCATTTAATGGTCAAATGAAGGAGGGGAACAAAATGAATTGCCTAATTGGAACCTATTGGTTGGGGGAAAAGGAGCACTGCTACACTTGTCTTTTACGTAGGAATTTCAATTGTTTTCAATGACCAGGTCCTCATTGAAGCAAAGGAAATATTCAGCATGCAAAATGGAGCTGTTTCAGTGCAAACTTGAATGATTTGTACTTTGTTTCTGGTGCATCTTTCTGAATATTTTATGTTTTCATGCCTAGAAACACTGAAACTTAGAGTTCTGAATGATACAGGGCAACACTACATAATGGGATTATCACATAATCATTATGGTGTCACATCACAGTGCCCATGAGAAGTGTATCTATTGGGATGGGTAATAGTCCGGCCATAAACTGTAAATCAGAAAGGGATCACTGATTTCTTTAAGCTGCTATATAATTATTCTGCAGTCTTAAATTCATACAGTTAAAACCAAATGCTAATCACCAAATTTTAAGGACTTTAAGTCAGGATTTATTTGAGTAGCCCTCGGTAGCTGTTATCCATCAGCACCTAGGGGGTGTAGGCGTTGAATGGGCTTCTTCAGAAGTCTGATTCCTTTATTTTGCAGAAATAAATCTTATGCAAATTATTTCTATCTGAATGAATCAGCCATTTTTGTTGAACCTGAATAAGATACAAATGTTTATTGCTCTAATGAGATTTGTAAGCTGGATCTTAGATAATATTTCAGATAATCAAGTTATAGTAATTCTTTGATCAAATTAGATAAAGTAGATTTAAAAAAGATTATTTGCTCACCCAGCTCTAGTAACTAACAGTATCATTAACACCTTTTTGTCTTTCTTCAAGGCATCTGCTTGGCTTTGTGTTTGCAACCTTATTTTTTAATGCCTGCATGGTATTTCTATTTTTGAAATTGATAGAATTCTAGATATTTTGCAGTTTGCTTATATTTCTCATTACTTTTCTGCAGAAAACCTTTCAGTCTGTGAGCATGTTCACTGAAAGCATTAGTTCTGCAGGTCAAATGACAATTTTTTAGCATATTGCATATATACAGAGAGAATGAATCAGAAAGTAATTATACCTTTTTTAATCAAATAAATATTACAAATTTGCAGAAGAGTGAGCTCCACCTCCTTAGAAAAACTACAATAAGCTCTCAGTATATCTGATAGTATCTTCAGCATGCAAAGACTGATTGGATCTAGCTGTGTGTTTGTTGTGTTAGCTTAAAGGGGCTGCTTTGCACTTGAAGCTTGTGACTCTTTCTGCAACATGCACTCATTGAAATCATGATATCTACATCCATTCTGCTACTCCCCTCCCCTCCCTTCTCCTTCCCTCCCCTCCCCTCTTTTCATTTTCAAATTTTCTTGTATAGTTGGTTGTTTTTTTGTTTGTTTGTTTGTTTTTTTAATGTTTAGTTGCTTGATCTGCCTTTTTTTTTATTATTATTATTTTTATTTTTTATTTCTCCTGGTGGAGTTAATTGCGTCATTTCAAAAGAAGAGGCTTTCATTCTTCTGCTTGAAACATCTTAGTCCTCATCTAATCTCAAAGGCAATGTTTATTTCCACTTTGTTTTCTCTTTCTTTATATACAAGGTTCTTGAGATAGTTCCTATAATATTCTATGAATATGAAAATAGAGGAAAAGAACACCAGGCGCATCTTATTTACAAACTCTGCATATTTGGATCGCATGGATCATAAATATGGATCAATATCAACAAAAGAAAATTTTCAAGACTAATTTGGTTTTTTTTTTTTTATTTTTCTTATTGTTCTTCACTGAACATTTGTTGGTTTTGTTTTGGTTTTGTTTGTTTGTTTGCCTTTTTTGACAACAGCAATACCTTCAGGAAAGAAAATTTAAATATAAATATATATACATATATATATATATACATATGGGATGGGGGAATGTGTGCAGGAAATAAGGTAAGCTTTTTGGCTGGTAAGATTGAGACTGTTCAAGGTAATTTCTGTGACTGTGATTTGCTGGTACAGGTTGATGAAAGAATAATGTCTATGTCATGCAAAACTTCCCTGACATTTTCACTGGTATGAAGAAAAGTGAAAAACAGAAACTGTATCATTCTTATAATCCATAAACAATATAATTTTATTCACTTCCACCTTTCATAGTTAATAACCTTAACTACATGTAACAGAAGTTAATGACCGTGAAAATGACCACGTATGAATCACATTGTAAGACAATGACCCTGCATGAATATTTTGTCATTCAAGCAATGAATGACAGCTTTTCAGTCCTTACACTCCAGTTTGCCACTTACTGCCTAACTTTTTCTTATGCTCTTATTTGTATTTCCTGTGAAGTCGTCCCAAAGGATCATCAAATAACAACCCTTCATGATATTTCTGACCTTCAAAAAGTGTTTATTTGTATAAAAATAGTAATTAGAAGTATTTAGAATGCACTTCCCTAAAACTTCTTAAGTAGAACTCAATTTATTCTCCAGAAAAAACTGAAAGAAAAATCTTCTATAATCTGTGTTGCAATTACATCAAAGATCTCTGATGGATGAAAACACATGACAGATTCTTTCTCAGCTTTGCACTAAAAAAATGTACATACTGAATGAAGAACTTCCTTTCCTGCTGTTGTTGTAGATAAAGCACCATGCTTGATGTAATCCCCTACTATGATCTTTAACATAATATTTCATCTGACGTAAGCCATTTAAGGGCAAACACTTTGTATTTAAATGCTTGAGTTGGTTTATAAGCAGCCAGCAGCAAGACCATAACTTTTTATTGAGTAATGTGCATTCTTTGGCAATGTATGCACTCACTGATAGTATAACAGAAATAGAGAGATAAGTATTTACCACTATCTCAAAAGGAAACTTACTCAGGGAGCTATCAGATTTGTGACTGAAAAATACACCTAGTAATTAATCCCTTCTAATAATTTAAATCCATTTAAATCTTAAATTCAATCATGTTATACTGTAATGGATTGAAGCTATAGCATGCAATTCTTATTATTTCTGCAAAGGATTTTCCCTATCTGTACAGGCATTTCAGCTTTCCAAACCTATAATTTAATGGGCTTACAATGAGAAAAAAGCCTGGATTCTCAAGTGATATTGAGGTGACTCTTTTGTGTTAAGTCACTCTGCCTAAGCAGTTGAGTAATTGCAGCAGTAATATAAATACAAATATAAGTTTTCTAGAAATATCACAAGATACACTGTTTTTGTTACAACAGTTTTTAACATGGAGAACTGGTCACTGATAATACAGAACTGGGAGGAGTGGCTAACACATCAGAATGCTTTACTATAATCCATCAAGACCTGAACAGACTGGAGAGTTCAGCAGGAAGGAGCCAGATGAGGTTTAGTAAGAGCAAGTGTAGAGTCTTGAACCTGGGGAGGAATAACCACATGCATCAGTGCAGGTTAGGGTATGACCTGCTGGAGATTAGCTCTGAGAAGAAGGACCTGGGAGTCCTGGTGGACAGCAGGTTGGCCATGAGCCAGCAGTGTGCCCCTGTGGCCAAGAAGGCCAGTGGGATCCTGGGGTACATTAGTAAGAGTGTGGCCAGCAGGTTGAGAAAGGTGATGCTGCCCTGGTGAGGCCACATTTGGAATACTGTGCCCAATCCTGGGCTCCCCAGTTCCTGAAAGACAGGGATCTCCTAGAAGGAGTCCAGCAGAGGGCCATAAAGATGAGAAAGTGCCTGGAGCATCTCCCGTATAAGGAAAGAGTAAGTAACCTGAGTCTGTTCAGCCTGGGAAAAAGTAGACTGAGAGGGGATCTGATTAGTGTTTATAAATATCTAAAGGGAGGTGAGAGGTAAATGGAGGAGGCCAGGCTCTTCTTTGCAGTGAAGTGTAGTGATAGAACAAGGAGTACCGGCCAAAAACTTGTACACAGGAAGTTCCATAACATATACATATTCCCAACATATACACACACCAGCGAAAGAACTTCTTTACAGTAAGACTAACTACCTGAAAAGATGTTGTGGTGAGTGGGGGGTGGCCTCTTCTCCTGCATAGGAGAGAAGGAATGACTTCAAGTTGCTCCACAGAAGCAACAGCTGCTCAGGGAAGCGGTTGAGTCGCTGTCCCTGCAGATATTCAAGAAACATTTAGATATAGTACTATGGGACATGGTTTAGTGAAGAAATGTTTGTGGTGGTTGGATGGTTGGACTGAATGATCTTGGAGATCCCACCTTGCTGATTCTATGATTCTATGATCCAGGGAAGCAAATCTTACAATTGTGGAATCATAGAACCCCTAGAATCGGAAGGGACTTGTGAAGGCCATCTAGTCCAACTCCCCTACAATGAACAGGAACATTCACAGCTAGGTCAGGTTGCCCAAGGCCTTACCCAGCCTTGCCTTGAGTGTCTCCAAAGACAGGGCATCAACCACATCACTGGGCAGCCTGTTCCAGCCCCTCACCACCCTCACTGTAAAAGATTTTTTTCCTTATGTCTAATATAAATGTACCCTTTTTGAGCTTGAAACCATTTCCCCTTGTTTGATCACCACAGACCCTGATAAAGAGTCCATCCCTTTCTTTTCTGTAGCTCCCCTTTAGATACTGAAAGGCCACTAGCCTTCTCTCCTCAAGGCTGAAGAACCCTAGTTCTCTCAGCCTGTCCTCATAAGAGAGGTGCTCTATTTCACAGATCATTTTTATGGCCCTCTAATTTATTTCTGGAGTTCTAGGTGCATCTAATATGCAGTTCTGGGATAGCCTAGTATACTTTACTAAAAGTTAATAATCTGATTTTCAAAAAATGGAAGTGAATACAGTCTTTCCATATTTTGCCTCCTATTAAAAGCTAAATGATACATTCATGCTGAAATAACATATCAAATAATACATCTTAAACATGCCAAAGGAAAGACTCTTGCTGTGAATGAACACAGTAGAACTGAAGGAACATAAATGCTAAAATTGCATTGCATAAAATCCTAGGAATATTTTCTTCTAGATACTTCCATAGCAATGACTGAAGAGGTTGTGGTGATGAGATACTGGACCTTAAAGTTTGGCAGATCACACTTTTGAATAGAAAAAAAAAAAAGCTTTCAAGAAGCCAAGAGATTTGAATGAGCAGTGAACTTTCAGAGCCATATCTTAATGCCTAGTCCTGTTACTCGTTCCGTTCATTCATGTAGTGATTGGTATGGATCCATTGTTGTTACTGGTGGGTATTTTATGTTCATGGAACTGCTCAATGCACAGCCACAAAGTCCAAGCAAATTCTTCATTCATAAATCAGATTTTTATATGACTATGACTGGATCTTTCTTATAGCTTGTTGTAGTGCTTAGCTTTCTGAATTTATTGATGAAATAATCTGACTGATCGGAGAGATTAATAATCAGTTTGCTAAAATGACCTCTAGTCAGCTTGGCTGTGGTCTTGATGACTGTGAAAACATCTCAATGAATACAATGAAATAGTATCTTGAGAAAATTTCATTTAAATACAGTGCTGTGATGTGCTCTATGTTTACTTATGCATATTGTTATATTGAAGAACACAATTTTTTAAGGTCACATAAAAGACAAATAGCAAAGCCAAATAGCAAAAGGCAAATAGCTTAAGCCAAAAGGGAGATTAGTTGTGGCTGAAGTTATAAAGATGCTCCTTGGTTCAAATCCTTGCTTGTTCTTCACAATATTAGACGTGTATTATGATTGGCACATCACTCATAATAAATAAATAAATAATAATAACCATGACAAAAGGAAGAAGAGTTGTAGAAATATTTTCTTTCAGTGAGAAGCACTTAAAATCACCTTTATTTGAACTAACATAGGCTTCTCATGCTAGTGAAATTCAGAATAAAATGTACTTCAATTTATTTCACAGGAATGTTCTGCTTAGTTATATTCCACACAGTACCAAACTGGCACCTAAACACCAAATGCTAGCAACAATGCTGTGTGCTTTGTAATCTTGCTGGAATCCCACTAGTGCATGCTAAGCTCTGTAGTACTATTTGTGTCTTGCACAGCACAAGGAGACAATGACAGGTGGGAAAACCCACATATAACCCTGTGGCTAACCCTTGTGGCTGCTCTCGGGTATTACAGGAACCATCAGCCCAATAAGGATTCCTATGAGGGAGCCCAGAGTCACCACAGTAGAACAGGGCAACTCAACAATGCAAGCCAATGAGCTGGTCCTCTTGGTTTTCCCAGAAAGCCCCATCCCCAAGGGAAGGAAAATATCGGTCTTGAGGGTCACCACCAGCAGCTCTCTGTGGCACCTACCAGATTCAGAAGTCACTACTCAGAGTAGGGATCACATTTTGGAATACAGGGGAAAATTATTTCAGAATAGCACAGGATTAAATCTGCTATACTGAAAATAGGAACGTGAAGGGATCTGTACAGTGTGAGGAGGAAGAAACATGTGAAAACAGAGTGATAAATGGATAAAATTATTGGCTTTTGTGCACTAAGTGCTGATCAGAGTGTGGATCTGGCTACACCCTGCACCAGGTCGCCATAGTCCATCCTGTATTTTAACCAAGTTCCATTTCTAAGTTTTCCTGAATGAGTTAAATGTGTATGTACCAGACTGTATGAGCTACTGGACTGCAGTATGTCTTGTATGTATAGATCTAGCATTTTTGGAGACTGGGATCTAGGGACAGCGACTGGGAAGACTGGGTGTCTGAGCCCATACACTAGGAAGATCCAAACAGAACATATGTATACATAAATGTTCTCTCCACTACAGACCTCCAACATGATCAGCAATAGAGAAGAGCAGGACAGAGTTACTAGTCCTGCTTGTATTCGTGTGAGCCCTCTTTGTGTCTGCCTGAGCTGATTTGTGTGGCCAGCTATGCAGACATGTACATATGTGGTGCATGTGTGAGTGTGTTCCTGTGTGTGTTCCTGTGTGTGTGCCCACTCACAACACATGCTCAGCCTTATAAGTGGTCAGAGCACATAACAGACATGCGCCAATCTTCACTCTGGTAGGGTGCTAGATTTGTCCTTCTCCTGCAGATATTCTCTGATGTTACTGAATTGTACAGTTGTGTCAAAAAAAGAAGAGAAAGAAATCTTTGTGTGTCTCCCAAATAAAGCATCTGTGTTTGAAGAATACATGTGAAAATAGATGCTATGTATCCCAAATGCAATGGTAGGAAAAAGCACAGTGAGGACTTTTATTTGAAGTAATATCTGTTTTATGTGTCTCAGAGTATACATCAGGTCTTGCTTAGAGATAAGAACTGCATGAGAAGAATTCATACTGAGAAAAAGGATTAATAACTGTACAAGTTATTTTGTTTTATCTCTTAAAGTTTGTGTTATGTAATTTTAATAATGTCTTATGTTAACAACATGCAGCAGCTTCTCCCACCATTTAATCAATACCAGTAACTCCACTATAACTGAAATGGAAATATTTTGCTATTTGACACAGGTATTACAGAGCTTTCTTGGATTGCTGTTACTCCTGCAATGCTTGGTGACAGCAAATTTCCTCAGAAATCTGGGATGCATCTCATTGCAACCCATGGACATGTGGATGATTCTGTGATCTGTGCAGCAAGATCTACCTGTGCGACCTGGTGTAGGGAACCTGCTTTGGCAGGGGGTTGGACTCGATGATCTCTGGAGGTCCCTTCCAACCCCTACAATTCTGTGATTCTGTGATTCTGTGATTCTGTGATCTCCAATCATGATTTTGTTATTGTAGTTGTAGGTGACCTTCAGTCACCAGAAGAAAATTTTTCTCTTATCAGATGACACAGATGTTTCCTGAAAGGTTTGCCCAGAGGCCAGTGTTTTGTTGTAAGAAGAGTGACCTATAGTAATACAAGAACCATATTTTCTTTTGTTATTAGTTTAAACTTATTATCTGCTAAACTAACATTGTATTAAGCCAGATGAAAGAATAAAATGTCTGGAAATGTCTATTCTTGAGCCTCAAAAGATCCAAGGAATTGTTCGTGTTTATCTTTATTGATTGTTTTTGAAAGCCAGGCTCAAATATTCAATAAGAATAAATGATGAAATATTTTTAACATCTCATCTCTCTGGAAGTATGAGGAGGACATTAAGCTCCAGAAATACAGAATTGCTGGGGTTGGAAGGGATCTCAAGAGATCATCGAATGCAACCTCCCCTGCTAAAGTAGGTTCCATAAACAGAACCCATGGGAAGGCATCCATATGGTCCTGAATATCTCCATAGTAAACTCCACAACTTCTGTGAGCAGGCTGTTCCAGTGCTCCATCACCCTTACCATAAGATTCATCCACATGTTTGTATGGAACTTATTTGTCTTATTACTGCACACTGCAAAGAAGAGCCTGGCTGGAACCATTTTACCTCCCTTTAGATATTTATAAACACTAATCAGATCCCCTCTCAGTCTACTTTTTCCCAGGCTGAACAGACTCAGGTTACTTACTCTTTCCTTATACGGGAGATGCTCCAGGCACTTTCTCATCTTTATGGCCCTCTGCTGGACTCCTTCTAGGAGATCCCTGTCTTTCAGGAACTGGGGAGCCCAGGATTGGGCACAGTATTCCAAATGTGGCCTCACCAGGGCAGCATCACCTTTCTCAACCTGCTGGCCACACTCTTACTAATGTACCCCAGGATCCCACTGGCCTTCTTGGCCACAGGGGCACACTGCTGGCTCATGGCCAACCTGCTGTCCACCAGGACTCCCAGGTCCTTCTTCTCAGAGCTAATCTCCAGCAGGTCATACCCTAACCTGTACTGATGCACGTGGTTATTCCTCCCCAGGTTCAAGACACTGCATTTGAAGGCTCTCTACATTAGTTCTTGCTGTCACTGCTATCTTCTCACATCAGAAATGTGTCAAAACAGCCTAGTCAGAAAAACATCAGTTTATAGCATCATGAACACACACACACCAGTCTGCAAACTGGTTTAGTTATATCACTGAATATCATAGTGTCATGGAGTTCACTAGATCAATCCACATCCGTGACAGGGGGCAACAGGCCTCTGCCCTCCCCACCCCACCCCAGTCCCACAAAAATGGGAAGGAAGGAAGGGAGGAAAAGAACAGCGGCAACAATCTATGGAGGAAAACTTATTTTACCATCATACCGGAATACAAGATCACAAAATATAATACAATTTAATTGAAATTGAGATGAATAAATCAGACAAGATGAGAGAGAGAGAGTTCCCAGGACCGAGTTAAACCTGAACAGCTTGGAATGGCTAGGAAAGCACCCTCCAGCAGAGCGCCCCCCGCACCCCCCGGAAGGGCCAGATCCCGTGACTTCTGTAATGTACAGGGATAGGTACCTGGGATTGGGGTATTAACACTTTAATGCCCCATACACTACATGATATTTTGATATGGAATACTGAAACCCAAAAAACAAAGAACATAGAACCATGACACTTGGAATCATAGAATGGCCTAGGTTGAAAAGAACCACAGTGATCATCGAGTTTCAACCCCCTGCCAACAAGCAGACCAGGCTGCCCAGAGCCACATCCAGCCTGGCCTTGAATGCCTCCAGGAATAGAGCATCCACAACCTCCTTGGGCAACCTGTTCCAGTGTGTCACCACCCTCTGGGTGAAAAACTTCCTCCTAATATCTAACCTAAAGCTCCCCTGTCTCAGTTTAAAGCCATTCTCCCTTGTCCTACTCTATCCACCCTCGTAAACAGTCTTTCCCCCTCCTGTTTATCAGCTCCCTCCAAGCATTGAAAGGCCACAATGAGGTCTCCCCAGAGCCCTCTCTTCTCCAAGCTAAACAAGCCCAATTCCCTCAATGTTTCTTCATAGGAGAGATGCTGATCATTTTAGTGGCCCTCTTCTGGATCCGCTTCAAGGGCTCCACGTCCTTCTTGTACTGCGGATCCCAGCGTTCACAGACGTAAACTAAGCAAGCAGATTTTTACCTAGCTGAATGTAACAATAAAACCAAATGATTTAATTATTTTGGAGTGTCTTAGTTTGAAGAGATAAAGGAAGTTAGATAAAACAAACGCTAATAGACTTTCTCAGTTATTTCTAACCATAAGACTTTGCTACTCCAGGAATACAAAAAGAATACTTGGAAAACTACTCTCATTTTGGACTTGCTTGAAAGTAAAACATTTAAAAATTAACATTATTTTAAAAGCAAGAAGATATACTAAAATATTTTTTTTTCCTCTTCTTCTGCCAGTAGATAGATGCAGTAGCCTCCAATGATGTAGGACTTAATGTGAAAAATTGAGAAGGGAGGCAGAAAATTATTATATTTGGTTTTGTCTTTAGTCAGGTGATTTGCAACACAACAAACTGAATAATTCAGTGACTATTTGCCAGGACAGAAAAAAAGAACAAAAGGAAAATTTGAATTGTATTTCATTTCATTTTATTTAGAATTCTGAAAATTCTGAACCACTGAGCACAGTCACAATACAACCCTAATGGAAATGATTTCCAGCTTCAGTGTAACTTGTATATAAACACAATTATTATCACGCATTTATCTCTCTCCCTGAAATGTTTATTGAAGAAAACAGAAACACAGAAATGGGAAAACATGCATGTATGTCAAGATGAGGTTTTGATATAACAGGTGAATAAAATATTAAATCATGGCTTCTTTGTATATCCATTGAAATGATCTGAAAGTTTATTTGTCCTAGACAAATTGTCTTAAATTGTTTTTTTGTCAGATTCCATATTCTGGATTGCAGTTCCCTTCAGAAAGAACATTTTATTTGGTAATATACCTACTCTTTTAAGTGATTTAAAACATAGGTTAATAACATAAATCATTTCTTTCTTGGAATTAAAAGAAATAGCTGAACATTTTTGAAGGAAAAAAAATGCTCCAAGTGTGAAAATAACATGAAAATAGACTAGAAATAGAAATTTGCCTCGTCCAACTTCTCACTGTGTCCTTGCTAGTTTTTGAATCCAACCTTGATCTCAGTAAAATCAATTATGTGTTCCAGAGACTAAAGGTGTTCTGCAGTCTGCTATGTCCCTTATAGAGAGTTTTTCTTTCCTCTTTTAGGTGTGGCTGCCTGTGCTGTGCTACTCTCAGTCTGCTCTCAGCATGAACTGCAAGCTATGGACCTGCACTGTCTCTGTTTCTCACAGCACACAGTGTGTATAGTCTCCAGAGCCAGCTAAGTGGCTAAATATCCATAACAGACCTCTTCTCCTTCCTTGGCATTTGGTTTCCACAGTATTTGTAAGCAAACATTTAAACGGTGAACTATTTTTTTTTTTTAAGAAAATACTATTTATAAGCAAGAATTTTTTTAAGAAAGCGATTGCTTGGTGGTATTGCACGCTTATTACTTCAGCCTCCTAACAATTGTGATGGTGACTTGTCTTGGCTTTGTGCAATCAGAAAATGTAATTAATTGATACTACAATTGCTAGCAGAAATACTAAAAAGATGCATATCAATTTCTGAGGAACATTCTTAATCTGGTACTTCTCCTTTTATCACTTTCTGACCTTAGGTTCCTTTAGGAAACCATTGACCAATACTCTACACCACTGACATTCAGGTTCACTCAACATTGCCTGTGCAGTTTCATTTCATTCACAGTATTATTCATAATCTTTATTGCTGCCACTCAGTCGAGTTAGAGAGCTCCCACAGTTTCTTGTAGCATCAGAATAGTTCTCATAACAGTTCTACTTTATAGTATTCAACATGCATCTTATATACCATTCATTTACAAGCCAGAAATTCCTGTCCCTCTAATCAGTTGATTGGCCTAGCTTCTCCCAAGCAACAGTGATAAAGGATGAAAGGTTTCTTAAGTGTGATAAGATTAACAGTGCATACAAACAGATTCTCCTGTTTACCCTTAGACGCAAACAGATACCATTTGCTCTCTGTCTTACCCTCCAGACTCCCAAGGTTTCACAGGTCTAGCAAGTAGTCTGATAAACTCTTTACTGACTCGCTCACAGTTACATCTTCCCCCACATTTTATAAATGTCATGATTATGCAACAGATTATCTACATTCAAGCTAAACATCATCTTACAATAGCCAGCAGGTCTGCTTCATTTGTTTTGGATAGACTTAGGTTGGTTGTTTTTTCTTTTTTTCTCATGCATTTTGTTTTTCCTACTGGTGATTGGGGAATGCAGGGAGCAAGAAGGGAGTGGGAAGGGGAAAAATCCCTCAAATACTCACAAAATAATAATAAAAAGCCCACCTTACCTGGCTATTATGAATGATAAAGAGTTCCATCAGAAGACCAAAGGAAATGATTCTTCCATTGAAATGAAGGAAAACCAAAATGAGTCATTCAGTGCTTCATTCTTTTTTTTTTTTTTCTTTTTTTCTTTTTTTAGGGGGTAAGGGATGAATGGTCATCCAGATCTCAAAATAGGTTTGATCTTTACATTACATGAAAGATATTGGGGTGGGTGTTTTTTTTTTTTTTGCTACAGTTATATTTCTGTTATTGTGCCTTTAATAATGGCAAAGCACAAGTTATACTTCTGTGTAAATAACAAGTGACAGAATGTAATTTTGTAGATAGTCATACATACTCACTTTATATAAAAGGACTCCCAAGATCCAATTAAATTATGTTAAATTATTCATTGTAATTATGTTTCATTTCAGGACCTACAATTATAGGAGCTAATACTGATTAGGTTTCATTTCTATAATGTACAAAAGAACTCAGCAGCTGTGATATAACCATATAACCTCTCCATGTGAAACTTCAGCATGCTAAAAATTAATGTTATTCCTTAGAGGTAGAAAACTGCTCAACAGTGGCCACAGATATAGACTGCTTATAATTGTAACTGGGTATGGAATCATATGCTGCAACAAACAAGACTTCAATTTTTTTCTGAATAACTCTAACATTTATGAGATTTTTTTTTTTAAATCTTTCTCTGGTGGTGCAAGGAAAGTAATAATTTCAGCCTTCAAAGCTAATATTTGATTAACACACTAATGTCTTATTCTTAATGAAAACTTCCCTCTTCAAATTTCCAAAAAAAAAAAAGACTGCCATAAAACTAGTTACTAACACTATCTGAAATTACCTGTGCAGTAACTTCAGTTTTTACTTGATATTTAAAGAATACTAGTGAGGTCAGAACATGAGTCATCTTGCATGCAGAAAGAAGCTGTGGATTGCAGGTAGATCAGTGTATAGTGAATGGCAGGTTGTCATAAGCACATTCTATCACATTTTAAATGAAAGTAAGGTAATAATTAGCTGTACCACTGCTCTGTGTTGCATTTCAGAGCAACAATAATACAGCTGTGGATTTTGAACAACATTTCAACGCAGAAGCCAGTAGCCAGAAGTGCTACACTGCTGGCCGTAATAACATTGCTTCCCCTCCCATGAATTCCCATTCAATAAAATTTAAGATCTGGATTTCATTGTTCTATTGCAGTTTAACGAATGAAATGAATTTTTAATGGTCTTGAATTTTGTGTAAAATCTGAGGGAAAGAGGTAAAATATGGGCCTTGGGGCAATAATTCGAAGTCCATACAATGTTCCCGCATTATAAATAGTGAGGTGCAGCAAAAGAAGATAGACAAAGATGTTTCCATGGCCTCCTTAGCAGTCTTCTACCTTACATAACTATCTTCAACATAGAGTTATGGTCACCAAATGCAGTTCTTAGACTAACTACTAATTTAGTCTATCTATGTATTAACTAATATCTTGTCTCTTGCTCTTACATCAGAGTAAAAATAAAGGTTATTATAGTTCCTGTACCATGACATTCATGATTTATTAGTCCAGTGATGTCTAGGATTTAGCTGTGTGTGACTCAAAACACAGGATCAACATTTTACTAGCAGGCCTTATGTGTTTCAGCTGACATCAACTCTATCTAAATTCTGAATTATTTTCTCTAATGCAGAATTACTGATAAAATGAATGGATGTAGAGTGGTATGTAGTATTTATTGTTTCTGTGTTCACATAACAATTACAAATTCCCAATAATAACAGCAGAGTTCAGGATTACCAAACTTAGCCTAAATATTCCTCTAGTTTAGTGCACTGCAACATTTGAATTTGTAACCAAAACATCTTCAATTTTTATATAGTATATCAAATGAGGAAAAAAAGTGAACTGAGCAAAGTTCTTAAGTTCCTCTAGTTCTCCTGAAGATAATGAGACAGAATGGCGATAGCTTAGGAAGGTGGTGCCATCTCCATCTGCAGGTGGTTTCAAGAACCTAGAGAACAATGACTTGAACATCATGTTCCTTCACAGCTGAAATAGCTCTGGCCAGGAAGGCAGACTGGAAATATTTTGAGGTCCCTGCTTGCCTGAAGCTTTCCTTGGTCTTTGAGCTCGGTGTTGCAGGGGCATCTTTTGCTCATATATCCCAGGCACTGCTAACTTAACTAAAAGGTCAGTGGAAGTGAATGCAACCAGGAATAACTGGTTTTCACCTTGCTCTTTGTCTGCTAACTTCAATAAAACCCCTTCTCAGGGCTCTTATATTCCTGTCATGTTGTTTTTGAAGACATCAGTTACGGACAATGAAAGATTATTTTTAGCTGTCTTAGATACTTCTTCCCAGCTTTCATGCTGGTAGGGAACTGTTAGCTACTATTGTGCTTTTCTGTAAAATTTTTTGAATATACATCTCTTGTCATGATTCTTACTGGATTCTAAATCCTTTGTTACTAGTTTTTTTCAAATACTTGAGTTCTTATCCCCTTTCATATTTGATCCCCAGCTGCTCCCCGATGCACATATGGTATGTTTCCTTATTTTGCAGCTGAAACCAGATCTACAGTTTTCATCACTTTTGCTTTGCAGATTCCCTTGCGTTTCCAAATTGCTGTTTTCTCCCTTTCACGTTTTCTTCTGTGCTCACAATGACAGCTGGTGAAAGCAAAAGTAATCAGCTCCTTCCAGAAAGTGGTTATCTAGGAGAACTCATTGAATCAATGCACTCTTTGGAGGCACGTTATAACATGTAAGAGGATTTGCCTATATATTAATTTCTGGTAAATTAATTCTGTAGGGTTGAAGTTATTTGAGACAACTAGAGTTTGCGTAGATCTAAAGTAAGCATCATTCATGAAGTAAATATCTGTCATATATGTCTATTACAGGAACCATGTGTGGATATATATCTATTTATCAGTAATATCTTGGTATTATCTTAATACTTGGGTACATGTGTTTTCTTCCATGTGTGTATATTTCTTTTGGAATGGATCAAAAGCACTGAACTGATGTTGGTTGGATTAATTTTCTTCATATCTGCAAATATTGTGCATAGTTACAGACCTGTGAAAGCAGTGTTTCATTTGTTGCCGAGCAGTGCTTAAACAGATCTTTTTTGCTTCTTGCATTTCTTGAAAAGTAAGGAGGTTGAGAGTGCACAGTAAGCTGGGAGAGAACACAGCCAGGAGAGCTGAGCCAGGATAACCAGAGAGATATCTTAATAACATTGGAGGAAAGAAGGAGGAAGTAGGGACATTGGGAGTGATGGTGTTTGTCTTCCCAAGAAGCTGATATAAAAAAGAAGTGCTGCTTCAGGAGTTCTTGATTAGCTGAACTTGTCTGCCAATCAAGGAGTGCCTAAATTTGTTGTTTCGCCTTTCTTGTGTGCACAACTTTTGCTTTATGCATTAAACTGTCTTTGTCTTGACTCAGGAGTTTTCTCACTTTTACCTTTCTGAGTTCATTCCTGTACCACTGTGAGGAGGTGAGTGAGTATCTGTGTACTGCTTAGCTGCCTGCCAGATTTAACCAACAGTAGAAATCTTATAACTAGAAACAGGCTGATTTGTATTTTTTTTAATAAAATCTTAAACTGTAAAACTGTAAAGCAAGTCATTTTTTTTATATGACAACAAATTGCATTGTTCTTTTGTACCCACCATGTTACCCTGTTTGTTTTCTCTATAATTTGGCATTATTCTTCTTTTATTGTATGCAGTAAAGTCAGTAAGCAAGGTTCTGTAGGAAAAGCTACTGATTAATCTCATAATTTTTCCAACAGTTTTCATTTCTGAAATATTACAAACCATTTTAAAGAATTTTTATTGTTACTGAAAAAAGTACTTGAGTGGCACAGATAGTCTTGAATACAGCTTGCTAGTCTCAGTGTGCTTTTGGAATGTGGTAATAAAAAACCTCCCCTGCTTTCAAGTCTTTGAAGATATCAAAGGGAGAGATAATAGCACGGAGTTTTGCAAGTATTGTTTTAATAAATATGTCTAATTATAGCAACAATTGCTGTAGTAACGTAAAGGGAAGTCCATGAAAAGAACTTGTTTGCATTAGAAAATTCTAGGGTTTTATGACTGAAAAAAAAAAGAAAAAATATTGTCATAAGAAATGCTACTCTTTTTCTAATAATTAACAAAAAGCAAAATCCAGCCATTGCCTAGAGGTCTAAATGTGAGTAATATATTTAATTTTTACTTCCAGATCTGAAAGTTGACTTTAAAAAGTTGTTGTCTTGTAGAAGGAAAATGGTCAATCTGAAGTAATATGTGAAAGCTTTGTGTACTTCATACACAATTAAAATTAGAAATCTAAATCTAGATCTGTCTCCTCAGCTTCTACCTAAACTTGAAGGGCAAAAAAAGAGCTTCATTCTCATGCAGTCCCAAAAACCACATATGAACATACCTACAGTCTAAATAGTTTGATTTACATTCTCTCTTTTTCTCCTTGTCTTACCCTTGTTTCACTCTTTCTTGTATTACAGCTCTTAAACACGTTCACCTTTATTCTTCCAGAGAGGGGTAAATAAGAATAAAACATCATCATTTTTCAAGGATAATACTTCCAGAGGGATTTTACTGGTTCGTTAAATCATACCTAAAAATGTATGATTGGCTTTCAGGTACAAGTTTGAGAGTAGAAATATAGAGAATCTTTGCTACTGAAAGTAATGTAGCAAAAATCAGTTTCTTATGTTCCTCTTTGTTTCTGCTGCTTTTCATTAAAAATGATAAAACAAACTAAAAAACTATTGCTTCACACTTTACCTACAATGAAAGTACATGGAGATAAGAGTACATGGGATGAATTTCTTCGTATCTACGAATGCTTTCTGTGTTTGTTTGCCATTTAATTTGATCAACTTCTGATGACCTTCCATCAATTCTACAAGATGTCTCTGTCCTTCCATTAGACCAAGCCAGGCAAGAGATAGTCACTACATGAGATATACTTCCTCCTCAGTGGGTTTAGTAGAGGAATACAATAAAATAGGTGCAGAGACCAATTTGTCTTTTAAGCACTTCAAAAATTTGTTACTGCACTCTTTTGTAGAGTGCAGTAGGGGGAAAAAGGAGCCTGAGCACTTAAGAACTAGCTTATGTTCACACCTGTGTCTGTAGTTGAATGCAACAGAGGCAGTTAAGTACTTGCTCAACTTACTTGAGTAAGTCTGCTCAACCTCTATGGATTAATTTTACCACAATTATCAGAGTGGAGAACTTCATCAAGTGGGAAAAAGCACTGCATGCTGGACACCTAAGAAATTGCTGTAAAAGACAGTGGGGCAGCAACTGGTGTGAATTGTTATACATCTGCTTTTACCCTCTTGACATGAAATTAGGCAATGTGCAACTATCACACAAGTCTTACTGCTCCACCTATCATTAGGTACTGGTATTGGAGAGAAGATAAAGCCTTTGCCATGCACTTCCTAAAATCTTAGTTTAATCGTTTGTGCATTAAATTCAGTCTTGAGATCCATTTCTGCTCCCAGATTGCCTGCCATGAGTTACTGACATACAGTGTCAAGGGCTCCAGGAACAAGTCTTTGCTGCGTCCTCTGCTCCAATCCTAACCTGGACGAATATCACCCTCACCTTGAAAAACATTTCACTCTTGAGAGGTCTTGAGAAAGAAAGGAAGCTCCAGACTTTATCCTACAAGATGACACATATGAGAACAGTATGGGAATGTACCTCTTTCAAGGCTGTCATAAACCCTTTGTCTGTTAGTGTTAAGTGGGAGCAGAAGCTTTCAGTACTTTGCAGAGTACAAGTGACACATACAATAGGTATGATTTTCAAAAGAAGGATAGGGAGAGAAGAAAGGGAAAAGTAATTCATTTTTTGGCACAAAAAGCTCCTTTTTACTTGAGCTGAAATTTACCCAGTTGTTGCTGCTATACAGAAAACACGCTGAAATCTTTTTCTATTGCCTTTCCAAAACTCAGGAAGACTTTTTCTGAAGCTCGTGCCAGTACTCACAGATATACTTGTGTCTTTTTCTGCTGGCTTTTTTTCTATTTTATTTCTTTTTACTTAAAGCTCAAAACTGCTTCTGAAAAATGCTGTTCATGGCACAGTTCTTATACTGCCAGAGACCCTCAAAATAACCATTCATCTGTTTCTATTGCAATGACCAAGCAATGAATGCTGCAAAAATTTTATGAAACAAAAATGTGATCCTCCATAGCAATCAATTCTGTACTTCTATCATTACTGAAGACTTTTTCTTTCCTCTGTAAATGATCTGTCTTTAGTACACATATGTGTCCATCAATCTTCTTATTTTGCCATCTACTGCAGTCATATTTTATATAAAAAAAGATCTATAGTTGGACAAATAGCTGATTCTTTTCTGTTTTACTCCAATCTTTCAGGCAGAGGAATGGAATATTTATTTTACCAAAAGCTTTCTGATGCTTTGAACTAGAGACAGCTATAATAATGTTCTGCATCCATTTTACCTTCATTTTATGTTGGAAAATACTAACAGTAGTTATTACAGAAGTTTAAGTGACTACAGTACTGCCATTGTGGTTTATGCTTGTATTGATTTTCCTGTGGAAACTGGTGTAGATTCATATTGCTACAGTTCTCTTAATCCAGTTTGTTTGACCTCAACTGAAGAAATAAGACAGGCCTTAAAATCAACAAAAATCTATATTGCACTAAAAATCCATAAGACACAGATTTTTTTGACTTGCCATTTCTTATTTTGTGGGTGGAATAGAATTTTAAGTACAAAACTGAGGGAGACTTTCACGTATATGAGGGTAGAACTGGCATTTTCTGTTGAAGAGTTTCCTCGTTAGTGACTGCATCTGTAGCTGCTGAGACCCCTGCAAATAAGGATAGAGAGAGAGATAAAGGGAACGGGAGGGAAGATTGTTTTTGTTATCATGGATTATATGCTTCTTTTGACAAGTGACGAATCTCCTGATGTAATGAAATTCTGATAATATTTTTACTATTGGACAGATGGGAACTGAGCAGCATATATGCAAGGTCATAGAGGTTGTGTTTTGCAGAGAGACTGTGGAATCTCCTTCTCTGGAGACATTCAAAACTTACCTGAATGCATTCCTGGGCAACTAATGGGAATCTGCTTTAGCTGGGGTTTGGACTCAGTAATCTCTAAAAGTCCTTTCCAACCCAATGATTCTATGATTTTATGATTCTATAAGAGACTTCGTCATTCTAAGTAAATGTGAAAGGAAAAAGTGCTGTAAACTGGTCCAGCACGTAAACCCCGTTTAATCAGACAACTGTGTAGCAGAGGATACTTAATGTGATGTCCTAGGGATTACTATTAAAACTGCTGAGTATTTTCCCCCTTCTTTGTGATACTGCACACTTGCTTGCAGAGGCCAAGACGGTGGGCAAAGGTATAGCTAAAGTTTAAGAAGTTTTTCATTTGGTGGAGTCAGTCGGTCTGCAAATCTAGGTTACCACTTCCAGTTTTGCTTCTTGGATTCTGTGGAATAAATCTAGACTCTGTCTAAACCCAGAAGAGAAGATGTTTTTTAAAGGAAATGTTATCCACCAGATCAATCTCATGAATGAAAGGTGTCTGAATTTGGAACAAAACCCAAAATTTACAAATAGTTTTAGATATTTAGTATAACATTCATCATGATGTTAAGCAGAAATCTGGTAGTGTTCATGGTGTTGTATATAACTTGTTTACGTCAGATAGTTTTTTTTCCTTTGCTGAGTGTTTCTGTTAAGATGAGAATTTAACATTAGTTACCATAGACGTACTGCATTTGTTTTTTTCCCTACCAGAACATTGTAGAAAAAGTCAGGCAGTTTTTCTAGTATAAATATTTGCATAAATAATTGCAGGTCCTGATATTTTGGAAAGTTCCATGCCCAACTACCATATTTCTACTTTAAGTTTTGCCTGCAACTACATGTACAAAATATCTCATTTTCTGTATTCATTTTGCATTACTTGAGTAGTTAATAAGCTTGGACGAATCAAGTAATTTGTTCTAAATTGTGCAATTCAGGCTGTTCATTGTCCTAACAAGGAATACATTGTGAGATAAGATGAATCAAGCAAAATAATGAGTTGGGTTTTATGACTCATTGCCAATCTTTCTCAGCAACGTTGGTATTCTCACTATGGAGTGAGAAATGAACTGCCATAGACTACACTTGTTGATCCACTAGTAGTGGTAAGAGTTTTCCAGCAGGAGCAGAGTGGAGAGGAGGTCCCTGCAGAACATTAATGCTTGTTCTCTCCCAGCAACAGACTCTTGAGATTAACTAAAAGGGAATTAACAATAGGATACATGAGGTGCAAAGAATGAAAGCCAAGAAAAGGAAAAGTTTGGAATACTGGAGCAATAATTTTACATTAATGATGCAATTGAAAGGATTTTGAGAAATGTTCTTTTTACATTTTTTTTTTAACATTTTGAAGTGTATGGCAATTGATAGAAAACATTTAGTCCAAGTCAGATTGCTGTAAATATAATGTATTCTTTGACCTTCTGCTCCAGCTCTCCATTCTGAAGGGCAAATAGAATGACATTATTTATGAAGAAAAAAATCTGAAACTACATTGGGTTAGGTGAGAATATATTCAATATTCAATTTTTTTGGAAAATAAATAGAAAGTGAAAGCTATTCTGTTTCCTATCCCATTCCAAACCTCCCCTCTCAAGACAGTTTGATTTTGTCCACATTATCAGTTTGGTAACACAGATGTTAAAAAGTGTCTTTTGGTCAGCTATCTAGTTTCAAGAATGTCTTTTGAATTTAAAGGATACTTCGATATGGGAATTAAAAAGAACTGAAAATGGGTTTAAAGATGTGAGAAAAATAATTTTTGTGCATATCTCTAACCGCATTCTCAGCGTAATTATATTAATAAATAAATAAATAATAGATAGATAGATAAATAAATAAAATGCAAGGAAGAAGGATGAAAACAGTTCTATCTGCCAAGTTTCAAGCAATTCAGTGAATATCTAAAGCGCAAGGTTTAAGCAAAGTTTTCTTGAGGAAAAAAAGTAATGGAAAACTAATTATCTGAGTTTATAATATTCCAGTTCTATTCATTCTTCAAACCAATGGAAATCTGGTTGTATGTAAATAGTGTTCTTGAATGAAAGAACAGAGAATAGTTTGCAGTGTTTGTTTTCCTTTGACATCTGTTATGCTTAAGGAATATGTGATGAGGAAACTCAGAAGAAGCATTCTTATAAATTCTCTTCTCCCCCAGCTATGCAATGCAATATAGAAGTTATCCTTTCTTTAAAAAATGAAACTATGGTGAGGGAGAGAGCAATGTTCTTTCTTTCATCATCTCCTATCAGGCATAGTATGCCACTGACAAGATGAGGTCTACAGGTAGTACAGACAGTACATACAGTATAACATAATAACATACAGTACAGACAGTACTGTATGCTATTAGGTACCATTGTTAATATTCCAGCAATATGAAATCAAATCCTTGACTTTAATTTTCCCTATAATTTATTGCTATCAGGGATTCCTTGCTGTCTTGCAGAGATAATGATCTCTTCATAGATATTCTCAGCATATTTCGATTATTCTCTCTCTGCTTTGTGATAACTAAAAGCCCTGTATCCAAGACAGTCAAGAGCACAGCTCAAGAATAAATAGCCATAAAAGCAATACCAATTCATTTCAGCATCAAGATAATCATAGAATTACACAATGGCTTGGGACCTTAAAGATCATAGTTCCAACCCCTTGCTTTGATCAGGGTGTCAACCACTAAATCTGGCACTGCACTCAAATAGACTACAAATTGCTCAAAGCACAAGAGGGCAATCTCATATATAATCAGAATATACTAAATAAGAATACAGCTAACATTTACTGCAATAGGATAGATCAACTTTTTGTTTATCAGACTTTTTTTCTAATGATACAGCTGCTTGAACAGTAAGGTTCCAGAGACAGCTTCACCTTCATTCATTTATGAGACATCTGAAGGGAAAAAAAAAAAGCTTAAATAAAACTGGAATATTTTTGAATGTAAAAAAATAGACTTTTTTTTTCCTTTTGAGAGAGAGAAAGGAAGGGGACAAAAATTAACGCTTTCTGTTGGTTTGTAAGTTTCTGACTAGCTTTAATCGGTATGTCATCTAAAACAGAAATACTCTAAGCCTGTTAAGCACTGTGACAGACTGTCATGCAAAGGTAGTGGTACTGATGTTGCAACCAGGAGCTGACAACTGAGTTTCATTAAAGCAATATATATATATATTATATTATATATAATATAATAATATATTATATATTATATATTATATATTATATTATATATATATACTGAATCATATTTTTGTGAGCAAAGATGGGTATAAAGATCAAATCTAACTAGGATTTCTTTGTTCCTGTCATTCTGTCATGACTTCTGCCCAAAAAGATGTTAGATGCAAGAGGGTAAAAAAAAATGTGTTATCAGTAGATCTTATCATCTATATTGCCTTGTCATTTCTTTATTGATGAAAAGCAAGCTTCAGTCAGAAATCTAGAAATATTAATGAAAGAAAATTGCACTTAACCTTATGAGAATATATTGCAATTTTTGAGTAATATTCACTGTGTTATTATACGTAATTATTTTGGTGACTAATAATTTTTTTTATATTATTATTCAAAGAAGACTTAAGAAGAAATTTTAAAAAATGTTATTGTGAGGTGACATGCTATATAAACCTTTTCTTAGAGCTCCTTACTGTAATAAGGGCTTAATAAGTATCATTTCTACCTTTTAACCCTGAATAGTTCATAATAATGCTTGTTGTATTCATTGAGGCTACTGGTAAATCCAAATTCTCTCATTTGAAAATTAGTCTGATAAACACCCATTGAAATTATATTATTTGAGGACATCTTCATTCATAAAGAATTCTCTTGAGGGATAGCTTCTTCCATATTCTTGCATTTTCCTCTTTTTACATTAGTATCTGATATTGCTGATGATAGCTATGGGCATCAATCTACATCACTCATGTTTTATCTCTTACTGATCATGTTACTTATTCTCTCAAGCAGATAAAAAGATATGTCTCTTAATTGGTCATAGTCCTGTATTTTCCTCCAGAAACTCATATCTCCCCAGTAATGTAGTTGAAAAGCCTGTGAATTCTGGAGAACATTTCATCTATATATGTATATATGTACACACAGATAAGATTTTGCAGAAGAAAACCAATTTATAAAGTATTTAATAATGTTTTTCTATATATTCCTAAGAATTTTTTGTCTGTGATTAAAATATGTATTTTCTAAAAAAAAAATTTCTAGAAAAAACAAATATATTACATCACAGGGTGCCTTTTTAAAAAATATTATTTCCTTCAAAAGTAGTTTCTTGTTTCTCCCAACTGGTGGAATGGTATTAGGAAAACAACCTCAGATACCTGAAAGCTTGACACGGATTTTGATTAATGTATCATAAGCCAGAATATCTGAGCTACCAGTAGTATCCAGATGTGTTGCCTTTCTGTAGTGTAGTTAATTTGTGGGGTGAAAATATTCTCCCAACAGTCAGCAAAAGAAGCACTGTTAAGTTCAGTACAAAAGCACTGTGAGCTTAACGTTGCAAGGTGAGATTGAAAGGGTCAGTGCAAACACCCTGGAATGGAGGAGGAAGAAGGTTCTTTGGCAATCCGAGTACTGTTGTGGAAGAGGAAAAACATGAGAATCCTCAGCCACTGTGATCCAACAGGGCTGCTGTGGGAGAGTTGTACTTCCCCCTAAAAGTGCAATCACACCATTTATCTAAAATATAGGAGTGCGGCATTTCTACTAGCAGTTCCTGAAGGCTGCTCTGCAGCTTACTGCCATCCTGCACAACCAACATGGTTCTCTGCAAAGCAGAAGTGTGCTGATGGGAGACCCCAGAGGTTTATGAATCTGCATGCTGGAAAGAAGAAAATGCAGAGATGGAGGCAGGAAGGATGCAAAAGTGTGGTGGCAGAACCACACAGGGAGTAGACCTCGGCTGTATGGGTATTCAGAATAAATAAATATGAAAGCATTTATTATTAAAATCTAGCAATAAAGTCAATCAGAAAGAGAATAGAATACATTATTTTCCAAAGTCTCTGGCTTACAATTAAAGTGAAAAAACCTGTCTGCTACAATGCATCATGCATATTGTAGTTCCCCTTATTGGACACTGAAAATTAGAGCTGGGTAAAGTACTCTCATTAGTTTATAATCTCCCTTATTTTTGTTGTTTTGTTTTGTTTTTTTTCCTTTTTTTTTTTTTCCTAAGTGAGATTTCTCCATAACTGAGACATTCAGCAAGTGCTTTAGTGTCCATAGTAAGACCTCATTATTACTCTGGCCCTGTAAACATTGATGGCTGATGACAATAATCCCTTAGTGTAAGCTGTTTTATAGAGTTGTATAATATTATTGATGTTACTAAGGGAACAAGAAGCAGGTGGATATACCATCTGTCATCACTACCTAATGATAATTTACAGAAAAGTTTTTAAAGCAGTTGGTTCAGTACAAAGTAATAAAAGAAACTAAGGAAACTGGTTGTAAATTCTGTGAAATAATTGCCATCATGCAACATTTTTTTTCTATTTATTTCTCTCTGTTTTGTTCTGTTTATAAATAAGATTAGAGATAGAAGGTACATATCTGATAAACATGAAGAAAGCAAGACTTGAAAAACTTTTATTTTGGAATTTAAATGACAATTGTGATGTTGTATCATGCAGTAATATTGCTGCTCATCAAGATAAACTTGGAAGAAAATACTGGCTATAGACCGAACAGCACCCTTGGCTCCTGGTTAGACATTCTGACTTCATCCCAGCTATCCCCCAGCTTACCTGGAGAGGGAAAAAGCAGGAAGAGTGTGGGAACACGAGGTATGCAATCTCAGAGGTCATCAGATTTGATATCATGGGAATTAGTACCACAGGGAGCAGTAGCTACCGTTCACTTACAGGAATGTACTGACAATATCTTTCAACTCTATTTCCAATTTTCAAGATGACTGATCAAATTTTCACATATTATTATTTCAATATTTTGGTGTTCATTTTGTATGTTCCTATGCAATATGTTTTTTGTGCAAAATCAGTAATCTCCATTCAAGTCCAAATGAAAAATAAGTTTAATCAAAATCATGATTGTTTCATGGTTGCTTTCTTTAAAATATGTCAATTTTCTTTAAAGTATTCACGACTATTCTATTGGACAAAAAACTAGAGGGTGCTAAAAGTAACGTTTTTATATTGCATTAGTAATGGTAGAATTAAGAGGAAATGTAGTAAAAGGTGCTTGAGTGGGGAGTCTAGCATTATTTCAGTCATGAATATCTTGCCTGATCTTAAGCAAACCTTTCCATTTCAGCATGTCTCTTTTCTTCTGTACCTTGTGTCTTGAACTGGCAGGTTGTAAAACCTTTGAAGCTTTTTTTTTCTGTGTACAATGACTACCTCTATGGAGTCCAGTCTGAGCTGAAGGCTGCAACTGTTAATTAAAGAAATTCATATGCTTGTGAGAAAAAAGTAGTAAGGGCACAATCTATACAGCTAGTCAATGTAGCAAGAATTCTGAAGCTCACATATTAGCTATAAATCTTTCATTAGACTATTCGTATAAAAAACATGCACTGTAACATTTATGAAGAGATGATAGTTCATGATTTTTTGAATTCTATCCATGCTTTAACAATAGTTCCTTCTATTGATAGAGAATTCAACTAGCCTCCTAGCAAGTGCGGTGAATCTCCAGTTGTCTCTTACTGTTTATTGACATTGCCTCCTCTTACCTTCTGTTATAGATCTTTCCTCAACAAGTTAGGCAGAGTCTTATTTAATTAGTCCAAGGTTTTCTTCCAAATTAAGTAAGATATTAGGGTTAGCAAAGACAGCGCTGGGTGGCCGGAGACACACATTCCGCCAACAGCTCGCAACAGCGCTAAGCAGGGCGAAGCTTTTTATACAGTCTATGTTTCCGCAGATGTGGCCTTCACAAGTTTTGCTTTTGCCATATAAGGGTGATTGTTTTCCAGTCTTATCTCGTGTTCATCCTCGTGATGTTGGGTGTGGTGGTGGAAGCGGGGGTTTTGGACGTAAGTTGTGCCATAGGTGATGGTTGTCTCGATTTGATCAGCAGAGTAATTCTTCCATCTAGTACTTTTCCATTACATCTTCCCTTTTCATCTACCATTCCAGCACTCCTTGGAGTGAAGATGAAAGCCATAAAGCATTATCTCATATAGGGACCGAGGCAGGTGATAAAAGTAGATGTGAGAGGTGCTGGGGGAATTTCTGACCAAATTGTTTAACGAAGATGTGGAGTTCTACATTGTCAGAGTTCATCTTGGCAGGATTTTCAAAGTAAAAGAAGATATCATCAGACTTCATTCTTTTCTCGCTTGAGACCTTTTTACCAATGAAGAGAGCTTCAACTTCAGTTGACTCAAAAGGACCTTCACAGGTCATTGGTTAATGATTAAGTTTGGGATGCCATTTGCCTTTCACTCTCCTCCTGAGTTCTTGACATTTTAACAGACTGGCTATTTTGACCTATCAGAGAAAAGGTATTTTTTTTTTTTAAATACCTTGTTGTGAGTATTTCAGGCAAAAGAGCCCTACAGAGGTGCTCTTTCACTATCCTCAGTGGGATAAGAAGAGAATTGGAAAGGTAAAAGTATGAGAACTGACTAGTTGATAAAAAGACAGTTTAGGTAGAGGTAAAGTTGCACAAAATAAGCAAAAGAAGTTCCATCACTGCCTCCCATTGGCAGTCAGATACTCAACCATAACTGGGAAAGCAGGGCCCATCATTCATTTCATCATGGTGCTTCATTAGGAATGCCAACACCATCACTACTAATATTTCACCTTTCCTTCTTCTTTACCTCAGCTTCTAGTGCAGAGCATGATGCCATGATATGGGACATTTCTTTGTTCTGCTTCTCTTTTTTGTTTCCTTCCAACTCTTTCTATACTCCCTGCTGGCTGGCAAGGCAGCAGGAGAAGAAAAGGCCTTGACTCAGTGTAGGCACTGCTCTGCAACAACTGAAAGCAACTGTTATCAACACTGTGGTCACAAATCCAGAACTTAGCAACATACAAGGTACTATGAAGAAAATTAATTCTATCCCAGACAAAATCAGCATATACCTAAATTAATCTTTTAAGAGGAAAGATTTAAAAAGATATGAAGATATGAGCTACATCTCTTATTTATGGAATGTCTTTAAAAAAGAAAAATCTACATCAGATTAATTTGTAAGTCTCTTGACCATTTACAGAGTATTTATCTTGGCATTATTTAGGGAGCTCAAGAAGATCACTTGGAAAGCTCACTTGATACCTACTCACATATCTAACTTTCCCATAAAAGCTGCTTCTGAAACTCTACAGATTGAGAAGAAGCTTAAGGAGAGACTTGCTGAAGTGGTGTCAAATGGGTTTGTATTCCTAATATTAGTCTATATTCTAGTAACAATGTTTTGTGCCAAATAGTTCATTTTCATGCTCCTCATGCATTATGCTTTAGGAAGCAAAGCTTTCAAAACTACTCAATGCCAATACTTTCTATCTTGCCTCAAGCTTATTTTTACCTGCTTTGTTTAATTTCAAGATGGAGCGATGGATTTCTAAAAACAAGCAAACAAACAAACAAACAAACAAAACCAAGTTTGTTTTCCTTTCCCGACAGAACAACACGTGATCAATTTTCATTAAAAAAAAAATATATATATATATATATATACCATTTCTTCTAATATTGTGATGTACTTTTAGGCTACTTTTTACTCTTTTATAAAAAGGTATTTCTGAGTTTTGACCCATCCAAAGGAGATTTCATGCTTATTTTCAATGGACTTTTCAGGCTACTGACCACAGTGGTTGTGAATGAGCAGGGACGCTAAAGATGAAAGGAACATCAGAAATAAATATATATCATATGGGAAACTTTCTCTCCCACCTTCAGATTTTATAGAAAATCCAGAAAAACATACTCCAAGAAGTGGATTTGTATCAGAAGATTATAATTCATCTGTAATATTAATTACATTTCAGGAATACATTATTGCATGCAGGATACATTCATTTGAAGCTGTGAATGGAAGCATGTTATGGAACGTAAAGCAGAAAATTATGAAGGCAGTGAAAATGATTATGTGTCACAGAAAATAGTGCTGCAAAGATCAGGCCCCCAGGCCCACACATGGTTATTCTGGAAGAGGCCAAGCAGGGAGAAGAGGACTAGCCTTTCATTTTAATTTGTAGGACATAAATGAAAGATGCTTTTATTTAACAAGAGAAAGAGCTGTATAAAAAGTGTGATACATTTTATGAGGAGAAGAGTACTCTAATTTTGCATGATTTGAGGCAATTATGAGCTGTGACTTTTCTCCTGAGGGAATTCTGGTGCATATCATGCAGTTAATGCTTTGTCATAAAGACTGTACTATGACTGCAGACTGAACTGGTACTGTGTTCCGCTGATAGAATAGGGAAATGGAAATTTAATCAGAGTCCTAACTAAAATTTTAAAAATTACATATATGTTAAAGTTCTGTAGACCTTCTGGAAGTGCATACACTACACTGTAAGAGGGATGAGGCCTTAAAGATCCTGGCCCAGATACGATTTGACTCAAAGAAATACAGAATTGTATATACCTCAAGATATCATCAAGTCCAACACCCTGTTAAAGCAAATTCCCTACAATAGATTACACAGGTAGGCATCCATATGGGTCTTTAATGTTGCTTTAGAAGGAAAGTCCACAACCTCTCTGGGCAACCTGTCCCAGTGCTCTGTCACCCTTACCACAAAGAACTTCCTCCTCATGTTAGTATGGAAACTTTTGGAGTATCAGACACTCCTCCCAGCTTCATATCATCAGCAAACATACTGACGGTGGACTACATCCCATCATCCAGATCACTGATAAATATGATGAACAAGACTGGACCCAATACCGACCGCTGGGGAGCACTATTAGTTGCAGGTCTCCAAATAGACTATGCACTAGTAATGACAACACTCTGAGCATTGCCACTCATCCAGTTCTCAACACATCTCAATGTCCACTCATCTATCTCATACTTTCTAAGTTTCATAACAAGGATGTTTTGGGAGACAGTGTCAAATGCCTAGCTGAAGTCAAGGTACATGACATCCAGTGCTCTTCCCTCATCTACTCAACTAGTGGTGACGTCATAAAAGGCTATCAGTTTGTTCAAACGTGATTTCCCCTTAGTGAATCTATATTGACTACTCCTTATAAATTTCTTCCTTTCCAATTGTTTGGAGAGAGTGTTCAGAATAAGTTGCTCCATCACCTTTACAGGGGCAGAGGTGAAACTGATTGGTCTGTAGTTTCCCAGATCCTCCTCCTTGCTCTTTTTGAAGACTGGAGTGACATTAGCTATCCTCCTGTCTTCAGGCACCTCCCTCATTTGCCAAGACCAAAAAAATAATAGAGTGATTCAGCAATCAGCTCTGCCAGTTCTCTCATAGGTGCCCCTCAGCAAGGCCCATGGATTTCTGTGCATTGATTTTGGCTGGATGCTTTAGAACTTTTCTGGAATATCCTGCTGCTGAATGATGGAACCTCCTAATATTCAGTGAACCTTCAGAGAGAACTTTTCCCATGAAAAAACATTGAGTTAGAAAGTAGGTGAGCTATGGACCCCTCTCAGATTTTGGACAGTTATGTGGAGCAATCTGCAGGATAGGCTGGCAGTAAGGGAGGTAAGGAATCCTGCAGATCCCAGACAATTGCTTGCAGGTAGAACTGGCTTTACACATCCCACAGACAAAGGAAGGTCTCTGCTTCTTTGCTCTTCATCTTACTCATCTTATCTTCATTCTTAGATGAAGGGATTGAGTGTACCCTGAGTAAGTTTGCAGATGACACCAAGTTGGGAGGTGGTGTCGATCTGCCTGAGGGCAGGGAGGCCCTGCAAAGGGATCTAGATAAGCTGGATCACTGGGCTGAGGTGAATGGGATGAGGTTCAACAAGGCCAAGTGTCGGGTTCTGCACTTTGGCCACAACAACCCCAGGCAGCGTTACAGGCTTGGGGATGAGTGGTTGGATGACTGTGAAGAGGAAAGGGACCTGGGGGTGTTGGTTGATGCTCGGCTGAACATGAGCTGACAGTGTGCCCAGGTGGCCAAGAGGGCCAACAGCATCCTGGCCTGCATTAGAAATAGTGTGGCCAGCAGGAGCAGGGAGGTGATCATCCCCCTCTACTCAGCAGTGGTGAGGCCACACCTCGAGTGCTGTGTTCAGTTTTGGGCCCCTCACTACAAGAAAGACCAGAGAAGGGCAACGAAACTGGTGAGGGGTCTGGAGCACAAGTCTTATGAGGATCGGCTGAGGGAGCTGGGATTGTTCAGTCTGGAGAAGCGGAGGCTCAGGAGAGACCTCATTGCACTCTCCAACTTCCTGAAGGGAGGCTGTGGTGCAAAAGGGTCTGGCCTCTTCTCCCAGGCAAACAGTAGGACCCGAGGAAATGGCCAGAAGTTATACCAGAGGAGGTTTAGGTTGGATATTAGGAGAAGCTTTTTCTCTCAAAGGGTGGTCAGGCACTGCAATGGCTGCCCAGGGAGGTGGTGGAGTCACTGTCCCTGGTGTTCAAGAGGCGCCTGGATGAGGAGCTACGAGATATGGTTTAGTAGCTTGTGGTACTAATAGGAATGGGAGGGTGGTTGGACTGGATGATCTTGCAGGTCGTTTCCAACCTTGTGATTCTGTGATTCTGTGATTATTTGTCACCTGCAAGACTGGGCAGAATTGCTGCTTCCAGGTTTGGAAACCGTGGAGGTGCACTAGTTTGGAGTAGTGCTGTTAAAGAAACAGCTGAGGTTACACAGCTTTTTAGTCTGTTCTCAATGAAACAGGATTTCTACGATTCAGTTGAGCTAAATCTAAATCTCACCAAAGTGAATGGCACTATTATTTATGCTGATTCCAATGAGATATGGAGCAGTTTTGGCCATAGTGTGACTCTACAATTAGAATAACCTAAATGGTCTGCAAATCACAGGGAATCTCTAGAAATTTCAAAAATTAAGAAAAAGAAGAAAAAGTAGAAGCTAAGGTCAAATTTTTTGTTAATAATTACCTTCCATTCTTTGTCCATTACCTAATTCACAGTGACAGTAAGATCCAGAGATGGTCTATTTTGGTGTCATCAATGAATAGCAAAACCTAAATTAAACATGAACGCACATGTTCTGATATAATTGCTACAATTTTTTGCTGGCCTTTTTGTCATAAAAACTACTGAAGAAATCTAGTGGAAGATATACATATGTGTATGTATATATATTATGCTTTTATTTAAACACGGTTTGTGATGTTAGTAAGGATGCCTTGGGAGTGTGTTGGGCTGGTGACTAAATATTTAGTTTAGATTCTTCCGTGCCAGCAAAGTTATTATATTCTTTCTTCCAATTCATCAATGGTGTTTTGGGCTTCTTCTTGTTCCTGAATCTGTTACATCTTTTCCACAGTTGGTTTTTTGCTACTCCAAGCACATCACTTCAAAAGAAATGCCTCCTATTTATTTCCACAAAAACTACAACAGATACAAAGAGTACAATAAGACTACTTAACAAAGCAAATTTTTAGCTCCAGAATGCTATTTTTCAGCATAGTCACCATCATTAGCTGTGTGTTTTTGACAGCAATGTACAAGAGCCTGAATGCCACGCTCATAAAAATCTGCAGAGCCATCTTGAACATGTCTTGTTTTTCATGTTGTTGCCACTGCTGAAATACACCACCTCTGCCTCACTATGCACACATCCACTAATTCTCTTAAAGGTTCAGCAAGTGTCAATGAATGTCAGCGGGTGCCATTTTTTTTTTTCATGGAGGAATTCAATTCCATACCTTTGCTTCATACGTACTTCTATGCCAGACACCGTTCTGTTAGACTGCCCCTCTGCTGCCACTACAGCAACAAACTGTAGTGGAACATTTGTGGAAAGGTTCAACCTCCACTGCTGTACCACCAACAACCGCCTCTGATTTTGTGGGCCAACGTCACAAAATAGGAGGCGTTACTTTCAGAGCTGTGTTCAAAATCTGTTACTTCGTCTTTTTACGCTATTATTTTGTACCTTCACAACAGGCTTCCTCACCAGTGTGTAACAAGATTTATCCACCTGGGGAGTAAAATAAGCCCCTTAAAAATATGCAAGTTAAATGTGAAGTTTTGATTGAGTCTTCAACCTAGTGTTGAAGGTATCTTTAATTTTATGCAAATGCTCATCTCTATGTCAGAGGAATCTTTTTTAAAAAAATCTAACGAAGCTTAGTTTACATATTCATTACACATATAAAATAACTTTTGTTTCAACACTGTGCTTGAAATGGATATCCATTATTAGGGTTTTTTACTGAATCATATTTTCTAGAGGGATCTAGGTCACATCAAAAAAGATTATTACCTTTTACTGAAAATTTTCTCTCTGCTTTACTATTAATATTCTATAAATTTTATTTAAGGTTTGAGATACCATGCAAGGAAAAATACTAATCTTCCAGGAGAATAGAGAGCCTATTTTTTCTCCTTTTAGTGGGAAAATTGCTCTGAAAAAAAATCATCTGAAAAGAACATAGTATAAGCTGCAGATGCATCTGTATTAATACTATTTGATAATATGTAGAATACATTGCATTATTATAATAGTTGCATAATTTATATTATTCAATATTTTACTATTATGTTTTTCCCACTTGGTAACTTCCCAACATCTACATCTTGATGGTACCTTGTCAATCATGTATCATATATACATAAACGAAAGCATGATTCAAGCAAATTCAGTATATACCTACTACTCATCAATTTTGGTATGCACCATATTCATATTGCAGACCAAATCCTTCCCTGCAACAACCTGCTTTCTTTGGCTATGCCATGGAGTGAAGAAAAAATGATGGGGGAAAAAATAAAAGAAGAAGAAGAAGCCCCATCAATTCTCAGCTAGAGTGCAACAGATTGAACGTATGTATTTTCTAAGACAGTGTAATTCCGCTGTTTCTTCAGCTCTTCCATCCAGTTTGCCTTATCTTCAGATATTTTCATGATTTGGTGTCAGTGAATTAGCTGACATATCAGTCAAACTCCTGTGCAGATAATAGGCAATCTGACACCCAAGGAAATGAAACTCAGTATCTGATTCTGTATCAGAGCTACATGACTTTCAGGAGAACTGTGATCATCAAAATATTCTATAGTGAGGAAAAATGTGCTTGATCTCAAATTTTCAGTCTAGGTGGACTTGAGGCTGGTAATAAAATGCCAAAAACAGAGAAAGCTCTCTTCCTTCCTCATTTTCTTGCAAATGGTACACCTTGAAGTCCTAAGCTGATTGATGAAAATCCCATTTCTTTCTTTGGTCCCATGTTTGCAATACAACATGCCACAGCTGCTTTTCTTCAGCTTATGAATATTTGTAACAGCAGATGTTCTACAGATGGCTAATCTATTGTAGCAACACCTATTTACCTGGCTGGTAAATTGCACTACATCAAATAAAGGCAGCTTACAGGCATTTTGACAATTAGTGGGACACCTGTTGGCTTCCATTTTTTTTTTCTTTTTCTTTATTTTATTTTATGAATTAAGTGTCCCACAGTGATTGATTTTTTTTTTTTTTTTTTCCTGGTCTGGCACATATTTGTGTGGTGTTATTAATTATTTATACCTATTCGTTTTGTCTTGTTCTGTTTCCTGGTTTCTGATTTTCTGCAAACCAGGTCTCTTGTCCTCAGTTGCTTCAGGTTTCCTGGTGTGGCCCAGACTTTAGTCTTTCAAATCTGAGGGCTCATAAATAAAAGGGGCCTGTGACTACTTTCCCGGACCTCGTTTGTAGATTCTGATTAAAATAATATAGGGACAGATTAAGAAATTCAGAGCCAAGAATGAGAGAAAGTCTCAACACATTTCAGCAGTGGTTTATTTTGTAGCTATCTCAGAACGCTTTCGTGGAGTCAGTTTGCAGCGGCATCATGTTTGTCATGAGCTGAGTCTATAAAGTAACTTGTAACACCTTCATGCTACCAGAATGCAGTGAAGCTGTCTGTTCAGTTTAGACAATTTTAAAAGTGAGTGCAGTTTGCCAAGCCTGTACGCATGCTTGTATCTAGCATTTTTACTATATTTTTTAATTAATCTCAAAAAAACAAAACAAAACAAAACAAAACAGCAAGCACCTCAGGTCTTTTTAAGAGAACACTTTGGGTTTACACATTTTAAGGAGAGGAATCAGTTCTTATCGATAAGTGACTGCAGTGATGTTACTTGGGGACTGTATAATCATAATATCAGACACAGGTTTCATTTTATTAACAAAATGGTTATTTTCCTTTCCATCTCCTTAACAGCCAACTCTGTAAAACCAACGTGATTCAGGCATCCTATAAGAAAGTCCACATTGGGGAAACAAACAAACAAACAAAAAACAAACAAAAAACCTTCCTCAACTTCTTTCTCCTGTTTTTTTCTTTTTGTTGTTGTTGTTGGGCTTTTGTGGGTTTTTTGGCTATATTTGATTTACAAAATTCACCTGGTTGCAAAGATTGTAAACTCGACTGCTGTTATGTTTTCTTGAGTGTTATTGCCAATAAACAATGGTATTATTTTGTCAGGCGTGTTTGATTTGTTAATGGAAACTGGAAGGTGGAGGAGCGTTTCTCCTCCCTAAACTTGCCTAACTTCCTCAACTTGCCAGAAGCTTCCAGACTCCAAATGGTAACATCAGATGACGCTGCTCTTTATGTCTGGGGACAAAGACTATCATCTTCTGACAGGAGACTCAGTTTAAGAAAGCCATTCAGTACTGACTGTGATAACATTTTTGAAACTATTCATGTTTCTCACAAGGAGGAACAAATCTTGAGGTGTGAAGGGAGTAGACAAGTGAGAGTCTTGGTGGTGAAGCATGGCATGGAATCATAGAATGTCCTGAGTGGAAAAGAACCTTAAATATCATCTAGTTTCAACCCTTGGTTTTCATGGGCAGGGTCACCAATCACTAAACCAGTTTGGATATGGCTCTGGGCAGCCTGGTCTATTGAACTTTGAACTGCCAAACAGAAGACAGATGCAGATAGTATGAGCTATCTGCAAATTTTTATAACATCTGGTTTTGTTCTGAATGCATTAATTAATGAAGAGACATGACACAGAACTTCTGGTTGAAGGCTGACTACATGTTTTGATTATGAACTTTGAATTGTTAGACTGGAGAACGCGGAGTCTTGGGATTCCTGAAAGAAGAGGAAGTTGAAAGAAAAAAAAAATAAGATGTCAGAGAGGGAAAGAGGTCTTGAACAGAGAAAAAGACTGTAGAGATCAGATAGCTGATGTGGACGAGCAATGGTATAGGACTGGGGATGGTAGTTACTGTGCATGAGTACTGTGTATGAGTTGTCACCTAGCACAAGGCTCCTGACTTCATGGCCAGTCTCCCTAGGCCAGTAGTAAAACTCTGCAAGAATGCACAACTGGGACCTCAAGAGGGTAGAGCTCAGAGCAGAGAACAAATGAGATGGAGGATCATCATGTGAGGTGCCAGGTCTGATCTCACAGGTGCTTAACTAGTTCCAGCATCCAGATCCATCACAGGCTAGGCTGTGCTCAATTTCACCCATGAAGTACTACTCAAAATTACATGTCACCTGTGCAAGTTTGTAGGTGTTAAAACATATGTGCTTCTATTGTGCATACCCCTAAATCTTCGTGCTCATTGTGAAGGTATTAGCATAAAATAAAATAAAATAAAATAAAATAAAATAAAATAAAATAAAATAAAATAATTTTTTAAAAAATTGAAGTTACACATGTGCATTCCAACTTAACTTATAGTAATTTTTGGTCAATTTTTAAGGTAGAAATTCTTCCTTCAAAGTCCTGTTTTGATTATAAGAACCAAGCAACACAAAACAAGTATGTGCATCTATACAATGACTCTTCATAATCTTGAACTGCAAAAAGTGTTGTGTAATGGCTTTAGTCCATGTAGAAATCTATTTTCTTGTCTTTGAATTTGATCTCTTGATTTTGAGGCCTGTCAGTCTGTTTATCACAGCTGCTGAATGAGAGTAATGGTGAATGGTATAATGTTGTATCTTTTTTTTTTTAAGATTGTACTTTCGGTGCTGTAAATTAAATTTTTTTCAACTTATTAGTTTAATATAGTTTGTGTATGCCAGATGGGTTTTTAAAAGACCAGTGGGAACAGTTTCTCAGCAGTTTTAGAATGGAAATATTAAAAAAATTCATGCTGTTTCTTCGCAACTGGGCTTAATGTACTATAAGTTTTTAGTCTGTGATCCCAGTCCAAACAGAACTCAAAAGCTGTTATCAACAGCAGGCTTAGGTTCATTGGTGGCAGTGCTGCTCTTTTGATTAATTCTGTAAGTATGTTATGACTGTAAGTAAAAAATGCATTATATTTTATCAAATATCCTGGAACGCTATACATAAATTAAATAAGTGTTTGCCATTATTTCATCTTAAAGTATGCTTGGATCAAGTTCTGTTTTTCATGGAACATCTTTGAAACATCTAAGGTTATTTCATGCATCACACACACAGTGCCCTGCAGAAGAAAAGCAAATGCTGTAAGTATGATTTGTGCATGGATCACCTGGGGATGAATGAGAAGCTGACTGAGAGTTTATGAACTGGGATTAAAGGGAGAAGAAGAACATTTAGAAAATGTTATAGTAGAGCTCCAATACAGGGCACCTGGCCAGGAAGACTGGGCAGATGAAGCCCTCTACAGGACAGGAGCAGCCTTGTGTTTACAAGCCCTTGTCCTCTTGTGGTACTTCAACCACCCTGACAGCTACAGGAGGAACAACACAGAGCCAAGGTGGAGTAATACAGGAGGAGAAACACAGAGCACATGAGGGGCTGGTGGTCAAGGCTCAGCCTGGACTGCAATAACCATGAATGTGGAGGTCAAGATCCTTAGTGCAGCAAGGATGCGCAACATGTTCACTACCCTGGACTCCAGGAGAGCAGATTTTGTCCTCTTCAGAGATCATGGGATAAAGCCCTGGAAGGAATAGGGGCTCAAGAAAGCTGGTTAATATTCAAGGATTACCTCCTCCAAGCTCCGAATGCATCTCAACAAAGGGAAAGTCATGCAAAAATGCCAAGAGGCCTGTATAAGTGAACAAGGAGATCCTGGCCAAACTTAAACACACACACAAAAAAAAATAAAAATTAAAATTAAAAAAAGGGTGAAACAAGATGGGCTTCTACAAGTGCCTCGGTGACCAAAGGAAGACCTGAGAAAATGTGGGCCCTCTCCTGAAGGAAGCAGGAGGCTTTTTCACTTGACAGTTGAAAAAGGGCATGTGCTGAATTCCTTCTTTGCCTCATTTTTGTCAGCAAGACTGGTCTTCAGGAATCTGGGTCTCAAAGGTTTGGAAGAAAGGCTGAAACAAGATGTGTCTTTGGTGAAAAAGAATCAGGTTGTAGAATATTGGAGCAAACTGGACATTTACAAGTCTATCAGCCCTGATGATATGCATCCATGAGTGCTGAGGGAGCTGAAAAATGTGACTGTGATGTCACTGCATTCCTGGTCTAGAAACATAGGTAAGAATTTTCCATGCTGGAGTTCAAGACAGTCTGAGTAAAAGCATAAATTCACTACCTATTGAAAAAGAAGCTTAGTGATGCTTTGGAAGGGAAGTATGAGGGCTACTCCAAAAGTAAGGCCTCCTATTTTGTGATGTTTGTCCATGATGTCAGAGGTAGATGTTAGTGCTACAGAAATAGATGTTGGACCTTTCCACAAATTTACCATTACATTTTGTTGCTGTCCAACAGATGACAGCAGAAGGGCAGTCTTACAGAATGGTAAAGGCATGGAGGCATGTATGGAGCAAAGGTGTGGAACTGAATTTCTCCTGGGAAAAAAAGGGCATCCACTGCCATTCTTGCTTGCTGAATGGACACCAAGCAATGAATGTGAGCACAGTGAGGCAATGAGTGTCAAGTTTCTACAGTGGTAACGGCAATACAAAAAGCAAGCAGTGTTCCAAACAGCTGTGCACAGCTGACATGCTTTGAAATGAATAGAATTTTGATCAGCTCATCTGTGCAAATCAGTGGATTACAATCACGGAGATGAATATCAGCTTCAGTGTGTTGGAAATGATAATGACAATGTTGGAATATCACAACATTTGCACTAGTTAGGTCCTATGTGTGCTCACACAGGAACTGAAAGGACATAATATTCAGATTTATCAGGACTTATTGAACTGTGGGCTGAAAACATAAAATCATGGAGCAATAGCTACATTAGATAAGTATGTATTCTGCAAATCTACACCACTGCAAAAAAATTTTTTTTTGAAAAAAAGTTATTTTTGTGAGAAATGTAATGGTACTGACATTGCACAGATAGTTGAAAGATTAAAGATATTTAGCATTACGTTATTTATATGTTTCCATAGTATCTTTTCTCTGTTCCATGCCACATTAAACACATTAATAACTTTCTAAAAGTAATATGTATGAAATCAACATAGCAGCAACTCTGGAAAATGTGTTTTTTCTTTGGGAATACAAAGAGAATAGAAATTATTATTGGTGCAAGAGATTATTTGAAGTATTTTCTTTTTGCTTCAAAATAGTTTCTTCAGATTTCAGTCTCATATCTGCATTTCTAGGATATTGAAACAAACGAAGCAAAGCTTTTCCAATGTCTTCCATAAAAGAGAAAATTCACCAAGATAAATATGTTGTTTCTGAAATGCCTTCATGTATTGAAACTTCTGATATTTGATTTACACTTTGGAGTTATGCACTACTAAATTGTGTTTTTTTTATTGATTTTACCTATCCTATATGAGTTCAACTTCTAAATATGACTTCATCAATGTAGAATATCATTTTTAAGTCATAGGAGGAAGCCCACATTTCATGTAATTTCAGTGACTTCTACTTATTTTAATTTCTCTTAAACATTCAACAGTTTAATGGAAAAAAATGGAACTCTATGATTTTATTTTGTTTCATAGTATTTCCCATTTCACATCAGAAAACATATCTAGGTATGCTCTCTACCCCTAACATATGACACAATCTGGACCCTGAAATACCTAGACTGTTTAAAAAAATAAAATAAAATAAAATAAAATAAAATAAAATAAAATAAAATAAAATAAAATAAAATAAAAGTTACAGGTCTTGAAAGTTTCCTTATAGGCTGGCTTTTACGAACATCTGCATCAAGACTTTTAATATTTTAACTTAAATGAAAAGAACATTTGTCAGAAAACAAAGAAGTATTGAAGCTATTGTCAGTATTCAGTCTTGAGTGATACATACTGAAGAAATAATAGGGATTTCTACATTTAAAATATTAAACAAAACAGATGTTGCAGTAAGAATTAAATCCTTTCATTGCGCCGAAGTCAGTGGAAATTAAGATTATCTTCTGAAACAGGAGTATGGTTGGTTTTTTTTTGTTTTGTTTTGTTGTTGTTGTTTGGTTTTTTTTTGTTTTGCTTGTTTGTTTGTTTGTTTGTCTGTTTCAAACAGGATTAATAACACTTCTGCTGGGGATTAATTTCCTGAATCAAATAAAATCAAATAAAAATAATTTTGATAATGGCTTTCAGAAGACATAAATAGAGAAAGAAAATATCTTCTTATCTGTTGTCTTGGCATGTTAGCTTTTTTTTTTTTCAAATCAGTCTGTGTCTCTCTCAGTGGTACTCCTGTTTAGTTCTCACAGTGCTTAACAGTTTTTAAGAAGCAGCAGAGGTTACTGAAGTGTTAACAATATTTCACAAAAAAAAGAAAAAAAAAAGAAAGAAAAAAACCAAAACAATGTGTAGAAAGGCAGAAAAGATACCAAAAGTGAGAAAATATCAAATAATTGTCCTCTATAAACACCTGCTCAACAGTTTTTTACTTGGTCAAGTTGTAAACATTCATTAAAAATCAATTATAAGATTGCTGTAATTCCAGAAAGCACACTTCAGTTGTAGTCTTTATCTTCATCATGTAATGTGCCACTCAGCTTCCCACTGGTGCAATTTAATTTTTGGGAGACAGCAAACATATTCTTTAGTACTTTCCCAGTCGCAGTGATAGTACATATCCTCCATAATATGAGTTCATAATTGCACAATTTGAAAAATGCCTTCCAGATATTTTGCTTGTGTGAGATTATGCTTTGTATCTATGACACACTGTGATCATTTCTTACCAAAGCAAGAAGGACCTAAGATATTATGTAGGTTTTTTGCTTGTTCTTTTGTTGTTGTTTTTGTTTAATTTCAGTGAGACGTAGAGCTGTCTGAAATAAAGCTGTGTATTTTCCAAGTTAAACTTGAAATTTATATCAAAGCAGGAATTATTTGAATGTTTTAAGCTGTATACTAACAGTGTACTCTATATGTGTATCTGTCTGTGTGCATGTGCGTGAAGATTTACAGAAGTAGACCAAACCTTTCCCAAACAGAATGCATCACATCCTTTATCCAGAGCCATGGACATGCCAGTGTCAAATTATTACAGCTCTATGCAAGTGCACCATAATGCTTTCATGAAAATACCTGAAATTCTGTATGAAGATGGTGACTGCAGAGACATTTGATTTCCTTTTTCCTGCAAAATTCAACTAATAAATCTAGAATATACTTCATTTGTTTCCTTGATCTAAGATATGCAGATTGTGCATATTTTGATAAGCTCTAGCATGCTAATATTCAGAGAGTATAAATTATGACATTAGCTTGTACAGCCAGAGAAATGATACAGATCCAGGAAAAAATGCTGTTTAAGACTTAAAAACCAAAATATATGTTCTTCAAAAGTGTCATCCTAAGGGCTTATTTAGATGAAGGAATAGCATTAAAAAAAAAAAAAAAAAAAAAAAAAAAAAAACTTGATCTCTGTATTCTTATTAAGAAAGTAAATTATTGCTAAGAATTACTTTGACAGCAGTGCATTCAACATCTAACGTGTGACAGGTGACCAGGCATACAGGGCATTTTTCCTGCAAGCACCTATGGAAATTTTCAGTGGCACATTTGCATCCCCCAGGCACAATACTCTGCATCCTGGTCTCTTGGAATTTCCTCCCAGGACATCTTCATGAACATTAAAGAAGGGGAAAAGAATTGTCTGGGCAGAGTTCAATTTTTTTGATAAGTCTAAGCAATACGCATTCAAAATTTATTAAACTTACTTTGTTCTTTTCTTTGTGAGTTTGGAACCAGCATTTGAATTCAGTGAGCTGGCTGGCCTTAGTTTCTGCTTAAAGGAGTTGGAGAAAGAAGTTAAATAATGATTTAAGTGCTCTCCTTACTTGTATCAGAAGCAATAGTAAAAAAAAAAAAAAAAAAAAAAAAAAAATTGTGCTTTTTTTGCAAAATCAGAAGTTAAGTCCAGCTTCTGACATAAAACCAGAAAATGTCAGGCATTAGTTCTCTTTACAGGAAGTGTTTTACCACTGGTCATATAGAAATTGAAGCCAAGAAACTAATAGGAAGAGTCTAAGCTCTGTGATATAAAAAATAATACTGTTACGTGAACCTATCTTTGTAGTACCCAGGTTCTGCTTGCATAAGTGTAAGGCAATATGTCAGAGCAGAGTGATGGTACTACAGAGAAATTTCTTTCTAGCATCTTTTTCGAGGATGACTTTCTTCTTCCTTTTTGTCTCTTTTTGTCTTATACACAAATAAATTTCCATCATGATTGCTGTTTCCGAATTGAAGAAAATACAGTTCAGTGGATCATAAAGACCACAATGGACCAGAAAGAAAGTGATCATCCCATTCATAAGTCAGTCCAATTTTGCTGTTTTATAGTTTTTATCAAAATCTTACTCAATTTTTCTGTTTTTAAAAGGTGTCTTGAAAATAGCAACTCTGTAGTCTCATAAATGCAGTATTATCTCTCCTTTGAACAGTTTTGAAATGCTGTGTCCTTCCATTACTTTTTTTCCATATTTTTACTCCACATATGGGTGGGTGTTAACTCACATATCTTTAGGATGTTTAGGTTAGATATTAGGAAGAAATTCTTTGCACAGAGGGTGGTGAAGTATTGGAACAGGCTACCCAGAGAAACAGTGAGTGCCCCATCCCTAGAGACGGTTGAGGCCAGGTTGGATATGGCCCTGGGCAGCCTGACTCTGTGAGTGGCAGCCAGCCCACAGCAGGGGGTTGGAGCTAGATGAGCTTTAATGTCCTTTCCAACCCTTAACATTCTATTGTTCTATGATCTTCTGAGTTTAGAATTGTAGTCTGATATTGTGAATTTTATTTTTATGTTAAAAAGTGGATGTTACGTTCTCAAGTCTACTGTTAGGTGTGCTTGTTAATTATTGAATCCTTTTCCTTTCTCACTCAACTGTATCTGCTTTGGTGAAGCTCTTCTCTGTTGTGTAAGTGCCTAGTGGTTATTCCCCTGGAAATTATGGAGACTGAAACTTAATTCCCTTCTTTATTGCTTGAACATAATGCATGCATTAGCAACTTGTTGGCTCTTCTACAGATAATGATCTCTTTGTACTGCTAGTACCTTCTGTCAGTATCAGAATATACACATATGACCTCTTCCACCAAAATTAACTTCCCTCAGTCCTAGCCAATGAATATTAATTCTTTTATTTAAAGTAGAACAAATCAAATTTGAGGGAGAGATCTTCATCCATTTTTCCTTTGTTCCCAGAGAACACACATCACTAATATTGTAATTTAAGGGACTTGATCATCTTTGAAAATATGTATATTTTAAACGCTTATAATTTCTTATTTCAAAGGAGATACTGAATTTATACCAACATAAGATTAGACTTGAGGAATAACTGCTCTGTTATTTATACCCAGAACCTCAGCTACTATAAATCACTACAGGTACACTTACTGTGATGAAATTATAATGATTGAATACCTCTTGAACATTCATCTCTGAAAACTATGGAACCAAGTGTGTTTCATTTGCATAAAAGAAATTTTGTAAAGCTGAATCCCATACATATCTACTGTTGATGTTATATATGTCACTGATCAGGATGCCTACTAGGGAGATTGTGGGAGCTTAGTCCAGAAGCCACAGATACAAATATATATAAAAAATAAAATATATGTAAAAAAAAAGGATTTTAATCACTCAAGCTAACATAAAGAATCAACTCACTAGGAGCAAAGAAATATAATTTATTAGTTAGGTATAACTGATTATTTCAAAACCATCTGGGATGAAGTTCAAAAACTGAATAAGTCTGTTGACATCTTCATTTCTAGAGGTAGAGAATTGATGGTAGTGATATCTGATAGCATAGAAGAATTTGCTTCTTCCTAGAAATAACATAAAGAGATTTTAAAAATATGTATGTTAATTTTATAAAATATTTTAATAATAAAAATATAATAATAAAATAAATAATAATTAATATTATAAAATAAATATATTAAAATAAAAATAATAATAAAAATATTTTATTCTATTCTATTTTATTTTTGAAGAGATTATTTGCATAATTAGATTTTATGTATATTTATACATATAGATTTTAATTGCTGAATGTCATCATGTGGAACATAATGCTGAATAGTATTTTCTGATGAGACAATGAGGGGGTCCAGAAAAGATACAAAGAAGGAACGAAGACTGTTTTAAAGGAGTCTGCATTCCTGACCAATTAGTACCAAACTAATGTATGACACTTTGTAGGAAAAATGTTTTGCAGTATTTCTGCTACCTAGGTCATTTTGATACCTATCTAGATCATTTTGATCTTGTTTTCTCATTGAGGATGTGTACTGGAGAATGATAGTCATCCACAAATCACTGAGCTTTAGCAGCTGGATCTTAAATTCATGTCTATCCAATGTTTTTATAAAGTACTTGTAAATTTTCTGTTCCCGTAATGGTTAAGAAGCATTTTTCCAGCAAAGAGACAGATACTCCACATGGAACATCAGGTTTCCAAAACAGATCAGTTATTCATAGAATCATAGAATCATAGAATGATTTGCACTGGAAGGGACCTTCAAGGTCATCAAGCTCCAATCCACCTACTGTAGGCAAGGACATCTCCCACTGGGTCAGGTTGCTCAAAGACCCATCCAGCCAATTGCTAGATTGCACACATCTTCTTCCTAACAAATGCTGGTGCTGTTCTCCCTGCTAATGAGGAAGACATATGATCAGGACTCAAGTTCAGTAGGTCCACCTGGTAATGCCTATCTCACAAGGAGAAGGGCTGCACCCTCTGAATGATTGCACGTCAGCCTTGCCCTTATATTTCAATTTACTTCAACTACATTTACATATAGTGTGACATCATCACACTTGAAAAAATACTGTTCCTCACTTGTGGGAATCTGCAAGTATTGAAGGTAACAACTGATTTACAGAGGATGCTGTAAGCTGGGTACTGCAGTTCAGCAGGAAAATAAGGAAGTAAAAGCAGAAACACAACAGAAGAATTCATTAGTTTCTTACTAAATAGGTCTTCAAATGAGGAATTAGTGACTTAAGAAAAACTATATTAAATTATCATGGAATCAAATCAACATTAGGAAACAAAAAATTATGGATCTTATGAGAATAGCATCCACCCCTCATGGTGCCTTCATTTTGCCAAATATCACATTTTTGGAAGAAATTTAATTTTATTTCTCAGTCAGTTGGTTTAACTGATTAGCGTTGCAGTGGCACTGAAATAAAGTTAATGAGAATTATATTTCTTTTTCTGCAGAGATGCTTGTTTTTTTTTTTCCTTCTTTAATGAATAAAAAGAAAAGTAAGAGGAAGAAAAGAGATCAGTTTTGTGGTTACCTCATGCATTGGCTTTAGGCTGTGGGAAAAAAAAATTGTTGGTAAGAAGCAAAAATATTTCTGAATTTTTATTTGCTGTCCGAACTCTGTTCTCACAGATGTTAGCTCTGAGTTTGTCATAGTCTTCAGGGAAAAAATGACACTGAAAGGTTTTATTCATAAGATTTCTTATTTCTGAAATATACTTTTATTCACCAGTGGTGGAGTTATGTGTGAGTAATCCTATAATGTTAACTGAATCACATAAAAATGTTATTTTTCATAATTTTCTCCTTAGGTAATATATCTTGAATTGACAATTTATCAATTTTTGACAGTTTTTTGAACTTCGAACTTATCATAGAATCAGAATCCTAGAATTGCTAAGATTGGAGGAGACTTTAAAGGTCGTCTTGTTCCAATTCCACCCTGCCATGGGCAGAGTTGCCACTCACCAGATCAGGCTGCCAAGAGCCTCATCTAACCTGGCCTTGAACACCACCAAATACTGGGCATCCACAGCTTCTCTAGACAGCTGTGTCAATGCCTCACCACTGACTTTTCTTGTAATTTCCTTCTAGTATCTAATCTAAATCTTCTGTTGTTTTTTGTTTGTTTCTTTAGTTTAAAACCATTCCCCCTTGTCCTACAACTATCTGCCCATGTGAAAATTTGATCCTCCTCCTTGTAAGTCCCCATGAAGTACTGGGAAGCCACACTGATTTCCCCAGATCCTTTCCTTCTCCAGATTGGACAAGGTCATCTCCATCAGCTTTTCATTGTACGAGAGGGACTCCAGCCTTTTGATCATCACAGCGATCCTCCTCTGGATCTGCTCCAAAGCTTCACATCTCTCCTGTACTGGGGGATCTTCTGGAAGACTAGAAATAGCCTAAAATTATCCACTAAAATCTGAGGTTTTGTCCCTTCTTGAAATCTTCAGGGCCTGTTCACATGGGTAGAATTCTGGGAAAGTCGAAATCTATGTACAGTTGAAGCTGTAGGAGAGGATTAGATTAGGAAACACTTAAACAACCTGGAGATATGTAAATCCATGGGAGCTGACAAGTTGCACCCTTGAGTGCTGAGGGAACTGGCTGATGTCACTGCGAGACCACTCTCAATGGTCTTTGAAAGTTCATGGAGATTAGAAGAGCTATCTCAAGACTGGAAGACATCAAATGTCACATTTATCTTCAAAAAGGGCAAGAAGTAATACCTGCAAATTTACAGTCTCATTAGACTTCAACAACAGTGCAGGTAACAGAGCAACTAACCCTGGAAGCCATTTCCAAACGCACTAAAGAGAAGAAGTTGGCTGGGATTAGCCAGCATGGATTTATAAAGACAAAATTCTGCCTGACCATTCTTGATAGCTCTTCATGATGAAATGACTGCCTTCTGGATAAGTAGAAAGTATCTGATATTTTTTACCTTGACCTCCATAGATCTTTCAAGGCTGTCTCTCATTCATCTTTAAAGAATGTCAAATACTTTAGTCTGATACAGGTAAGCAGTGGTGACGTGGCTTGGAAACTGGCATAAGTAATGGACTGAAATGATTGTAAGCAGTAGCACAAAATTCATGGAAATCTTTTTCCAGTGTTTTACCTCAGAGGTGGATAGCAAGTGCAATGCCATTTAACATCATTAATGACATGGATGATGTGGAAGAGTGTACTCAAACAGGTATGTAGATGACACAGAACAAGAGGGAGTTGTTGGCATGATGATTCTGCTGCCATTCAGCACAATCTCATCGGAGTGAAGAAATGGGCTGACAGCAACCTCATACTGCTCAACGAGGGAAATACAAAGTCCTGTTATAGAAAAGGGATAATCAGCTGAAAAACATTTCTGAAAAGAATCCTGGTGGACAAAAAAGCAGAAGAGAAAAACAACATTCCCAGGGCAGAATTATGAAGTTTTCCAGCATGGTCAAGGGAGATGATGCTTCCCCACTTCTCACCACTGGTGTAATGCACTTGAAGTTCTGCAATCAGTTTTGTGCTTGTCTTTACAAGAATTACATGAACTTATTGCAGAGTGCCCAGTGAGCAGCCGCAGAGATGATGAAGGGACTGTAGCATCTGTCCTATGAGAAGAGACTGAAAAATCTGAATCTGTTCAGTGTAGAGGAAACTCATGAGGATCTTATCAATATATATATATAAATACTAACCAGAGATCAAGCATTACTAGGCCTGGCAGTCCAGACCAGTGCAGAGGAGCTCATTAAATAGGTTATGACTGGAGACAGTTTGGGGTGTACAGCCATGCCCTGGTTGTGTTTGTGATCTCAAGGAATTCAGGTCTGACAAAGAGCAGAGACATGTCCCTGAATTTCAAGAGAGGGAACTTCGAGCTGTTTGAGAAATTATTGGATGAAATCACTTGGGAAGCTGTCCTTAAGGAAAGAAGAACAGAATAGAGATGGTAAAATTTTAAGGACAACTTTGTTAGAACCAAAGTGGTCTTCATACCCATGGTAAGAAATCAAGCAGAGGGGCAGAAAACCAGGATGACTCAATAATAACCTGTTGGTCAACTGAGGACTACAAAGGAAATGAACGGGCAGTGGAAATGGGGATGTGTGGCCTGAGAAGAATACAGGAATGCCATCTGAACATGCAGCACTGAGATCAGGAAAACAAAGGTGCTGGTGGAAGTGGACTTGGCAAGGGATATGAAAAATGAAGGGGTTATATAGATAAATTAGTGAAAAAGAAAGGCCAAGGAAATTATACCTCCTCTGATAAAGAGAGAAACTGGCAACAACAAACAAGGAGAAGATTAAGGTACTCAAAAAGTTCTTTGCCTAGAGGCAATAAGCACAATCTGGAATGAAACACATTTCACTGAAATATAATTGTAAACTGTTTTACTGGCAAGTGTTTGACCATTGAAAGAGGTTGCCAAGGGCAGTTGCAAAGTCTCTGTTCTTGAGGATACTCAAAATCTTACTGGACACAGACCTGAGAAATCTAATGTAGAAGTCTTCATTCTGAGCCGGGGATTAGAATAGTTGACCTCCAGGTGTTCCTTCCACTGTCAGCCATTCTGTGATTCTGTGCTTTCAGAATAATCTCTGGATCTTTATCTGAAGGATTATATTAAATAAAACAACTACCTGAAGTCTGTTTTAGTTCTAAAGATGTATCCTTAGTCTGGTAGTCTGTTTACTTTACCTTCTTTCCTTCAATCAAAGTGCACAGTAAATTCATTTAACACATATCTTGTTGAAATGGATTGTAAAACACAAAGCAAGCTTGTGATATTATATTTATGTAATGTATGCCTGTTCATTTTGATAAGAATCTATGTTCACTTTTACACAAAAAAGTGTTAAAAGTTGAAGTGTTGAGGCTAGTTATACCACAAGGCACCCTGTACTGTCCTTAAAAAAGCTCTGGTGAATAAATGAGTTTAAGTGAAAAAATATTTGCTTTAATTACATTCTTCAGCTTTATTTACATTTACATTTAATATTCATGTCTTTGATGTCTTTAATTTCTATGCTTCTGCCTTGTCTGTAAGACAGTTATTTTTGTCTATTTGAGGATTAAGCATTGCATTAAGCATTCAACCGATAAGGCAGAAGAACACTTGGAGAAATGGCACATGCAATCCTAAATAGTGTTGATTAAAATGGAAAACTCAGTTCAGATCTCACTGCTTTCTATTCTATATTGATGGATTGCCTTTAGGGATGTATGTGTTGCATTGTTTTCAAATGACTGGAATACATAATGTCTTTGTTAGGTGTTCTCCAGAATTTTCAAGCCACTAATTTTGTTGCAAAAAAAGACTCCCATAGGATGCTTCTCCTTTGATTTAGCATAACTTTATTTGTCTAATAATCCCTTGGATGGACTATGAGAGGAGTCTCCACATGCAATATATATATTATCCTTGACTGTATACTGAATATTAACAGAGGAACAGGATTTTACAGTTGATCTTGTAGTCAGGGGTTGACACAAAGACTAGATTTCTCCTGGACTTGTGTAATTTGCTCTTTTTCTATTGCTATTTAACTTCTGCTAATAAAGCAACTAGAAATGCCATTCAGACAAGTTTCTACTCCTAAAACTTAGCCCTAGTTTAATATCTGCCTCACATATCTTTTTTTTTTCTTTTTCATGTATTTTAGTGGTGGAAATCTAGAGAATGAAAAAGTTACCCTTAAGTGTATCAGAATTAATACATTTTAAAAACACTGTAGCAGAATCATATAACTTTCTTCAGATATTGAATCCTGTCTTGTATGTGTACACAAGAAGCAGAACTATAAAAATTAATCTACGTAATGTCTGCCTTTTTTCATGTATTAACTGATTACCAATGTATTACCCAAGAATGGTAGTGATTGACATGTAAAGGTAACCAGAGTAGAAGATTTTAGACTTAGTTAGAAATAATAAAAGGACTGAAAGTGAGAAACTGATCTTTTTATTTTCCCTCAACTTTTATGAAAATTAACTCAATTTTTCAGCCTGAAGTTCTGTTTCCTTTCAAATAGACTATTTCATTAGTGTTCCAGAGCTAACCTATGTCACAACGTGCAACTTCTTTTGTACTTTTTTCTTTCATTCATAATAATTCTGTAAACACAATAGTCTTTTAACTAACTCTGAAATTATTTGAAATTACTGGTGTTAATGATCACTATTTGCATCTGTAAGCTATAAACTTAAGATCAGACCTGCAGGCTTTTCCATCCATGACAAAAACTACTCAGCCTGTCACAAATTCTGTTCTAATAACTGCATGGTTCCGCTGATCCTACTGCTCAATCCCTGTTATGTCTTTAAACATCACCTGCCAAGGCTAAATTTCTTTACTTTCCCTTTCTTAGAAGGCCGCTGAATTGCCATAATTGCCATTGTCACAGGGCTAGTTATAATAAAATTTCTTTTTTTTGTGGTAATCATGTAAAGCCAATGTGCAACTGCCTGTTCAACTGTTCTGTTCAACAGTCTACACTGATTTTTTTTTGTCTTACCTTTGCTAATACATTTTCTCATGATTTACTTTCAGATAAACTTACCTTAGGCCTAAGGTAAGTAAATTATCAATTTAGCCTCAGACTTCCAACAATTGCAAGATACCTTGTAGGCTTTCAGACCATGACTCCTGTCCTATTCATTACTGGTTTGTTTTCTTCAGCTATTGCTTTCTTTCTGTGAGCACTGAGACTTCATGTAAATTCATATGTGCCATTCGTGGAACCACCTGCACATAATTCTTTTTGCCTTTCTTACTCATTTTTCCTATATTATTTTTAATAATATATATTTTTTTCATTATAATCTAGAGTTTGGACAGCATATTTATTTGTCTTCTTTTAATGCTCCTTGCCAAATGAGTTTTTGTAAGTTAACTCAATGGCAGCATCTCCCTTGCAGAACTCTGAGTAAGGCTTCTTCTTCTTTTATCAGATTCAGTCAGTTGTATTCACATTTGGAGGCCTTTGAGCATTTTATGCTGCAAAATGAAATTATGGCAAGCCATAAAATAGTGTGATGGCCTGCCACTCAAAGAAAGGCTTGTTGTTTGATGCTTTTAATGAGTGTTGATGTGAGCATAACAGAACTAATATCACTGTGAGATAAGTGTCAGGGGTGCTGCATTTTCTCTGATTCTGACTTCATTTAATCTTGCTGTGCCTTACTACTCCCTGACTGCCTCCCTGACTGAATGTGTAGCAAATTGTAGACAATTTAGACTGCCTCAATCTGGCACCTATCTCCTCACCAAAGAAAGAAATTCAGTAGTGTTATCTTAGCATCTCACCACCCTTCCTTACAGCCATTCTGGCATGATGTGTTTTGCTGTTATTACCACTCTCTGCCTGGGCATTTGCTTTTCTCTAATCCTAGACTCACACCAGTGGCACAGTATACCACTATAGACTGATTTCTAAAAAGAATTCCCTATAAGTATATTGAGAATCAGGGCTCTGTGTCATGGAAATACAGACTGAATCTCCTCTAGAATTGAACATTCTACATTTTTTGGAAAGATACTATGTCAAGAGAAGGCATGTAAAAAACACATAATTGCCTTCCAGGAATTATAAATGCATGGGGATAGGTATCACAGTGGTGAAAGTGTCCTAGCTGTTGGAACTCTCTTTTCTGTGATCACCCAATTTCCTAGCAAACTTCCTTTCCAACGAGCCACTAAAAAGTAAGGGGTCAGGGAGTTTAACATTAAATACAGTAAGTGGGAATTATTTATTGTGGTGGGGGGGGAAGACTGTTTGGTTTTGCTTGTTTGTTTTGTTTTGTTTTAGTTAATATTATTTTAAATAGCTACTGTATCTTTTAGTTGTTCTTAGAATAAAATCAAAACACTTGAGAGTTAAAAATGTGTGCTAAAATTGATCGTATTTCGTATCATTGGAGATACTTATGACTGAAATCTATAATTGGAGACTCTCTATTCTGCTTTTTTTCTGCAAGATTCAACTCTACCAGGGCAATGTAACAGAATACTTGATGATTTATTATGTTTGCAGAAATATTTGATAATTATTCCTATGCAAAATATTCAAAAATGCTGACAGACATCAAATTAATAATATATATATATATATGAAAGTAGAAAAAAAAAAGAGGAACACATTCCCCTTTATAAAACCTTTAGAGTCTTCTTAACAAACATATATGCTCCCTGGCTTACCAATGAACATTCTTGTTAGGTAGTGCAGAAAAGAATGGTAACTTAGTAGAAATTTCATCCTTTTACAGGATCATACATGGAGCAGGATGAATTATGTACTTAAAGTGATAAATTTGATGTGATATCTTATGTGTATAATGTGCAGTCACATGTCCAAAGCATATCTTTCTGTGCTCCTTGCTAACAAAATAGTGTCTCGCAGGACAGAGAAGGACAAAAAGCACACTGACATGCACTGTGATAGTAACCAATAATGTCAAAGTCTTGCATTTTCTAGAAAAAAAAAAAAAAAAAAAAAAGGCACAAATTAGAAATTAGAAATTAAGAAATCATAATTTATTGCTGAAACAATTCTGTATCTCTGTATCTCTCTTTGTTTCATATTCCCTCATGAATCACACAGAGGTATGCAACAGAAACAAAACCCATTTTTATTTGAATGGTTCAGGGCATCATAACTTATTGGATGGCACTAGTTTATTTCTTATTTAGAATTTATTTGTTTATATAAGTTCATTTATTATTAAAGAATTTATTGAATGGGCCCCTAGTTATTCTAAGAAATCTTAATAACACAGAGACAGTTAAAAAAGTGATTAGTGATGGAAAAATTCAAATTATATCAACTCAGCAATGGTAATTTGTGTCCAAAGCATGGAAAGCAAGAAGGCCTGGTCAAAAAGAAGGTAATCTTGATGGCAGCAGGGACCCAGAGACAGAAGGACTTCATATCAGGGAGTCAGGTTTTCCTTGCTGATAAGACACTGGGAGGGCTCTGACTTGTAATATGATGCAGAGGAGTTCTAAGGGATACCCTCTGGACATCAAGGTTGGGTCACGGTTGGACACAACTCTGGGATGAAGTGCCCTACATTTATGCTCACAGGAGTGGTGCTCGGGCAACTGGGCATAAGGGCATATTTTTGTAGGCTCCATGTAGAACCTGTAATGGCAGGGGGATTCTGTCAATGTGGAACTGCTGGAGTGGGACCAGAGGAGAGCCACAAAGATAATCAGAGGGCTGGAGCATCTCTCCTATGAGGACAAATTGAAGTAGCTTGGCTAAACAGGAGGGAGACTGACTTTTTACACATCTGATGGTGATAGGGCAACAGTAAGTGGCTTTAAACCAAAAAAGAGGGGATTTAGATAAGACATTAAGAGGAAAATCTTTCCTCAGAGGGCTGTGAGGCCCAGGCACAGCTGCCAGAGAAGCTGTGTGTACCCCATCCCTGGAGATGTCAGTTTGGATGGGTGCCCTCGGCAGGCTGAGCTGGTGGGTGGCAACCTGCCCACAGCAGGGAGGGTGGAACTTGACCCTTAAGGTCCGTTCCAACCTAAGCCATTCAATCATACAATTCATTCATTAAATACCATTAAAATTAAGTGCAAACATAAATTTCTCAACACTGTTTAAAGTTCATAAGTTTGTAATGATCTGTTTACAATTTAAAAAAGGTTAGAAAAGCAACTGGCTTTTTCTGTGTTAAGAGAACCTGTTGAATAGACAAAAACAAGTTTTTACAACCAAAGGAAGAGGAAAGCTGAACAGGCAGGGAGAGAGCAGCAAAAATTGAACAATTATTAATTTATTATAAAAATAATCACTTTAATAAGGGGCCATCCCCAGGCTAACACATGACTTCTTTTTAAAGATATTTTAAAATCTCCAAAATTTCAAAAGAAGAACACTTTTCAGGATATCAAATTCGATGTTTAATTCATGTCAGCATATAACAGAACAGAACATATTGTAGAAGGTTTTGCAATCCATAGGTCAGATTCTTCTGTATCATAAACTGACAGATTCCACTCAAATATTGGAAGATTTCATCCTATGTGCCAAGTCCAACATAAACTAAGGATTAAATCTGTGCTCATTCTATATAAACATACATTTCTATTTATTTATCGTACATTTGTTATTTATAATTATTATATCTACAGCATGCAAACAGAAAACCTGATGTGTCCTATGTTAATCCTATTTTCTTTCACGTGTTGAAATTTTTGCCAAGAACATTTGAGTGGATTCATATGTAGTTTTTTAAAGTGCTTTTTTTTGCAAATGGACAAAGTGTCAGGAGACTGTGTTAACCACATGCAATATTATTCACGGGCAATTTAGTCAGAAATGCTGCAAATGTAGGGAGTAGCTGCAAGCTGTGTGTGTAGATGGTAACGGGTCTATTCTTATGGAAACAACAGAAAATTCAGTGCTGCTAAATATTGGTGTCTAAAAAGTTCCTGAAATTCACATTGTTGGTTTACTGAGAAACAGTGACTAGCCCAGTTTTCCAGAGCAACCTTTTGTCAGTTAGTCCCAAATGCCAGTATGCCTGCCTAAATGAACCTTGGGAGCATTTTTCTGTGCTGTCTTAAGTTTGACACCTGCTTTCTTTACATGCACAACAGGAAACAAACCTGCAAACACTGCTGGATCTCTGCCACACAAACAGATCTATAATTTCTTACCAGTTTTCTGTTCAAATTTCTGGAGAATTGTTTATGTGGGTACCACATATTAAAGCATACTTTTCTTCTGTGATTTTTTTTTTAATGTTATCTGGATTGGTTCCCAGGTTTGAACTACTGATTTTTACAACTCAGTAAATTCTATTACCCCTGAGTACCTGCATTGTTTTATAACATAAGAATACATTCATTTCCCTCTGAGCTCTGATGATGTAATCTCAATTTGTCAGTTGCAAGTAGTGTAATAATGTTTCTCAGCAAGCTTTTTTCTCCTACAGATACATAGGAGATATGCATTTAGCATATCAGCCTGGGAGTTAGCTGATCTGATGCTGTATCCCCAGGTGGCTTTTAAGAAAATTGCTCTCTTTAGAAATCTATTTATTGATTTATCTATTTATTTGCATAGTTATTTTCAGTCTAAATGTGCAAAATCCAAAAGGCATTTATAAATAGAGTCTGAAGAAATACTCGGATGATAAACAGCTCAAGAAGGGATACATGTTGTTTTGGATATAAAATTTGGCATGGCTTGCATGGCTCTGATAAAGACATGTCACGAATGCTACAAAAGTAAATTAATGTGCAAGAGAAATGTAGTGTGATAACAAGATTGCAGACAATTTCCAGCATGTGCTTTGCTCTCAAACGAAAACACACAAAACAAGCAGAAAAGGAAAGCCACTATGACTGATGATTGTTTTTTCTTTTGGAAAATAAAAGCCATGGTCAAACTTTATACTGCATTTTTCATGCACTCATACACTATCACACAACCTTTATTTTCCTCAGTTTACAAATATATCATATGTCAGTTCATTAAAAAATGTCACTAGATTTTTCCACTTTCACTTCCTATGTTGCTGAAGACATTTATGCTGTTTTCAATGTACAATTTTTTGAAGAATTCTTAAAACAACTGTAACAGTTTTCTGCAGTGCATCTTTATTTAACTCTTTCTAGGATTTATGTTTGTAAGAACTGATGAGATGTTAAGACCTGGGTACCCCATTGGACAACAGGTTGACCATGACCCATCAGGGTGCCCTTGTGACCAAAAAGGCCAATGATATCCCAGGGTGCATCAAAAGAGTAAGGTCAGCAAGCTGAGGGAGGTGATCATCACCCTCCCTTCTGTTCTAATGAGGCCACACCTGGAGTACTGCATTCATTTCTAAGCTCCCAAGCACATAGAATATAGGAAATTGCTGGAAAAAGTCCAGTGGAGGGCCACAAAGGTGATCAGGTGCATTTCCCTTATGAGAAAAGGCTGAGAGAACTTGGGCTTTTCAGTCTGGAGAAAAATGAGAAGCGATCTCATAACTGCTTATATATATATATAACGTGCATTAGTCAAATGGATGGGGGTGGACTCTTTTCCATGGACTACAGCACCAGAACAAGGGGCAATGGGCAGAAAGTGGAACACAGGAAGTTCTATACCAATACAATGATGAACCTCTTCACTGTCAATGACAGAGCACTGGAACAGGCTGCCCAGAGAGGCTGTGGAGTTTCCTTCTTAGGAGATATTAAGATTCACGTGGATACTTTCCTATGCAACCTGCTGTAGGAACTTTCTTTAGCAGAGGCATTGTACTGGATGATCTTCAAAGATCTCTTCCAACCTCTAAAATAATGTGATTCTGTGAAAAAATCTGTAATATTCAAATACTTTTTCTACTCTAATTTTGATCAACTTTGCATTTGTAAAAACTGGTAGTAAACTCTAAAAATTTTAGAAATCTTCAATACTATCAGTTTTTGTAAACACATTCTTTTCCTAGTTAATCTAGCTGCTGAGAGGTAAAGGGAGGAGGAATGGGGTCATGTTCTGTTGAATCACTTCTTTTCAGATGCAAGAGCTACAAAGAAATAATGTTAATGTGTATGACCCAGCTCCATATGCTCCAGACTTTACAGTCTTCAAAATATAGATAGCTTAATTCCAGATATTGTTCTTAAATTGCATAACTAATTTACAGTTCAGTACCAACATTATTTAGACTCTTCTACTTTGACTTCAGTAATATCTTGCTTTTAAGTGGTAAACATCTGATCTTCCCATTTTGTCACTGCTTAGGGACATTTGCCATAACAAAGCTAAAAGAAAATAACTTCTTTCAGCTGTTTGGTAGAAAAGAAAAATGTTTTGAAAACTCTAGTTTTTACAAGAAGAAAGCAATTAAGATATCCCACAGAGATAAGTACAGAAGTGAACCTCTTGTACACATTACTGAAGTACTGTGTCAATCACCATATGTCAGCAGAAGAAAGACCACTCCTGGGAAGTCTGTCTGCTTTGATTCTGACTTAATGGGCCAAAAAAAAGGAAAGAAAAGTGAAGCACAAACTTTTCATTTCCATCTTTCCTTTACTCTAAGATACAGACCCTCATCCGTGATGAGACGACAGGGTGCATATCATAATTTTTGGCAGAAAAATTGATTTATGATAACACTGCTTTATAAAGACATGCAGCAAGGATACTGATGTAAAAAGAAAGATTGCCAGTTTCTCTTTTTGCATCTGTGGTTAGATGTCAAAACCAACCTTCAAATAACTGTTCCTGCACTGTATCCTATTATGACACACAATTTAAATCACCCATTAAGCTGAAAGTTTTTCATTTGAAAATAAAAATAAGTACACTTTAACAACATTATTACATTAACATTTTAAATAAATAAAAAAATCTAAGTTCTAGAGAAAGGCATGGCACAAACTGTTATACCATCAGCTTCTATCCATCAACTCCTGTCTTTGCCGTTGTGCAGTTTCCAGTAAGATCTGTAGAAAATTCTGGCTCCTCCAAAAGTTTTCCTTTCTATATAGGATGATTCTTGGTTCTGTTTATTCCCTGAAGTCATCAGGTCCTGAACAAGTTCGGAGATCAAAGCTTCATTCTTTGATTCCTATATTTTTCACGCATTAAAATCTCTGCAGATTCTTCTTCCCTGAACAAGCTACCTGGTATGAAGATTCTTACCCATTTTCCACATGGATCTGATTTTCTCCTGTTAAATAAACACATGACAAGTGGAGAACCCAATTAATTGTACTCACCCCTGACATTATTGATAGCATTTTATCTGCCTTAATTTGCTGCTGAAAGATATTTCCTTTGCTTAAAACTGTAGGAATTGTGAGCATTGATTTGGCCTCTGCAAGATGGAAGCAAATGTACGTATATCCAGGGATAACTATTGGACAATTCTTAATGCAGATGATTTATTTTATTTTATTTTGACAGTCTGCCCCTGAACTGCATATGGAAACAGAGGAAGTGATCATGGGTAAGGAAGATAAAGTCTGACCAATACGACCTTAGCCTGAGAAAAGCACTCAATTGTCAGCATCTGTTAAATTCATTAGAAGTCAGGCAGGGGGTGTACTGCGAAAGGGAAAGTCTGTGCCTTTAAAACAGGGAAAAGGAATTATCTTCCTACATAAGTAGGAAATCAACTTGTGGAACTAATTCATTAACGCAAGTGATCACTTTGGCTAAGGGCTTACTGGGATCAAAACCAGGAGCTGCAAATCTTTTTAAAGATAAAAACATCAGAAGTTGCATTAGCTTAAAGGGGTAAAGAAGGAGATCAGCAGAACTGTTTCACTCCAGGGGGATAACTTCCTGTAGAGCTTGGATATCTATAGCTCTAACCAGTAATCTCATAAGCAGTGCCCTGCACTTTATTCAATCATATCCAAAATACTGTCTATTGACAGAGGCACAATACTAGATAAGAAGCATGATCCATATGATATGCTATGGCAATTTCTGTTTTTCCCAGGCCCTGATTTTGTAATTATGCTAATTAATTGCTCATTATGTAGAAATCACAGAATTCCATATGAATAATTCAGTTTCAGGTTTCAGAATTGTAACATACCCCATGTAGTTTATCAGAAAGTGAAATATTTCTCCTAGAACTTGTCTCCCCTTCTCAGTTATAACTGCAAATTATTCACATAGTCTTTAAGGATAACAAAGAGAATCAAAATTAGGGGTTGTCTCTTTATAGTTTGTCTTCGCAAAAATATTCTTTTCAAACATTTTGGTCCTTCTTGTTCTGCTCAATAGAATTAGCCCAATGTAATTAGGTTTTTGAGTTCAATAGGATTAGGTTGACAGGCCAGCCTCAGACTTTTTTCCTTCTTTTATTCTCCTTGTATGATGTAATGCAAGCTACTGCTCTTAGGAACAATAATTTTAAAGCATTAGCACAGAAGTATGATGCTGTACTTGAACTTGCAGGACTTCAGTATTGTGAGAAATAGGGATCATCTTCATACTATTCTTTAAAATCCAGAAATAAGCTTAAAAATCAGAAGTAATTCTAAAAAATAACAGTTTGACGGGTTGAGAGCCGGTAATGTCATCAAGAAGTTTTTTGACTATGAAACATATTTGAAATCTTGTATGCAAGAAAATATTTAATGATTGAAAGTTTTATCTGAACAAAAAGGCTACTTTTTGCTCCACCTTTAAAGTCCATAAGACTTCCCTTATGGACTTGTTTCCCATTTGAATGCTCCAGTAAAGAATTTAGCAGGGTATGCTAAAATTCTCAGAATCTCTTTTTATACAAGCCTGCAAAAATGTCATCACTAAGCACTTTTGTAGTATGATTATATCCTTTAAATAATTGTGAAGGGTTAAAGTACAGGATTGGATTGCCTTGTGATTGCTAAGAAAGTTTTATCAGGAAGTTTCTGTTGGTTTCCCTAAACATAAGTTAGAGCCGTACTCCAAAGCATGACAAAAAACTTCAATTCTATTACACTGGTATACATGGCAGCATCCACTGTTTCCATAATTCATAGTAGTAAATTTAACTACTGCAGACAAAACATTTATATGGAGATTTTTTTTTTTATATTGACCAAAATGCTGTGTTAGATTAGTGGATTAATATTATATGTTAAAAATGTTATTATTTTAATCCATTTTAAAGCAATGTTCTGTCACATAATAAAAATTATTTAATTACAAAGTATTCATAAGAGCTGTACTTGCTGATTGAGAAAAGTGTATCTTTAATGTTAATTCTAAATTGAACAGAGCCAAGTGGTAATGTAGATCATGAATGTCATTTTAGTCTACGTTTGACTTGAAATACAAAAAACAATAACTAATTAAAACCACCAATGATAGCATATGTATAATGAGAAACTTATCCTTAAAAGCGAGGAGAAATTGACGTTCACTTTCAAATCGAGGATCAGAGTGACTTTTCTTATACATTAATGAAGACACTAGAAGCCTGCTTACACCAGCATTAGAGGGATTTCTCTATGAATTGTCAAATGTCAATTGAAAACGTTTTCCAAACGTTCATTCTTGAGGATTTCTTTATGGATAATCTTTTACAAGGAGCTTTGCGAAGCTTTTCTATCCTTAACTTGTGCTTAAAGTATTTGTACACTAATTGCTCCTTTTTGACTGATCTCAAATATTACCAAAAATCTGGGGGCAAAGAAAGTAATCATTTCTGATCATTTGTGTTCTTATTTTGAATAATAGCTTTATTTTTGTTTCTGCCAGTGGAAAACTTTCTCTTTTTTATTGTTTGCTTCAATCCTCAGGCCCACACTTGGGTTTCATATAACAGCAGAACCACACAGTTGGAAGGCACCCACAAGGATCATTGAATCCAACTCAGCTACACTCAGCACCACTCAAACCGAATTCCTGTGCCTGAGAGCAGTGCCCAAATGCTCCATGGGTTTCTGCAGCTCAGGGCTGTGCCCGCTGCCTTATGGGGTAGAGCCTTTCTCTAACCGCACACCTTCCTCCCCCCAGCCCTCCCCTGATGCAGCCCTATGCCTTTCCCTCAGGCCCTGTTGCTGTCAGCAGAGAGCAGAGCTCAGCATCTTCTCCTCACTGATACAAAACCCTTACCTCCTTGTTGTCTCCCTTTGCCTCCAGGGCTATGTGAAAAGCTTTTAAAAAAAAAAGGGAAGGGAAGGGAAGGGAAGGGAAGGGAAGGGGAGGGGAGGGGAGGGGAGGGGAGGGGAAGAAAAGAGAAAAAAAAAAAGAGAAAAAGAAAAGAAAAGAAAAGAAGAAAAAGAAAAAGAAAAAGAGAAGAGAAGAGAAGAGAAGAGAAGAGAAGAGAAGAGAAGAGAAGAGAAGAGAAGAGAAGAGAAGAGAAGAGAAGAGAAGAGAAGAGAAGAGAAGAGAAGAGAAGAGAAGAGAAGAGAAGAGAAGAGAAGAGAAGAGAAGAGAAGAGAAGAGAAGAGAAGAGAAAAGAGAAAAGAAAAGAAAAAGAAAAGAAAAGAAAGAAAAAGAAAAGAAAAGAAAAGAAAAGAAAAGAAAAGAAAAGAAAAGAAAAGAAAAGAAAAGAAAAGAAAAGAAAAGAAAAGAAAAGAAAAGAAAAGAAAAGAAAAGAAAAGAAAAGAAAAGAAAAGAAAAGAAAAGAAAAGAAAAGAAAAGAGAAAAGAAAGAAAAGAAAAGAAAAGAAAGAGAAAAGCTCTTGTGATAAGTCAAGGATGCAAATTGTTGATTTCTTGGTTTAAAAAAAAAAACAACAATAATTGTCATTTTGATGGTTTCTGCTTAGAGATGATGCTGTGTTCTTTTCAGTTCCAAACAACAGTAGAGCATCCCCTGAGAGGGTGTAGATTCCAGCCTCAGCAGGAAGCCTACCCTTGAGAGCACAATGGGAGTATACAAAACATGAGCAGCATTTTACTTCCAAAGAACACCCTTCAAATTGCTGAGTGTGTACAGTGATTTAATTCTTTGCTTTAAAAACACATTCTTTTCTGTAGTGGAAGTCATCTCCACTTACAGGGAATAGTTTTCCATTCTTACCAATCCATGCACTACAATTTTTCTCTAGTATTATTCACAGAAGCTCAGGATAGCGAAGTCTACCACTTTTACAACAGTGCTGGCTGGGTCAAACCAGACTTTCTCCCGGTTATTCAAAAGTAAACCAGCAACCTGTGATTCAGGCTGCTTTAACAATAGAGATCAGCATATTACTTTAAGGACAAATACATTGCTTTAGCGAAAGGAATCAATGAGCTGTAGTTCTAAAACTTTCCGCTGTAGCTTTGCTTGATGTGTGAACAGCCTTGTTCTTCCAGCTTCACAAAAGCACTGAAGTCACAATAGAATAATTTTATCTTTGTATATTCCATGTGCAAGGACTTTTTTCTTGGATTTCACTTTTATTGTTTTGAGTTACACTGCACTACGATAGAAAGATGCTCATTATGGCCTAACAAGCTATGGAAATTAGCCAACTTGGGGAAAAAACAACTGAAGGTTGCACAAAAGTCACTGTGATGAAGCTGATGATGGAAAAATGAGGAGGAAGCAAGTGGACTCAAACTATCATACACCCCATTCATGCCCAGATGGACATTAGCAAATATTAATTTATTCTTGGAAAACAATGAGTATATATGCTAATGTATTGCGTATGATGTCTTAACTGTTTAAATGTGAACTCTGAAAGCACACACTTGATTTGTCGCGCCGTCTAGTAAGTATCATGAGGCATAAAGGGATGACACTTTCTAACACTGCATTGGAGCTAGAGAGTTTTCTTCCTAGATTTTGGATAATACCTGCAATGCAATATGTTTTCTCTTAGAACCCTCCTCTGGGAAGACAGTCTCTCTATGGAAAATTTGCAGGGCCTAACTTTTCCTAATCATAGCTGGGGAGTTATTTAGTGAACACTCGAAAAACAGAATTAAATCACAAAATTACCAAGGAAAGACTCTACAGGTAGAGAACACATCTTTTGTTCTGTCACTGAACTAAATCACTCCACAGCAGGGGTTTTCAGTGTGACCAGCTTCAGTGCTTAGAGAACTGCCCATGCCAAGAAAAGCAATTTCACAGAGATGGCCTTTTCATGCCTGCACTTTGGATGCCTTTTGCTAAATCTAATCTTCTAATTAGGCTCTGCATGACAATGAGGTATCTCTGCCAGGCTCTAACACTACTTCTTTTTGATGCTGCCTGTAACACACTATTGCCTCTCACCTGCCAAGTCAGTGGGCTTAACCAGGAAGAATAAATGTTTAAAAATCCATTAATATCAGATGGAGGAGCTAAAAGTTGCAGTAGCTTCTCCTATGCATCCTCTTTTCATTTTGAGAAAGTACATTTGAGACACCATAATGACAAAAGCTATGCATTCTACTGTCTTATGCAACCGTCAAAAGCACAAATTCATCCAAGTCTTCTTATTTAGCAAATATATTTTTTCCTCATCCTCAACCGTTGAAAATTGCACACAGAAAATTTTGATAAATCAAGCCTGACATCTCCATCTGATTCACTGAAAAATTCATATTTCTGATTTATTTTTTCTCCTCATGATTAATGTTTTATAATCACATAGTGCTATGAAAATTAATGAGAAAACAGATGTATCTTAGATTTATACTACATTCCTTCCTATATTTAGAATTCCTGCAAGGAAGACACGATTACCACAGATTTCACAAGGTTTCTGATCTTTTCCTGTTCTGATTATTTCGAAATACTGGCTCTCATAGAACTTTTGCAGTAAACTAGTTTAGTAAAACGTAGAAAAATTCTAAATGTTCAGACTTTTATAATTGCGATCAATCTTGTTCAAAAGAACAAGAAGCAAAAAAAAAAAAAAAGCAAGCTCACTATTGCAAGTTGTCCACTCAGACATTATTGTACTCTAGTTCAGATCAAAATTGCCTTGAGGATGACGTGGCTTGCACATTATTTCCAGGTTGGGCATGTTGGAAAGGGAAGAAAGCATTTACAGAAGCCATCAACATGGTATTGGATATGTTGACAATAAATCAATAACTTTTTTTTTTATATATAACTCTCATAGTAGTTATATAGAGAAAATTCCTGTAATAGTTCTTTACTATTATATATATATATATATACATATATATAAAAAACAGAAGACATACACACAAGAGATAAGCTGCATTTTACTAAAAAAGGACCAGTTGGGCTGAAGCTTGGCATAGAATTATTTTATCTGTGCTAGGCTGTGTTAGAATGTGAGATGAACAGTGCAGGTAAGCATAATCTGACACCTACCAAATGAACAGTGGATGAATAAGGGTATCTGTCAGTAGAGAGATGAAGTAAGTTATTAATGTCCTTGTGACCCATTAGGATTATAAAGTGTAGAGACTTCTGTTTCTGTTGTAGTACACCTACAAATCTCCAATGATTTTCACTAACTTACTGTACTTATAAGCAAAATTTAAGTCATCCATTCTAACATCAAATCTTCAAAGTAGAGAGGTTTTTTGGAATTGGTTTATTCCCACTGAACAATTTATCTAACACAAATGATCAGTGTTCCAGTTAAACTATTTTAACAATTAACATATCACATAATTTAGATCCTAGTGACATTACAGTGCCTTGGTACTCATTTGTATCTTCTACCACTCAAAGATCTGATTTACAGCTTATACTTTTCTGCAGGACTGTGTTGAGAGTGCTTATACTTGATTTCCACTGGAGATTCCAAATGCATTTTCATATCATAATCTTTGTCCTTCTCAGGTATATGGTTAATTGTGTGGAAATAAAATATGAATCAATCTGTGAGTTCAAATGAACAGGACTGTATCTATGTGTTGCGTGTAACTTCCACTTGATATGTTGCATCAAACATGTAAACAAGATGATGTGTCAGTGTGCTGCAAGTCTGAATCATTGAATCATAGAATCACAGAATGGTTTGGGTTGGAAGGGACCTTTAAGATCACCTGTTGTTAACCATCCTATGATGGTTTGATCCTATGATCAAGAAAGCCAAAATATTGCCAGCGGCACCAGCCTCTGAGCTACATATTGATTAGCTAGATCTTCCTGTTCCTTTCAGCATTGGTCTGGAGCCATAGGGGAAAATACTACCCCTGATGCATTAATCAATCACTCTAAAGCCCTGAAGGCTCTTTGGTTGCCCTTGGACTTCTTTTTGTAACCTCGTCACAATCAAACCCAATAACCTGTACTGGATGGTGTTGCAAAAGTTCTTCCTATTGCAGGCCGATTTTTGGTGTAATAATTGCAATATAGCTGTCTGGTTGTGTTTTTGTAGTTACATCTCTCTCCCAGTCTCCCATTTAGCCTCACAAATTTAGTTCCAGCCTTTCAACATGAAATATAGACCTTATCTGTGTTCATGAAAAGCATCAACAAGTGTTTTGTATGTTGTTTCAATACTGACTACACTACACTGTGTTCCCTCCTGAAATGGAAATATTTGGTAACTTTGTAAAAGTCGTCCATAGACTTCCTCTAGATAATTTTCTAATATTTCATCTTTGGTAAGACCTGATTTCTATATTAATTTTCACAAGATCCAAGCTGCCCCTGTTTTTCAACTGCTTTTTTTCATCAAGATGATAGAAATATACTCATGGAATTTAATAGTTGCAGAAAGACAAGTATAGGAGAAAGATTATGTTTAAAGGCAAAGACAATCTTATGTAGATATGAGATTTAGAAAGAGATCTCTGACAGAGACCTTAGGAAGATTCCTCAGAAAGAGATCTCTGACAGATAATGCTACACACAGAATAAAATTAATAATAATAATAAAAAAATTCATCTTATGTGCATTTTTCACATACTACAGTACTATCACTTGGAATCACACATGATCAGTCACTGTCTATGTTGTGCATTACACTTTGCAATTTACTAGCAGTGCTTTAAAGAAATTACTTACTAAGATACTCAGTTATAATGCTCTGTCACACAGGATGAGAATTACACAAATTGCATCTCTTCCATTTCTACTTACAACGTAAGCTCAATTTTTATACATATACATATATATTTGTATATATTTGGGAGGTTTTCTGCAACTTTTCTGGAGTCTCTCTGTGACTAGATGCCTTAATACATCATCAGAATCTCATCGTCTCTGACTTGCAGACTGCTGGTTCCCAGCAGAAAGCCACAAGGCTGCAGTTCAGACTCTACAATACTGGCATTGCTGCTAACATTAGAGACTTATGTTGATTTCTCTTATTTGAGTGAATTCCTAAAGCTCTTTGCACAGAATAGGCTGTATATTTTCAGAAGTGTATGGAAAAAAAGGAGAAGTAAATCTTCATGCCTTCCTCTCATCGCCTGGCTAAGCAAAAACATTTCTGTCAGTTCTCAGATCATCCTTGTGATTCCATTTGGACATTCTCTATCAGATTCATGTCTCTCTTGTCAAGAGATACATGCTGTATTTTAAGTGAACATCATGAGATTAGGGGGGGAATCACCTCCCTTGACCTGTTACCTATGCTACTCTTGTTGCAGTCCATGGTACAACTGACTTTCTGGTCTGAAAGTGCATGCTGCCAACTTACATCCAATTTCTCATCCACCTTGCACTTGACTTTCTTGAACTTCATGAAGTTCATACGGGCCTACCTCTCAAACTAGACTAGGTTTCTCGGGATTACACCCATCCCTCTATCAACTGCACTACTCAGCTTGGTGACATTTGAAAATTTGCTGTGGGTATGCTCATTCCCACTGTCTGTCATTAATGACGATATTAAATAGTTTATGTGCCTACAATCACATCTTTGCACTTCTGTGCTTCGTATAACAGTGTGCTGCTACAGAATGAGATCTGACAGTGAGTCTAGGCCAAGGACCTCTCTTGTTCCATGCCTTGTCTGCACTGTGAAGGGGCATTCTAAGATTAGGATGATAGCTCAAGTGAAGCTCAATGCTCACTCCTCTGGTATGCCAATCTTTGCAGTTTAAGTAAATTCTGGAGTCTTACTTGCATCATCTACTGACTGTGCTTGTGGTTATCTTTCAGAAGTGCTACTTCATAAACATGAAATATTTTCGCAATTTTGCCCCAATCCTATCTTGAAATCATGGCCTTCATAAAAAGGGACATTCTGTATTTATGTCATATCCAAAAAGACAGTTTAACCATTGTCAATCTCACATGCAGTTTGTGAAAGCAGAGGAATATTTGCATTTCTGGGGCTCATGCTGGTAGGAGATGTGAAAAAATATGCAACATCATAGAATCATAGACTGGTCTGGGTTGAAAAGGACCACAATGGTCATTGAGTTTCAACCCCCCTGCTATGTGCAGGCTCGCCAAGTACTGTACCAGGCTGCTCAGAGCCACATGCAACTTAGAAGACATCTGCAGAAGAGTTAAAATACTTGATACTGAAAATGAAATGTTTGTAAGGTGATTATTCTTCATTACAATTTTTAAATCACAATGTCTGAGTCACTGTCTACAGGATGCTTACCTACATATATGAGGTACTTTTCAGGGTCATCTTCTTCATTTAGCCAGAAATACATGCCTCTTTTGTAGTATCTTGATGATTTTCCAAATTGCAAAACTGAAAAAAGATAACTCCATACTAATCTGCTATCCAAATTATGCCTGGCTTTCATCACTATACAAACAAAGGAGGCTTCATGTAGATGTCACATTTAAGATGACAATTGCATAAAGGTTAAAATGCGTATAATTCCTGACGTTATAGGGAGATAAATGAGCATACCTTTTAAATTATCACACAGGAATCTAAAATACACTTTCTATCATGTCTTTATCTGTATTTCATTTATCTCTGAGTGATAGACGGGAAAGGCTTCTGCAGCTAAAAGGAGGTTTCTGTTGTATATCTGTATCAATTTGTCCCCTAGGAGACAATGTATTTTAATCTCTCTTTGGGTCTCCCTCCTGATCCAAAGCCCTAGTGGTAAAGTGGAAGAAGAGGTGCAAGATCAGAAGTGTTCCAGAGTGTAAACCATATGCTTTTTGTGAACTCTTAATCCATGATCAGACATCGTTCTGTTTTGCTTAAAAAGACTGGCTTGGGAAGGAACACTACTCAGCCTTTTTCTGCAGTAGATTTTCTCACAACATCTAGAATCTGATTTTTTTC